>NC_134459.1:89832557-90202557 GCF_047948215.1 Lycorma delicatula | reverse complement strand
TAACAAATTTAACTTAATTGTTGTTATCCATACGGAAAAAGAGTTTGTTTTCTGAAAATCCATATTATTTTTATAAGAATTTGATGACTAATTATAATTAGAAAAGGAAATTACTATTTAGTAAAAGTCTGGACTCAGAATCAAGGAAGAGGTTAGCCAAATGCTATGTATGTCTTGTGTGGAAGTGAAGCATGGCGAAAGTAATCGGCGGAAAATTACGGCAGTTATCGTGTTCACAAGTGAAATATATATATATATATATATATATATATATATATATATATATATATATATGTGTATATATAAACTTTTGAACTGACGGTGGTTTTGGGGTCTCGGAGATGTGAAACGCGAAGACATCTCGAAATTTTCCGGAAGTCGAATCATGGTACCTATTACAATAGGTAGCTTTCTTATGAGATCTACGTTCTACATAGGATTTGAATTGAAACCTCCTTCTTTCAGCATAACTTTTAATTTTATATATTTTGGATAATCTGTTTTTGGAAATGATTAAATTAAAATTTCAAAATAATTGTTACATTGGAATAGTGTTTCTTCAAAGTTATATAATATGTGAAAACAAAGTTTTTTTTACGAAAATGTAAGAGCATACAATTATTTTACATTTATGCAAAATGGATATGCATGCCTATTAATTATTAGTTTTATTAATATATTTAATTAATAATATGTGTTTAAATTGCATTTACCGATTTTTTTTTTGATAATTAAGGAAAATGTAAACAAGCGATAAGTAGCCATGTAGTGTTAAAATCAGGACAACAAAGAAATCCCGACGTTGCTAATCTTTTATTGTTCTTTTTATTATTATTCTCATCCTTTTTTTATTTTATTTATATTTCTTACTTTATTCTTCCGGAAATGATTCACTCTTAGGGCGCGTTCTACCATGACATTATAGTCTTACAGTATCAACTAAGACAACTAAGACACAGGAGACCTTGCTTGAATTGACCCTCCCCACCCGTGCTTACAATGGAACTATTCATAATCCCCTCCTTCGACTTCACTATTTCTAACTGTGTTTATTATGACTTTTCACTTTCTATTTTTAATTCCTTTTCTTTGTTTTGGTTATAATTATTTAACTATTATTAATATTTGCACATCTGAGTAATAATACACTAATATCGTCTTCCTAAGGACATGTCAATATTTTTTTTGCTGTTTCCTTTATCGATATAATTTTTAATATCATAAGAATCTTCTTAACATTCTTCCTTCATCTTAAACAGGAAATGAGAAAATTGACAAGACTGCCTTATATGGAAATCAATAGATACTTTAAAATTTTACACGTACCAGCAATGAATTACTTATAACGTAATCGAAAAATTATTAACTCGAATATTAAAAAAAAGATCAAATTTATAAAAGAAACTCTTCCTGATTCTAGCACATAACTGAGAAAATGAATGGCTATCGGTAAAAAGTGATATCCTCGAGAATTTTTGTATTTATCGTCATTTTTACATTTCCTAATTTAATAAAATATAATATCATTAAAAAAAAACTATATGAATATGTGTGTGTGTGAGCGCGCGTGTATATTAATTTATTGTAATTTATTTAATTTTATTTTCCTCTTGATTGAATATAATTAAATATAAACGACATATTTTACTTTAAAATATTACCTTAATTAATTTCTTGGGTTAACCAATCAACTATACAAACTTAAAAATTAAATACACTACGTTTCACTTCTTTTTTTTCCTCCCCTACATCCCTGGACCGGACATCCACTCAAGTATACACGGCCCAACTACGTTTCACTTAGAATTCTCTAAGCTTTCTCAGGTGACAATACACATTCATACACACATCATATAAAATTATCTTACATACTAAGAAATTAATTGGTCTACCCATCCTAAATAACAATATTTTATCCCCACCTTTGTAATAGATCCTCTACTCATACTTTTTTCTTTTCCTGTTTAGCCTCTGGTAATTACCTTTGAGATAATACTTCAAAGGATGATTGAGGATGATATGTATGAGTGTAAATGAAGTGCAGTCTTATACAGTCTCGACCATTCCTGAAATGTGTGGTTAATTGAAACCCAACCACCAAAGAACACCGGTATCCACGATCTAGTATTCAAATCCGTGTTAAAATAACTGACTTTACTAGGGCTTGAACGCTGGAACTCTTGATTTCCAAATTAGCTGATTTGGGAAGACGTGTTCACCACTAGACCAACCCGGTGGGTTGAAGATAAGTAGCCTAGATTAAACAAATTTCACTCAGAAATATAACGTTTTCTCACGATGTAACGATAATAATAATGATTAATTAGCTGTAAAAAAGCAAACCCATATATATATATATATATATATATATAAAATTAAATTTTATAACGGTGACCATCAGTAAGGCCTTATATACAGTTTATGATATAAAGTTTAGAACAAGGTAGCATTATAAGCCAGTTGTTTAGTAATGTATTTTCCATAGTGTTCAGAAAGTTTAGAAAAAAGCACTGAGATAAAACCAACAATATTGTCGTATGCATTATTCAATTATGCATTTCATGAACGTATCAAATAAAATAATGGAGGGGATCATTTACAAATTTTGTATTTTAGTTTCATTTGCTCTTCCCTCTAGCATATACGCATTTACGGACGAATATGTATTACATTTAACAACAGCAGCCGACATATTTCGTTAATACAATACATTATTCTTTATTCTTCGAACCAGAGAATCAAAATCAAAGAATAGAAAGGGGGATATTGAGTGGGAAAACTAATAATAATTCACCTTTGAAAAACAAATTATAAGGCATATCACTGTTTTATTTCTGTTTATTAAGCTTGACCATAGTATAGTATAGTTAAGTTCCAAATATCATGATCGTATTCCCATTTATACTGTATTATTCTACGAACAAAAACAGACTGAAACAGAAGTTTAAAATCAGTAATGTGAATAAAAGGGTTTAGTGTCATGTATATACTAGAATAAAAGAGCATGAAAAAATTATTTAACTCACATACAAACGCACGCGCGCGCATTCACTCACTCACTCATCTATGTTTCAACGCGTGCTTGTTGAATTAAAGATACTGAAAAGTCTCAGATAAAGACAATGGATTTGATGTGTGGTAGAAGAAAAAAAATTATCGCCTTTTCTGGCCATAAAAATAACTAGAAATAAAATGAAAAAATATCAATGATTCCGCAAGCGTCTGTTAAAAAAAAATATTTCTATTCAAGAGGTTAGGAAATACATAAAGAAAAAAAACGAATATTCACTGAAAAGAAACATGAATATAAGCAAACAGTTCATATTTATAATCAAGAGTTTGAGATTTAAATAGATGAATCCCTGGAAACCATAATTGTAAAATGTAATAAATGAAAAAAAGATGTACGAGGAAATATTTGTTTGATTAAAGGCCTTTGAGATATGTCTCCAGGCCCTGAAAAAAAGTTTTAGTTACAGGATATTATCACCACGTAACACTCAGATTTATATTTAAACAGTTTTAAAGAACAGAACTGAAACATGGACACTGAAAAAAAAAATTGAGAAAAAATTCCAAGTAAATAAGAAAAACATAAGTTATAAATTTAAAACAATAATAATAAAAAATAAGTAAATATGTGTTGAGAGAATGTTAATTAACTGTAAAATTTAAAACGTAGAATTCTTTTGGATAAGATATTACCAGACTTTTCTATCTATTCTGTTACATAGGGTACATGAAATTTTGAAGAAAATTTGTTAGTATTATAGAAGGCTCTATAAACCATTACCCGTGCGCGCGCGCGCGTTTTAAGTAAATATTTCATTTCCACTTTCAACAAACATATTTGTATAATCTGTTGGCATCAATACTGTATGTACTGAGTGCATCACGAAATACTCCCGAGACTTTCATAACTTATTCTACTCGTGAAAAAGTTATAAGGAATAACATTTCACGTGTATTCTACTCGTTATGAGGAAAACGTTCGTATAAACATACGTCCTAAATCTTTCGTTTGCGAATTATGGATAGTGAAAGATTTCGCTCGAATTTCAGCTACCCAGGTGAAATGAGAAGTCACCAATTCTGCTTCTTAATTAACAACCTGAAAATTTCAGTACAACCTCATTTCACCGGGGTAGCTGAAATCCGAGCGAAATATTTCACTAGCCGTAACTCGCAAACGAAGCATTTTAGGATACATGCTTATATAAACTTTTTCCATTAATTTCACGAGTAAATTACATTATGAAAGTCCCGGGAGAACTTCGGGATACACTCTGTACATTCTCCTTTCGTAAGTAAGAAAACAAAAACTGGAAAAAATAAGGAAAAGTTTATAAAATAAAATAAAATTTGTTTAACATTAAACTAAGAGTAAATAGTTTGTTCGTGTTAATGTTTTAGTCAGATAATCTATAAATAGAAAATAACAATATATATATATATATATTTAACTAAGAGAGGGCAGCATCCCTCACTTATTTTTTTAAAAAATATTCTCAATAGATGAATTTTAAATCAGGATTAAAATCAGATTATTTTGAAGAACAAAATAGATCTTCATAAGTGATGGAAATATTTTAACACATGTAGATAGATATATTATTAACATATTTATTACGTACGTCGGGTGTCCTAACCGTAATGGGTGAACGCGAGCTTGCATGGAACAAAGTCATTTCAAAAAATGGCTTAGCCATTTCGAAGAATAAAAAGCACCTTACACTAGAATTAATGATAATGAAGAAAGAAGTGAATTCTTGTTGCCTTTTTCACCAAACCAAATATATGGTTTCATGTCTGCATTCTTAACCCCAATAAAATGCAGGTGACATTTAACTCTAAAAGTGACACCTTTATTCTGTTTAACACTGGCTGTATAATGAACATCATTACTCTCAAAGAAAGAAACTTTGATTAGTGCCATTTGTATCTCAAATATTTTAAATCAATCAAAGTCATAGGGAATGTTGTGAGAGAAAGAGCAAAGTAAGAGATTAATGTAGCTCTTCCTGTCGGCAAACAATGTTTCCAGTTAGAAGGTTTCCAGTTAGAGTATATTTAATGTAAATATACTCGTAAAATGATATTCCTTCAGTCTTATTCAATGGAACAAATTTTTAATGAAAAAAATTCCGGAAAGGAGATATTCAATAATAAAATGAATTAATTACTTCTACTTAATACTTATTTTCACGAAGTTCTTTAGAATTTCGCCGGTAAGAGTCCGGATAAATGGAAAGCACGGCGAAGTCAACGAACTACGTTTAAAGTTCTAAACATGACCTAATCTAAAAGGGAAATGAAAATGGGAAAAAATAATTTTAAAAATAAGCATGAAAACATATTTCAGTTCAATTAGATTTGTAATTAATAATACTTTCAAAAAATACCTCGAATTTTGTTATACAACATATCTTTTTCCATTTGATAAACCGCGGGACTTGAATATGTTACTTTTTATTTTTTTAAAGGTGACTTTACGAATCGCGCCGCTAGATAGCAGTACTTGATAGTACTAGGTAGCGTACAAAAACTTCATAATGTACTTGAAATAATACAATTTAAAAGAAAATATACTACAGCTTGTTTTAAAGTAAATGCTCTTACGTAAATGAAAGTACTGAAGAAGAAACAATTTTTTTAATTTCCATTACTTCATTAAAAATAAATAAAAGTATTAGTTGTTTACAAGAGATTGTAGCTGCTAATAAAACACAAAAAACACGAACAGCAGGAAAGTGTTGCAAATGTGGCAACAAAGATTTGTTATATAAAAAAGAAATAAATTCGATTGATAAAATATTTTATCAAACATTTTTATTAAATGGTTCTACAATTAGAACCATTTGAACTAATTGATGGAGAAATAGAAAAAAAAACATTTAATAATAATATAAAAAGTGTGTACAGGAATACGATAAAATTCGAGGGTTACAGTTACAAAGTAATAAGTGCAATATTACATCACAGATCTTCGATTCGTGAAGGTCATTATACTAGTTTTATTAAAAAAGGAAAAATATGGTATGAAGTGAATGATATAACTATCAACAAAAAAAAATTGGTCGTGGAATTCAAAAAATGTATATTTGTTTGGTCTAGAAAGGCAATAAATTTTAATAATAAATCCATGAGATAACAATCAGTAATTCATAAAAAAATAAAAGAATAATCTAACAAACCGGAGTGATATCCAAAAGAAATATAATGAAAATGTAAATCGTACGGTAAGAGTCTTGCAGATATCATTTCTTCCGCTCAAAAAATAAAAATGTCTAATATAAATAAAACTGTTTTTAACAAAACGATACTGGTAACAAAAAAGGTAAGATACTACATTTCTATTATCAAAATCTGTTATTAATTTAGAATTTTGTTTAAGAAAAAAAAAAATGTTACACATATTTAATGGACAATAGATATAGAATAATAGATAATAAACAATGTTTAAGTGTTCCACGTAATACGCAAAAAGTAGACAAATTTGCTACAAAACTCTTACCGGCCCAATTTCATTTATATATAATACATATCACATTAACAGAAATAATACAATTCTTATGATTATTCATTGTTTAATAAATGAAATCGGACCGGTAAGAGTTTTGTAATAAATTTTCTATTTTTTGCTTATTATATGAAACGCTTAAAATTGTTAAAAAAAACAAATATTTAAATATACTTTTTTTTAAACAAAATTCTAAATTAATACAGATTTTGATAATAGAAATGTAATGTCTTATCTTTTCTGATATCAGTATAATTTTGTTAAAAACAATTTTATTTATATTACAGAAATTTTTGTATTTTAAGCGGAGGAAATGATATCTGCGAGACTTACCGTACGGTTTACGTGGAATTTTTCTGAATACATTTGAAAAATATTTTCATTATGAATTTTGCTTTAATCCAATAAAATTCAAAATATTTTGCCAAAGACTGATTTCATGTATGAAAATAATATTTTACCTTAAAGTAAATAAATATTGATTTGTTTTCTAAAATAACGTATACCCGTGTATCCCTGTTATATACGTGTATTTTAACACATAATTTGAATAGAAGAATATATATTAATCTTTTCTGCTGCCTTTCATTATCTACACTATTTATTGATCACAATTGATTTATTTGTTATCCACAAGTGTAATGGAAAAAGAAAAGAGTTAGTTCAGCAATGTTCAAGACAGAACTGTATGCATGAAAATTTCTTAAAAATAAAACAAACTGTAAAATAAACTTGTAACTCCCAAAACTTTAATTTTATGTTTTTATTCTTTTTTTTTTACAGAACATGACTTAATTTAAATATATTATTAATATTAATATATATTATTAATATTTTTCAGTCGTTTAAATAAATAGATAATTAACAGTATAATTTTTAATTAGTATTTCTTATATAAAAAGGGAAAGACCTTTCATTTCCGACGTCCTCACTGTTTCATAGTCAGAAACGCACTGATTTTCAGAGTGCAAAGCACTAAGTACGTTCAATTAACCAGTAGAGCCTACACACAACCATCAAGTTTAAACTTACCATTGTGACTCTCTGCATAAGTGCATATGTAAGATACATCACTACACAATCAACATAACCTCAAATATTTTCGATATTAAATTGAGCGTAAGTCAAGAAAGATTCAACCAGTTTCAAATATACAATTTTAGATACACTCACTATTCTCTCTCTCTCTTTTTCTACTTAGCCTCCGGAACCACCGTAAGGTAATACTTCAGAGAATGAATGAGGATGATATGTATGAAGTATAATGAAGATGTAATGAAGTGTAATCTTGTACAGTCTCAGATCAACTATTCCTGAGATATGTGATTAATTGAAATCCAACCACCAAAGAATATCACTACAACTTAGATACATACTGCAGCATATATAAATTTCAGTGAAATTGATCAAGTAGTTTTTTCGAGCCACAAAATTTTGTACATAGGCCTATATATATAAGGAACCCCCAATTTAAGTGAATGATATTTATGTAATCCTCATACCTCAAAACGTAAATAAAATTCATTTTCACACCCCCCAATCACACCATGTGACGGAAAGTAATAACATTATTTTCTTCGAAAAGTCGGTAAAAAATAAAAAAAATATGTGTGCATATACATATGTATAATTTTCTTAAGAAGGTCTTAAGGATAAAAATAAGAAAAACTATTTTGGTTAACAAATCTTGTATGTTTATTTTTTAAAAGCTACAGTTAAAGGCGACTTGATATAATTACAAGTTTCTCCCGAAGAATGTCAGAGACATTATCAAGAATAGCAAGCCTCCATAACAGGCTTAATAAGAAAAGTGAAGCTCGAAGAAATTCGTAGTTATATATTAACATGATAAAATAAAATGTATTCAGTCGTTTATGCAACGCTTTCACGCTGTTGTTCATATTGACTGGTTAATCATTAAGGATTTTAAATAAATAGGGTTTAAAAGGGATACCATGACCGGAACTGCTACAAACTTGAAAATTAACAGATCTATTTATGTCAAGAAGTAAGTTACTCGTATGAAGAAATTTCTTAAGACAAAGGAATCTTTTAGAAGCCTTTAATTTAGTTTTATCCTATTACTTTCTTACGTATAGTTTTAAAACGAATACCTGAACGTAGTGTAAACGCAATTAGAATATTATTAGAATAAAATAAGTATTCCTGTAAGATTTCAATGTTGTTGCATTTCAAACGGAGCATAAAAAGTAGATTTTGAAAAATTGGTTGCTCTATTCACCCTTGTAGGCGTGATCGAGAAAAAAATTCTTAACTTTTTATCAAAGAAAAAATATCTGACAGAAGGATATTATTTCGTAATATAATAATTATAATAATAATAATAATAACATTATTTTTTTATTTTTAATAATATTATTTTAAATACGAAATAATAATAATATTATTTCGTATTAGAAGGATTATTTTGTAATCTCTGCTCAGAGTATATTATAGAATCAATATATTAAGCTTTAATTGGAAGTAGACTTCAATAAAAATTAAAAAAAAAACTGAAAATTACATCGGGGAAAAATAAATAAACATTACTTAAGATTTTTTTTTTTATTAATGACAGAAATACAATAAATTATTTGAAAAAAAATTATTTCAAAGTTGGCAATAGAATTAAAACAGCTGATTCTGTAAGGTATATTAAGTATATAGGGTGCTACCCTATATATATATATACCCTATATCTTATAGGGTGCTACCCTATATCTTCGCTAACTCTGCTGTCGTTAGCGAAGATTTTCTGTGAATTTTAGTTTTAACGTGATCGTTTTGCCATTGAAGTTTACAACAGAGGAACACGCTGATATGGTGTTCATTTTTGGTGTGTGTAATGGAAATGCTACAGCTGCTGCAATAAAATATGAAATACGTTTTCTGAATCGCAGGATCCAGAACCTAAAACAATTAGCGCGACTTTTCGCAATCTTCGGGAAACAAGTTCACTACCTAGTATTCGAACCAGCTATAAATGACCTGTCCAACACGACACTGTTCTGGATGAAATTATTATCGATGACGTTTAGCGCAGTACAGGCGCCAATACACGACGTCTTTCTAAGCGGATCGGAGTTTGGAATTCGATGGTTTGGAGAACACTTAAACAAAACAAGTTTTACCCTTATCATAAACAGCAGTTCAACATCTACACCTAGGAAACGGCCCGCTTCGCTTGGAGTTCTGCAACTGGTGAAATACAAATCGACAATTCTACAAGAATGTTTTGTTTACCGACGAGGCAAATTTTACTCGAGATGGTGCCAACTTACGCAATGAGCATATATGGGCAAAAGTAAATCCTCGTGAAACGGTGGAAAGCAATCTTCAACACCGATTTAGCGTCAATGCACAGTGCGGCCTTCTTCACAGTCAGCTGTTTGGACCGTTCATATTACCTGATCGCTTAAATGTTGGTCTACTTGCACTTAATTTAAGAAGTATTCCAGCAGCTGCTTGAAGATGTTCCTTTAGCGTTGAGATCGCAAAGTATGGAACTTCTACTTCTAGCACGATGGCGCTTCTCCCCACTTTTCTTGTGTCGTTTTGACTCACTTAAATCATTCCCTGAGAAATGGATCGGTCGTGGAGGCTCATATTCCTGGCCACCAAGATTACCTGATCAAACATCTCTAAATTTTGCGTCTGGGGAGGGGTGAAAAATAGTGCATACAAAACAAAAATACATTCTCATGAGGAATTAATTGTCTGCATTATGGATGCGGCTGAGCAACTTAAGGAGAGCTCTGAGGAACTAAAAAGAACAACAAAAGCAGTACAGAAGTGTGCCAAGAAATGTGTTGAAAATGGCGGGCTCATTTTTGTACATTTATTATAAACTGGGACGTACGAGTATTATTAAATGCACTTTTGTGTAGTGTACTGTTTTAAAATAAAATTAGAATTTTTCTAATCTTGTTTTATTCAAGTTATCTTCCACCATTTTTTCATAATTAAATTCACTACGAATTTTATTTAGAAGTTATACGTGTTTATTACCAATTTAACAAAGTTATTGTTACGTCAAACATAAAAAACAGAGGTTTTTACTCCAGTTTATTGGTTTTCACCCCAGATTTCTCAAAAGATAATGCAGATATGGTTCTCGGACTTATTTTATTCAATTTTAAGGTCAAAACCATAAAAAATCATCCCTAATTCTGTCCCTTAATTAACGTCCTAAAAAATTTCAGAACGATCACATTTCACCAGGGTAGCTGAAATCCGAACGAAATCTTTCACTAGCCGTAATTCGCAAACGAAGCATTTTAGGACGTATGTTAATATGACATTTTTCCATTATTATCACGAATAGAATACGCTATGAAAATCCCAGAACTTCGTGATAGAACTGTATATAATTATATGTACACCCCCTCCCCCACACACACGCGTGCGTATATGTGTGAGCTGACGCACGCGCTTTAAATTTGTTTTGATGTTATAATTATTATAGTGGATGTGTAATTTAATACAGGATTCCCTCAAATGTAAAAATATTAATGATGTCTGGGTAGTGTTTATTTTTTTATATCCTGTTAATTCTTTTTTAAATATCATATACTCAAGTAAACATAAATAGTCTTCTAAAAGAGTAAAAAAAAAAACTGATAAAATTAAAATAAAAACACTTGAACGATTTATGGTACACAGGCAGCGTAGTGTATTCTTTTTTTTAACTTAATTAAATCTAACAGATGAAATTGATAATATTTCTTTAAAAAGAATGTTAATTTAAAGTATTCAACTTATAGGTTATTGAACCTGAACTGATGATTTTTATTAATATCAGCAAACAACATTCAGTTAATTATTAAAGAGCCTGTTTGATAATATAAAGAAGTGTGGTTTATCTTTAAAACAGCAACAGTGGTTTAACAGTAACTAAGAGTAATCTATACGTTACATTCGTTCGGGCAATTTTATTATTTTCATTATCTCGAATTCTAGTGATGAGTCACCCAGTATTTAATGATTAGCATAAAACACGATTAATTTTTCTTTTAACTAACTTTATTAGCTATTCGGACATACGTTACCAGTATGATGTAATTATCAGTTAGTCAAATCTCCAGTTCAAAGAGTTTAAAAGAATGTTAAAACCACATAGAGGTTGGTCTATACTAGACGGACCCAAACTTGTTACAGGTTAGTTAAATTGTTAAGCAGCACTGGTTTGAGCATGCGTTTTTGGTATAATGTCCACGTGTCACTTCGAATCCAAATTCTTTAGTACATTCCTTGTAAAAATAAAAACACGATTATAAATACATTATTGCACACACATTTTCTAGCACGTTTGATTTAATAATAAAAATATCGTTTTATTATGTAGCCATTATAATGAGTAATCATAGCAACCATTCGAGAAAATTCCTAAGCAGAGTTACCAACGTTTGTTTAAATATAATTAAAATTACGTTCTTGATGTTTTGTTTATTTATTTATTTATTTATTCTACGTATTAATATTCTATATTTTACTGCATAATTTACATTACGATTCATAAAAAAAGTTATTCAACGATTGGTAACAACATTAAAGAATCTTAAAAACAAGTTATAATTTTTATATGTACATATAATTTATAGATTTGGAAAATGTAGCTCTAAAAAAAAAAAGGTTTACGAGAAGAAGGCCGTCCTACGCAAGCGAAGACAGCACAGCATAGAAGACCACCAGAAGAAGAAAAAGAATCTTCACAATCCAGATTCCTTATCCCTCCTTCATCTTACAATAATTAGATTAGCAACCGCCCCAATCATTATAAACGACTCCTTCCGCGAATGGAATACATTGGAATCTCCACAAAACTAGGGCCCCATCAGACACATTCCTGATAGACCGAAAGGCCTTCAGTCCTTTCAAGGATTAACAACTCCAGTAATATACACTCCACGATCTTAAAAAAAAAGGATTGGAACGCAATCCCAAACTTCATACATCCTAAAAAAACAATTTAAGTAAAATATATAACCGCAAGTAAAGTCAAATACCCGCCAGAGAAATAGAAAGACCCAGCAGCAAAGGACTGAGGCTCAGCTATAAGTAGGAGAAAACATCCCTCGACACGCTGGGTATTTCGTACCGTTTCAGATCTATTATCAATCTTTATAATCAGTACAGTAAAGATGATATAGATGTACCTTTGTAGAAGACATAGGTGTACTTATTTAACTGTCAACCATACATATTATCAATAAAAAATGAAAAAAAAGAAGTATAAGTGGTATCTAATCGCATCAGTACAAGATAGTTACGTTAGTCTGTCTAGTAGACCATCAGAGTTCTCCATTCGATAACTGAAATGTGACAAAAAAGACATTAAATAGTAAAAAACTACTTTCATACAAAAAACGTTTTTGTTTTATTGTGAATTACAGGTAATAAAATTTAATCTTTTTTTTTTAAAGAAACTTTTGTTTTTCTTTAAAAGCTAACTTTTCATTAAAATTAGCATTTAATGATAAAATATCATTATATTAGGTTATAATATACTGTAACTAAATATTAATTCTTAAATCATCATACAGGGTATATATATCTAACGAAAAAACACAGTTAATTATTATCGCGTAAGGAAACAATCGTGACGTCTGCTCTGTACTCTTAATCGTTGTATACCAAAACTTTCTATCTGACTGTTTTGATCAATTTCTCATTCGTGAAGGCCAAAGCTAATGAGCATTTAATTTTTGTAGAATCGATTCGCTAGCATCTACTTTAATTCACAAAGGATGTGTTTATGAAAAAGAGGAAAAGATGGTGTTAACACTTTTCCTACTCAAAAGCTAAAGTAGATTTTAATTTTAAGTATTTAATTGACAAGGTTATCCACTCTAATTAATATTTTACAGCGCAAACCATAAATTATATTATTTAATTTTTAATTTTCATTAAATTTTTAATGAGATTTTACTCTCACAACAGTCTGTTGTAAATGACATTTACAACAACTGTTGTAAATGTCAATTAAGCTAAACAATTTAAATCGTTTGAAAACTTTTATTGATTTTATATGACCAGATTATGCGCATCATATATAAAGATCAGAGTCAATAAGTGAAATAGATAATTACTTATTCCGTACGCAGGAATAATGTAAAATAAAAAGTGTATCAACAGAATATCGGAATGGAATACAGTAACAAATTGGTTAAATGACTGATGATAAATATAATAAAGAAAGAATTACATCAAAGTTTTAAGTTCGTCAGTGAATCATTACAGCATAGGGTAATATTCTGTTATTCAGCTGGCCGAAGTCATAGAGATTTTAATTAACATTTGTGATCTTATTAAACCAACAAACAAATCAAACCTAGACTAGGATTTACAGCTAACTATAATAATTAATATACATAAAAATTAATTTAATATTTCTCACAAAAAAAAAAAAATGTAAATAATTTTTCAACTGGATAAAAATTGGAAAATAATCTACGTTCTTAATAAAGTTATACTAAAAATCCTTTACTTGGATTTGAATGTCTATGTTTATTTGTCATTATTTCTCAATGAAAAGATTTAGATTGAATCTTGACAGCCCTAATTTCCTCTTTTTTCGTTGATAGTCTGTTATAAGGTAATATAATCAAACTATAAACTGAATGTTAGTTTTTGAATATGAATGAATGAAAGTGATACTTTTTTCAAAGGAATAACCTTGATTCAGTACTATATTTATAAATGATTTCCTTAGTAAATTTATAACCTATTTCTTTTTCCATTTATTTCAACTTACAGGAAACAAGTGAATTCGAACGAGCAATAATTTTTTATTTTTAAATTACTACTATTATACAAACACATTTGGCATTATTCTGTACATGTTACAACAGGAAATAAATAAATGAAATTTAGATTTTTATTAAAATAAAAATGTCTTTTTAAATTATCATATCCATTTACCCATTACAATTCCATTAAACTGACATTAGAATCATTGTATGTTACATTTGTAAAGTAGCCACGCCTTTACAAAAATTACAATGATATTGATTTTTTTCTTTTGTTTTATTAACTTAAGTAAATTTTTCAACGGTTTACTCTTAATCAGTTATAAAAAGCTGCAAACGATGTTGTTGAAAGCTTAAAATTTATTCACAAATTTTAAAATTTATTCTCTCCATGTTAAATTTTAAAACTATTTTTACCTTTTCTAAGTCACTTATTTTTATTTTTATATATTTATTTACTTATCTACATTAAATAAAGTGATAAAAATTTCATGGTTTAATTTATTAAATTTATAAAAATTTATATGTATATATTTTTGCATTAAATCAATTCTGTAGTAAGGTATTCTACCCCCCTAAGGTGTATTATAAACTGTAATTTTTACAAAAATATAAAATATTTTGATCAATTTGAATAAATAAAGTAATAAAAAATTTAATTAATAATTTTTATAACAAATTTTTAAAATATCCCATCTTAATAAATAGTAGACTGGGGTATTGAAATAACAGTATAATATATAATAATAATAATGATGATAATAATGATAATTATAATTATTTAGTAGCTCTTCCTTCATGCAACTGTGTTTCCTTAATGATTCCATTGAAGTATTACAAAAAAATATCAAAGAAAATAAAATTTTAAAAAAGTTCAGGATTATGTTTTTTCATTTGTAGTATTTTTAATCCTCTTATTTATAGCCCTTTATTATTCTACTCCCTTAAGTAATATTAAGTATATTAAGGGGATATTAAGTAATATCCTCTTATTTATTGTAACTTACTTTAGGGAATGAAGTTTAGCAAAAGATTTCAGCTATAAGATCTGAAGAAATAAAAACTGTACTAACATTCGGTTTTTTCTGTTTTTCCCTCACAATGGTTTTTTTTTACGTTACGTATTGCTCATGTTATAACTATAATTATATGGTATTTGGAGGTATCTGCAGAGAAATTATAAATATAATCTAACCAATCTTAACTTACGCTTGTTTCGCTCGCTAACCCTGATTAGCAAGCGTAGGTTAAGTTTGGTTGGATTATATAATTTCTCTGCAAATACCTCCAAATACCATATAATTACTATAATCCAACCAAACTTAATCTACGCTCGCTTCGCTCGCTAACTTTGATTAGCGAGCGTGGGTTAAATTTGGTTAGATTATATATTTTATAATTTCTTTGCAAATACCTCCAAATACCATATGATTATGACTATAACATAAGCAATTATTAATACTAATACGTAACGTAAAAAAATCATTGTGGGGGAAAAAAGAAAAGACCCCTACCTTTAAAGCAGTAATTTTTAGGATTTCTGACAAAACTGAGTGAAAAATAAGAAATATTGTTTGGAGGGACACAAGATGGGATAATTCTAATAATTTAAAATTAATTACATAAAAATTGTTCTAGAAAAATATTTTATTTTTCCTACTATTATATAAAGAGAAAGAGGGATTTTGTTTGTTCGGGATAAACAAAAAAACTACTCGATCAATCGCAACCAAACGTTTACTCACATTTCTTGGCATAACTGAGAAGGTTTTTATATTATATTTCATCTCAAAAGAAAAATAGATACATATGTATGTAGTAGTGGAGATTTGCCTGGTAAAGCACAAATTTTAATGAATTGAATTAATGAACTGTAAATCTCCATCACTGTGTGAGCTGGGCTTGAACTGAATGATTCGAATCAATCGAATGATTAATATTACAAAAATAATAATAGAATTAAATTTACATTAAATGAAATAATATCAAATAAATTTAAAAAAAAATTTCTGTCTAACAATAATGGGCTTCCAGTGGGATTGAGTGTGTGGCTGGAGTGGGGAGGTATGGAAGCACCTCATAGTATAGACCAATCATCACCATCAACTGGTAACAAACGAGTGCTCCTGGGGTGCTTTTTTGGGAGGTGCAATGGGTATTCTTATAATATCGTTCGATTTTCAAAATTCAAACGGCATATTTGTTAGTAGATTGAAGGCTAATTTTTGCATGCATCAGGTATACTCGGACAAATGTACCTAATCTTTTTAACAGATCACGGTTATTCGGAAATGTATATTTATATAAATTTTGTTTGTTTTGTTATCGCATCACGCGAGAAATAACCGACCGATTACTTTAAAATTTTCAGGATACATTCGTGTTATACCAGAGATTTTAAGCTATCGACCGAGATCCTAGCTCCTTTGAAGGTTAAGAAATTAAAAATAAATGATTATTTTTAATATCTTCACCCCTCAGGAGGGTGAAGTTGTGAATTAAAAATATTCATAAGGAAAAAATTTATTTATCCTTTTACTTTATTATTATATTTCTGCCACAATGGCAAAGAAATAAGTATGAATCTTTCGCCGTCAAAGGTGTGTGTATTTTAGTTATTATTTTATCTTTTGTAATTTAATTTCTTTTTCAGGTTTCTATAAAGACTGAATGCTATAATTATTATTTATCAGTATTATTCTCATAACGATGAAGATAACGGACAGTACGGGAGCCCAGGAGAGCCCTCTGGGTAGATGGGAATGGCGACGACCGAAGCAAGCTGTACAGATGTCCAGGCGCCAGTCCCCTGGCAAATTGGGAATGGCGAGAGAAGCGAGCTCTGCCCCTTGGCCCTGGGAGGGCCCCGAGAAGCCCCTAAGTTGGCTCCGGAATTTGCCTAGACTGATCTGAGCCTCGAGGGTCCAGGTTCTGGCTAGACGGGATTAGTAGAATTATAAAACATAATAAAAGAAAAGTATTATTATCTTACCAACAGTGACTCATTGAGATATAAACTTTTTTACGCAGGGGCGTATGAAATGTAGAGATCTGACAAAAATTGCTTAAAAAAGGTGGTGTTTACGCGCCCGTCTCTAAGGTAGAACCTGAAATTTTTTCTGTTGATCTCTATATATGAAGCACTAATTCTATTAATCTTTTTTCCAAAAAATGAATATTCCCAACCACTGATATGTTGGGGATATACAAAGATGCTAGTAATTTTTTTTGCTTGCTGATATCGCTGCATAAGCTTGGAAGCTCGTGCATGGGATATGGTAATATAATTTTTTAGCTATGAAAAATGTCTTGCCTGACCGGGATTCGAACCCGGGATCTCCGGATAAAAGACGGAGGCGCTACCACTCCACCATGGAGATCGGCAAATTAAAAAAAAAATTTTTTTCAATTTAATACAATTTAGAGTTATTTACTCTAGGAATAGTTTCTTATTCCTTCCCTTACTTTAAAATAATGCTAGTCAGTAAACTATCTATGCAATATTTATATTAAGCATATTTAAGTCTCATAAAAAAAGTAGACAAATTTTTCAAAATAAGTGGGGAGATAAAACGTTCGGGGTATTTTCTCTTGATTAAAATGTTCCAGGGGAAAATTTTTCTCAGTACGTTTTTTTTGTTCCCTCTTTAATAAAAAGTAAGATTTGTGAAAAACAGCTTTTATAGAACTACTCCATTCCACAGTTATATTAAATATACGAATTTCTATCAGATCTAATTCACTTATTCTACTGAAATTTTATAGTAAATTAATAGTGCAAAATATGATTTATAGGGGCTAAAGTCTTAATAATTTGATGATTATTACAAAAAGAAATA
This sequence comes from Lycorma delicatula, assembly GCF_047948215.1. NCBI lineage: Eukaryota > Metazoa > Arthropoda > Insecta > Hemiptera > Fulgoridae > Lycorma > Lycorma delicatula. The sequence continues at coordinate 90,184,450 of NC_134459.1, read as the reverse complement.
GCAAGGGTAATAAATTTCAGTTATTGTTCATATTTCCAAACTTCTATAACAAAAAAACATAAAATCTAGAATGTGATATATATAAATCATTGATGCTAACCAATTTTAATTTATAAATAATTTTTTATGGAGTGGGAAGATTTTCTCCACTAAGACGAAAATGTTTTGCAGTCTCATTTTTTAATTATACATTAAAAAATCCATCAATTAAATAAGAATCATTAATTACGAGTGTACGCTTCCCAGAGCTGCTTAGCGTTTATGTAATACGAGTTTGTAGCTGAAAAACATAAATTTCTGGTAGATTAAACGTGCATAGACTATTAAAAAAAATACTAATACACAAATAATTAGCAATGTAAAGCTTTCTATTGTTACAAAATTACTATTAAGACCTTCCTTATAATAACACACACACACACACACACACACACACATATATATATATATATATATATACATATATATATATATATATATATATATATAAATATTTGCAACAGATCTTATTCACATCCTCAATAAAATAAATAAAAATGACTAGGACAAAATATAAAACTTATTATAATGGAAAAAGTCATCATACAGTTACAGAGGAATTCTTCCGAATATTTGGTATTCCGCTATTAACAAACTGTGTATAAAACTTTTGTGTCTGTATTTATTTTGAAATGATTCATTTATAATTATGATAAAAACCGTTTAATGAAAAGTATATTCGATACTTCTTTATACTGTGACACAATTTATTACGTACTAAATAAATACTGTGAAGGTTAAATTTATAATGAAAAAAAATTCAATAAATATGTCAGGGTTTTTTATTATACTAATCAGTCATATAAAACCATTATATACTCGTAAAAAAAATAACTGTTTCATGATTTAAAATTTAAATTGAAACCTTAACCCTGCACAGAAATTAAATCTTAATAGTAAAATACTTGTACTTCAGAAGTGAGAAAAAATATATCTATAAACTGCACGAGAGATTATTATCCGCTGAAATTTGAAACCTGGAGAAGGCTTTAAAGCGCTAATTTTCAGTAGATTTATTACAATATTCTTTCCCTTTTTAAAATTTACCAATAGAAAATTGTACTTTAATAAGATAATGGAATTATCTTATGTAAGTACTTGCCGACAAATTTTTGAAAAAGAAAATGGTTTTATGGATAAAGAGTTCCATAGAAAGTTGACTCCGAAGATGACAACTTAGTGATCAGACTTGTTGTGGACTTTTATTTCTAGGGTGATGTGAAAAATAAAATATACACAATGAAAACGTTACATCTTAGAAAATAAAAGAAGCAACTCAACCGGTTTTTAAGAAATGATATTTCGAAATATTGGCTTAATGTCCCACAACATCTTCAATCCAAAACAGACCAGAACATCTTAAATGTTAGTCTAGTTAACAAGATGGAATATTATATATTTTATTTATATTAAGATTTCTTATTTTATGATATGTTTCATTTGTTTAAATAAAACGATTTAGACTTTTTTTTAAAATTTTTGTTTGTTCGTTTATCCAAGTATAACAAATTTAGAACCGATTTTTAACTAAAATTACAAAATAAATTAATATTACCTGCTTGAAATTTCATATATCTTTAGACTTGCGTATAAGTTTTTGAAAACGTTGAAACCTTCCTGAGTAAAAAGAAATGCTCTAGTTTTTCTCTATTCTTTCTCTGTTTATTTTTTTGTAAACATTTAAAAATTAATAATCAGAATCTCTAACTTCTTCAAATGGAGACTTTTTGTGGCTATAATTAACCTATTGAGACTTATTTTAGCGAATATTTTCAAAAAAATTAAAGCAACATTTAAAGCTTTCATGGAAACCTTTTTTTTAACTGGCACTGGGCTTCGTTCTTCATAACAGATTGTTTTTTTGTTTTTCTTAGTAATTTACTTGCTAAGGATATACTACAAAGATCTCGGAATACAATATATATATATATATATATATATATATATATATATATATATATATATATATATACATATAAACAATTTTACGACTTCTGTATGAAAAGTTATTCGAAATTTTAAGATCATTTTCCTTCCTGGTAACTACACGAGAAGAAGGTGGTTACCCTTGTTTTTTAATAAGAAGATTTATCCGAAAGGAAGCTTGTTAAAAAATCAGTATCAAAATAAAAATAATTCAAAACAAAAATTAACAACGGAAAAAGTAATTGATTAATTCGTTTACTTTTCTGGCCATTTCTATAGCTCATTTTTATGGCTCATTTAATAATAACTATATTAAAGGGGAAAGTGTGGTGATGAGTCAAATATGGGGCATTGGGTTTTATTTGAAAATCTTTACATTTTACGGTCTGACTAGTTCATCTAAAAAAAAACAAAACATGTACGTATGTGTTTGCGCTGCTTTTGGCCTTATGTCTAGGATTGACCGAACGATTTTCTCCAAATTTAGTTTAAATATTTCTATACAATGGACCAAAATCATATTCATTTTTACTTGATTTTCTTTAACTCAATGTTTTTTTTCATGTTTGTCCTCAATTCTTGCATCCTTAATTTAACATACTTCCTAACATTACCGATTGCTGAAGTTTTGCACAGTTACTAAGGTCGGATGACAATACAATATTTCACCATTACTTTTGCAAACTCCTCTCGTTCGGGGATAAGTTTGTAAAATGTATATAAGCGACAAAAAAAAGTTTTGTTAATTTACAATTGTATTTCAACTATCAAAAACTTCACTATTTCGTTACTTTATATAATAAATTTTTGATTGAAAATTTGTTTGATATTTTATAAATGTATAAGAAATTTCAATATATGATGTTATCTTTTGAAATTAAAATTAACCTACTAATTGAACTCATGTAATGAATGATAATAATTTGATTAAAGTACGACTAAAAAGTATACAGCAAATTTTTAAAAATTAAAAAAAAAATTGTAATATTATTCTTTCAAAATTCATTCAGTTAGCGGCGGAATATAGCGAAAAAATAAATTTTGATTTTTTTTTTCAGAGGCCTTAGAAAGAACTTTGTGCAAATTTCTTACCCATATCGCATATATAACTAATTCAAAAAAATTTTCAAGAAATCAATCCCCACTTTTTAAAATTAATATACTATTTCTTGTTCTTTTGCTCTATCTCCCTTCGGTTTTAATATTAAAAAAGAATGTTTTTTTTTATACATCATATATAGGGCATTCAAAAAGTGTTTACAATTTTCCAAAATTATAAATCCCGGACCCTAAATACAGGAAGGTTTTATTTTCACGTTTTATACTTTATTGAAGGGTGTGTTAGATTTAAAGAATACTTTATTTAAGCAATTCTGTTAAGCTTAACCTATATATGAAAATTTTTAGAAAATTTTCTTAAAATTTATTCCCACCTCTAAAAAAATATTTATTCTGTTTTTTGGCTCTAACTCTTTTAATTTTTATTATAAAAAAAAATTCTTTGGCACTTTAAGGGCAATTCAAATTTAAGTAGTTTTGACCCCTATAATATACCCCGGAGCCAAAATAAGAAGCAATTTTCTTCATTACTCATAAAAGTTATACTTTTTTTATATTTATAATTAGTTATAATTTTTTCAATATTTTTAAATAATACTTTTTTCTAATTAATTTATTTTTTGTTAAGGATCACTTCTTTATAAAAACTTTAAAAAAATTGTTGCCATAGACTAAGGGAGCCCCTAAAATCATTTTTTTATTTGAAATTTTCAAATTTTGATGGTTAAATCTTATTTTGGTGATTATTATAATCAATATAAAAACCCCATTGAAACGAGGACCCAAAAATTTTAAAAATTCTGAAATTATTCTGTTATTTATATTCAAATATTTATTATGAAAATTAAATAAGACTTTTAATGATAAATTGAAAAGAGTTTCTGGCTTTGTTGGAAAGGTCATGCAATACTTAGCAAGCTTTTTTCAACTAGTTCTCTTCTACGTTGTCTCAAAAAAAAAAAATCTACAGCCGTCTGTAGAAAAGTGGTTGGTGTAATTGTCCATGATTCAATCAGTACTGGGTTCGATTTCCTGAGTAATTAACTTCTTCCACCATTTATTTCTCATTATCACACTTCCTTATAAAAATAATATAGGTACTGCACTTTTGATTTTTAATGAAAGAATAAAAAGATTAAATTCATTTATTATCACTGTTAATTTATATTACCACTGCCTGTTATTATTATTATTATTATTAATAAATATATTTTAATATTAATATTTTATTAATAACAAAACTGTATTAAAATAAAGCTCATTATTATTTTTATTTTTTGTAATACTGTTTATCCTATTACTTTATGCTAATATACTATTTCAATAGAGTCTTGCAATCGATCCATATACAAGTAGACTCTTTTGAAGAGTTACATATATATTCTGGTTCACTATGTAGGTATATCTATTTGTCTACTTACTCCGGTTGACGGCTCTCTAGGTTAAGAAATACGTACTCTTTTGTCATTACCCCACATATCACAATATCGTCATTTCCGTGTAACAAACAGACATATCATTTCTGGTCATTAGACTGTATTGTGTAATCACTAACAAAGTGCTTAGTGTGGAATTGTCGCTAAAAGTTACATATATCGTAAAAATGAACGTTTTTAAACATAAATAATTTACAAACTACATTCTTCAACATTTGCATCTATTACACAAAAAAATTAATACTACTATTATTACTAGAGACACACAACTCACAAAAATTTCTTTTTCAAATAGTATCGAACAATTATATAAAAAAAATAATATTTTTATATTAAAATTTACAAAAAATTATTCAAAATACGAGACAGAATTTCGTATCTTATCGAATATAAAGGGTTAGAGTAAGAATTATTTTATCTAAGTATTGTGTTCAATATACAAGCAATCCTTAAGGCAAACAAAATGAAGTTTCAATTTTACAAGTGAAGATCAAACATATCATTAGGATTGGAATTCTCAATAGCATAATGGTAACTATTGTAATTGACCTGACATAACACAAATGCTATAATAAAAAAAAAAGTGTAATTTATACTCTAGAGAATTGCAGAATAACAAACATCCTATGCCAGGGACTTTTAGGAAAGTGAAATAATTTCCCGTTAAGAACGGGACGTTTTTGGACTTAATATATTATACAACTGCACATCAGCATTCCAGGTGTACCGTAATATAAATAATATTCAACCCCAAAAATGACACCTTCATTCTATTTTATGATAATGATTAGATAATGAACATAATCTCTCTCCAAGAAACCAACGTTAATTAATGCCTTTTAAACATTTAATGCATGATTTGGAGTTGCAATTTATTATGAGGAATAACACTTTTTTTTGGCTCAGATAAGTTAACTATTACTAATTTTTTCTTTGGTATTTATATCTTTAATATTAATTTTCCAGAAGATAATAGAGGACTTAACCGCTCCATCCTTTATCCAGCTTGCTTTGGAAAGTTGGCTCTATTATAAATCAGCCATCCACCTACGAAATGTAAAATATAATTTTCTTATCATAACTGAATTTTTTTTCATTAACAAAAAAGTAAGTTTTTGAAATTTTAATGTAATTTTAAATAATATAACACGTTCTAAATCTTGTGTTTCAGTCTTCCATTATTTTTTGAAAATTTTCTCTTTAAGTAAATTTATATTCTGTAAATTACATATATATATATATATATATATATATATATATTAATGTAAAATATTGAATAATAAAAGTATTTTTACGAGTATTTTACTCGTAGATAGCTGAATAAAATTTGTAGTGAAAATGTTGTAATCCAGACAAAATTTTAGAGAAAAAAAATCGTACTTAAGAGTTGTTCTATTCTCAACAAGCTTAATTATATAATTAGAATTTATAATTTAATTGACATAAGAACATACCTATGTTTGAGCTGTTATAATTCGTAAAAAGAAAAAAAAATCATAAAAAAACACCTTGTTGTTTACTAAAACATTCTGTTAACCATTGATTTAAACAATATGAAAAATGTGGTTTATTTTTTATTTTTAAAATGCAGAAAAAGTAAATAAGTTTTTTTTTTTTAGTAAGATTATGTGATTTTCTTGATTTTTGTAGTTTCTAAATTTCTATAGCTTAACTCTTTATATATATATACATACACTAAAATATGAACTTTACTCTCATCAAATTTAGAATATTTCCCAAATTACTTCGGTCATTTTATATTTTAATTATATTCAAAAGCCCCGATTTTATACGAAGCCCCGATTTTATTTTATAAGTACCTCATGTTGATTTTCTTACCTGTTACATGTTGATTTTGTTACCTACCAGATAGGTAACAAGAGTTTCCGAACAGGTCTTTAAATAGAACCGTCTCCATCAAATCGCACAAAATTAAGAAGCAATGATTTAAAGAGGTCTCCACACCATCAGCATGGATCATGTTACAAAACAATCCATATAAACCACTAGAGGAAATAATAAGGAGAACGAAAAGGGTGGGTGATGATAAAAGAACAATTTACCGACTGAAGGAGCGCAAAAAAAAAGCAATTCCATCCAAAGGAGTACTTCAGGTCTCCTTCAAACCAAAGGGCATCCATCCCTTTCACAATTCATCAGAAAATGGAAATATTTTTATCCAGGGTGGGATACCATATTACTGATCAACGATTTTGCTTACATCAGCTTAAAAATATGCTTCAACAAATTGATTTTCCTTTAGCCGTTAATCAAAGCTATCTGACTAAGAGTCAGGCTTCTTAGAGGAAACTTCTTGCTTATCTACACAATCGACATAGTTTTGCAGCAAGTTGAAGTAATTACGCAAAATATAAAAACTGCTCAGCCAAATCCTCGTTGAAAAGTATAATTTTGCATTGGTAAACTTTAAAAAAAAAATTGCATTTTTGTCTCTAGGTACTTGTTGAAACGCTTTTTTTCATTAAAAAAAGAGCAATTTTGTAATATTATTGAAAAAACTAATTTACAAAATTAATGACAAACATGAACTGCAAAAGAAACAGAAACAGAAATTCGTCAAGAAAAAAAATTATTTTGATAATCTTCGATCTGCCGGAACATCATAGTGAACTCCCATACCAATTTTAGTCACTAATCAATGGTGAAAATGCTAGGGTTTATATACATGTACTACCTTATTATAAGATTTTATTCCTTTGTGTAAGCTATCAAGGTATTTAATTTATTCCCTCCCCCATAAACATAAATACATACACAAATTTCATAAACGATATAAAAAAAATTGTATCTTATGTTTCTATTTCCTTGATAGATATGAAACAAATATTCCGGATGTTAATTAAATGTCAAATATTCTGAATCTTTTAATTCTTGATGATAAACTGTTTATTATTGTGAGATAATCCTTTAAAACAATTGTTTTTTTTTTTTTTTATTTTAACGTAACTATCATCCACTGAAATATAAACGAAATCACCTAAAGTTTGATGAGGATAAATTTATATATATAAAATATGTCGTGATTGATTCATAATCAACGTCCAGCAAAAACTACAGAAAATAAATTGATGAAAATTTGTATATACGTTATTCTTAAGGTGAGAGTGCACACTGACAAAGGATTTTTTGAAATTCCGAGTTTAAAGGATTAAAATGGAATATCAATGAAATATATATTTTTCGGTAAAAGATGAAGCCATCAACTTGATTTTTGATGTGTGTAATCTTCATGCAAATATCTAAAAACCAGTTTCTAGATTTTTCAAAATTCGACCTTGAAAGGGGGGTGAAGAAAAGTAAAAACGTTTTGATTAATGATTGCAAATTTTCTCCACTTTCGACTATACTAAATCACATATTCACTACATTTGGACTGGCAAATACTCTTCAGATAAATATCTAAATACCATTTTCGGATGTTTTTGAATTTAGATTTTTTAAGGGGATGCGACGGTGTACAGCCATCGATGGCTCAACCAGCACAACCACTGCAATTGTTACTGACTGTATGTGCGACACACTAATGCGCCTCTAATGACTCCAACATCTTCACTAATGACACCTGTAATGGCTTTACTAAAAAACAAAAAAAAATTGTTCTCGTCGGGAAACGCAAGTAACCATATAGCACGGGTGAAGCCGCTACGAGGATGCTAGTTAAATATAAGTTGGTTTTTGATGAACTTATTTTTTATCATTTTTCCCTTGAACATCTTATTTAAAAATAATCTGAATAGTACAACAAAAAATGGAATACTATGGATGTATTTTCCTCAATAGTCTTCAGTCGGCGAGAACCGGTGTTCCTCGAAACGTGTATTATTACCAAAATGCAGCTGTTACTGCATTATAACAGCTGTATGATAAATAATACTACAATACATTATGATACCTGTAACAGCTGTTATAATGCGGTGCGATTATTTTTGGCTCTGACTAAACGTTCTACAATTGTTTTCGTAAGATTTTTTTTTTACTTTTCATTTTTCACGTTATTAATCTAATTTCGTTAAATATCCGATTAAAAAATCGAATCGAATTCAGTACAAATTGAGCAAAGTCTACGTACTAATCATTGAAATAATAGAGAGTTAACCGTTACAGTTAAGGATGCTAATTAGAAATTATAACAAATTAGTTTTCAATGAATTTGGATATTAAACTTTTTTGCCGATATAAATCATTTAATTAAAAATCTCAAACATTTCTTGAAAGTGTAAAAGATACATTATTTACATTAGCCTACGAAAACAGGTATGCGCTGCTTAGTTAATATTTTTTATTTTTATATAACTACTTTTATAAATAAAAATATCCAGTTATATCTGGAATAAAATTTGCATACTTTAGCCTACTTTATTTAAAATCTAAGTCGATAAGGTTTAAGAAATTAATTTTAGATTTAATTGTAATCTTCTAAGCAGCCTGACTGTTTTTAAAACATACATAATTTAACGTCTGCATTTAACGATTACCCATAGCATGCAAACATGCAAGCTTGTTAACATTTAGGACAAATTATGGAGTTAATTCTTTAGACTGTTATGGCAGAGCCTTTAAGAACATTATTTGTGTTTGTTATAGGTCAGAGAAAGTGGTGTAAATTGCATTTCCTCTTTAAATGAAAGTAACATCTACAATTAATAAAGTTAACTAGTTAGTATTAGAGAAAAAAGCTAACGTAGAAAATAATTTCCTGTCTGTTTAAAAACAATCTTTTGAAAAACGAAATAAAAAACTGAGCTTCAGCTGTAATATCTTACAAAAAAAAAAATTATATATTGTATTGACCAAATTAAAGCCTGTTATTTTTCACATTATTTCATTAAAAATTCGTTTAAAAATGAAATGTGTTGTCTAATTTTTATTATACATTCAACAAAAAAAAAAGAAGAAAAATACTCTTTTTCTTGTACAGTTGTACAGTACATACAATTTTCAAGCTCTATAACTTCGATAACATAATTCCAAATAAATATATTGATAATATATTTAGATACTAGCATCCTCAACGCGGCTTCGCCCGCGTTATTTGGTTACTTGCGTTTCCCGTCGTGATCAATTTTTTTTATTTTGTATTTTTTAGTGAAGAAACCGGAGGTAACAGTAACAGTGGCAGTGGCTGTGTAGTTAAACCGCCGCGCCTTACACCGTCGCACCTCCTTAAAAAATCGAAATCTAAAAAAACCCGAAAATGATTTTTTTAGATATTTATCTGAAAAATATTTTCCAGCCCAAATCTAGTGAATATTAGATATAATATTTAGTATAGTATAGTAGTAGTATTAGTGTAGTATAGTATAGTCGAACGCTGGGAAAATTAGCAATCACTGTTCAAAAGGTTTTACCTTTCTTCCCCCTTTCAAGGTCCAATTTTGAAATATACAGGGAGATTGGTTTTTTAGATATTCAAATGAAGATTTCACGCACAAAAATCAAGTTGATATCTTTCTTTGTTACCGAAAAATTAAAAAAATAGTCAGGTTTAAAAAAAAATTCAAAAATCCATTTTAAACTCTGTATTTGCAAAAATTCTTTCTTAGTGTGCATTCTCACCGTAAGAAGAACTGTACACAAATTTTCATAAATTTATTTTCTGTAGTTTTTGTTGGGCGTCGATTATGAATCAGTCACGACATGTTGTTATATATACATAGATAGTGTACTGAAAAAGGCTTAAACATATTTTAGTAAAGAATGCTCTTAAAAACAAATTTAAGCGTATTAAGTAAAACCTAAAGAATTATCTAAGACGTAGCTGCTGAGGTAGAATGAAAATGGTAGGAGACGTAAGATGTAAGTGAGGAATTGAAACGTCCCGTATAATACATATCACTACTATCTAAAAATAAGAGCAACCGCAATTTTGAAACGGACAACATTTTAAAAAATTGTAACATACAAGTCGTTCCCCTCAACAGCAAGATTCCATAAAAATCGAAACATTTTTTTGACCGTGACTAGACAAAACATAAAAAGTAGAAGTGATAAAAGGTTCCAATCAAATTGACAGATGGTTCAAACCAAATTCCCTGATGATGAGTTTGTGTTTTTGTTTTCTTATAAATATTCGGAAGTCTTCAAATATCCCATGCAGTTTTCTGGATTCGGCGCCCATAGGCAGCCGCGTCCCAAGTTCGTGACGTGTGAATGTGATATAGTTTTGTATAGACTCAAGCCGACTATATCTGAGACGTGTGGTTAATTGAAACCCAGCCACCAAAGAATACCGGTATCCATGATCTAGTATTCAAATCCGAATAAAAGTAACTACTTTTATTAGGATTCGAACCTGATAACTCTGGACTTCGAAATCAGCTGATTTACGACGACGAGTTTTACCACTAGACCAACTCGGCGGGTTGATGATGTGAGTTTATAATTATTATTTATACAAAATGTTATATGGAACAGAACGCAAAAGTGGCGGGAGTATCACAATTCTCCCTTCGAATCGCAGAGCCTGGACAATGTCCCTTGCTGCTGTATGATTCTATGATCGGGCGTGTTTAAAGGGTTTATTTTTAATGTCGGTTATAAGTTTTAAGTTTTGTTATATTTATGGACAGATTTGTGATAGCGTTCCTATCCGTTTTGGACCAGCGTTCTCAACCCATTATTGGGTCCGACCGCGGAAGACTAGGCTTTTGAGCCTGGCGCTCCCGATGTAATTCCCCTAACTTTATATCAGTCTTACAGTCTAAATATTATAATACTACATATTATTAAAAATAATTTTGCTGTTATCTAATTAATATTTACATAAATTTAGATAATAAAAAAGTGAATCTTCAGAACACAAAACGCATCTTTGAATAAAGCAAAAAAATCCTACAAAATTAGAAAAATAAAGAAAGCAGAAAAAGTATGGTAGAAGTATTGTAGGTAGTAGTACAAGACCACCGGGTTGGTCTAGTGGTGAACTCGTCTTCCCAAATCAGCTGATTTGGAAGTCGAGAGTTCCAGCGTTCAAGTCCTAGTAAAGCCAGTTATTTTTACACGGATTTGAATACTAGTTCGAGGATACCGGTGTTCTTTGGTGGTTGGGTTTCAATTAACCACACATCTCAGGAATGGTCGAACTGAGAATGTACAAGACTACGTACTTCATTTACACTCATACATATCATCCTCATTCATCCTCTGAAAAATTATCTAAACGGTAGTTACCGGAGGCTAAACAGGAAAAAGAAGGTAGTAGTACAAAAAACGAAAAAAAAAAACGCTTTCAGCAAATAATTCCAGTGAGTTTCTTGGATGCGCCAGGAGGAACTGGGAAAACATTCCTCATTAGATTGATTCTAGCAACGGTTCGATCAAAAAATGATAATTATCCTGTTGCGCAATATTAATCAGCCAAAACTCTGCAACGGCACGCGACTTGCAGTTAAGAAATTGATGAATAACGTAGTGGAAGCAACGATTTTAACGGGCCCTTTCAAAAGTGAAGATGTCCTCATTCCTCGAATACCCATAATCCCGACCGATACACCATTTTAATTTAAAAGATTGCAATTCCCAATTCGATTGACATTTTCAATCACAATCAACAAAGCTCAAGGTCAATCTTTAGAATTGTGTGGTTTAGATTTAGATGCGGATTGCTTCTCACATGGGCAACTGTATGTTGCGTGTTCCCGAGTCGGCAAACCAGATAGCCTTTATATCTACGCAGACAGTGGAAAAACATAAAATATTGTATATCCACAAGTATTGCAAAATTAAACTTCAATGAAACCTATGCTTTGTTATGTTTCTCATTTCTCATCCATGCAACCACAATGTGCCACAGCGAAGCGTGGCGGGTAGAGCTAGTATTTTATAACTTCTTTATTAACCTACTCAAAAGTGAAAATTTGTCTATACATTTTAGGATAAAAGCGTTCATTAAGCGATATTAACGTTCATTAAATAAAAAAATTTCTAAAAAAATATTTGTGTACAAGTACTAAATATTAATAATATAAGATTCATTCATAAACATCGGCAGCTTATGTTTGTAAATGTTAATATTTATTATTCAGTATATTTCAAGGTAAAATTATGTAATAATAACGATGTTGTTTATTTAAATAATTATTGTTTTTCTTTCTAAAATATTACTACCCACTTTGTAATTACAAAGGAAACTTATGGAACAATACGGCATCATATTAGTAGGTAGTAAAGAATAATGATGAGTGATTCACTTTTTCCACACAACTAACTAATATCTATTTTAATCTTATAACTAGAAAATAATATAAAAACAGAAATAATTTTTATTATTCAAATTCATAACTAATTATTTTAAATAAATAAATTTTTCCCTGTATACGCAAATCCAATAGTAATATTCGTGATTGATACGTATATACATAACTATTCATGTTATAAATTAAACAAAAGCTTACATTAATATAAAAATTTTCATCTATAGTTTTGTTTATTTATGTAATATATATGTGTTAGGCATGTACTATTTAAAGTAAATATATATTATTTGCGTGCAACAGCTGTATTATATTGTTATTATATATATATATAGTGACCTTAATTACAAAATTATTAATTAATTCCACCCTTTTTTGTGCACTCACATAATCAATGACATATATAGGCCTGTATTTATGTATATTATAAATGCTACAATTCAACTAAAAGCTTTTTACTAATTAAGTAAAGAAAAAATGACTTTATCTTTTCTAAAATGCTATTCTAATAATCTGTTTTTTAATTTTTTAATACTCTTTATAGAAATGTTCGTAATTGCCAATTACTTTTTAGGCTAATGAGATTAATCTTTGTGGAAGCTGAAAAACAAAAATTCGAGCATGCTTTTTCGGTAATTGAGTGAAAATTGATATTAATGAACGCTTGGAAATCTGTCTTTAGTTACGACCTCCGTGTGGTAGAATGATAGGGTCTTAAGTCTTTAATCCAGAAGATCTTGGGTTCAAATTCCAGTTAGGCATGAGATTTTTAGAGGCTATAAAATCTTTATTCTAACTAAAATTTCAAACTTACGTGATGAATTAAAAAACCCCAACATTTTGCAACTGAAGGACTATACAGACTCTTGCATATCGCGGTTTATTTTAAAGCATTTAGAAATACGCACGTAAAGTACTGGAGAGTAATAAAATAAAGGCAACCAATTCGTTTTTAAGGAATAATATGGACTTTGATAATGCAGTAATAGATTATGTAATTTAACCTATTCAAGAACTGGATCTAGAGTGTCTTTTAGTGTGTATGGATTTGAATACTAGATCGTGGATATCGGTGTTCTTTGGTGGTTGAGTTTCAATTAACCACAATTTCAGGAATGGTCGACTTGAGACTGTACAAGACTACAGTTCATTTACATTTATACATATCATCTTCATGCATCCTCTGAAGTAATACCTTACGGTGATTCCGGAGGCTAAACAGGAAAAGGAAGAATGAAAGAGTAAACGTTTCTAGGTTAATTTTAATGTTAGAATATAAAGTGCATGATTAAATTATTTTTAATGGTAACTGTTAAATTACAATAAACGAGGAAAGATTATTATTTTTATGGTCTTATGTAATTAAAGTATAAAATAGAATTAATACATTCATTAAATACAAAACTTAGGTTTGATCTACTACCAATGCAGGTTTTGTATCTCTGTTTGTATAAATGTACAAAAAATTGAACAAAATCTAAATCATGGATTCTGATAAAATGAGAGTAGCTAATAAGTTAATATTATTGTCCATGATTATGTAGTATTACATCGAAAATTCGGGACAGTCGGAGATTGGGATGGAGAGTCACCAATTCGATGGATCTACTTTCCTCTCCGTTTTTTCTTTTTAAGTTGAAATAACAATTTAATGTATCTTTTATTTTTGTTCAAATAGAACATATAAGAATATATATACAGGCAGTATAGATAGATTTTAATGACAGACTGAAATAAATTGCTAAATCTTTTTAAAAAAAATTAATTTTTCACAGCAGTGTTTACAGCTAATACTTTTATTAAAGGCATCTGTCTTGAACTGATTATGGAAGATTAGTAAGAAGAGAGGCATGAATGTAATGTACAGTCGCTCGTAACTCACAAATAAAACAAATATGCTATAAAAGTAAATTATATTTGCTACAAAAACTATAATTTATTTTTTCACATAGTCATCATTTACAGTTACACATTTCTCCTATCGGTGAATCGGTTTTCTCATTCCATCAATGAAGAATGCTAGCGAGCGATCTTTTATTGATCCACGACTTTACTTCAGTTCATAATCCGTGGTGAAATGAATATCCTTTTTCAATTACTCAAAGAAGTAAAAATCACTGGGAACCAAATCTGCTGAATATGGAAATTCTAGAATAGATTCATATTTCAATTTCACGAAAGCCTCAGCGTTGGTGCTTTCGTCTCAGAATCTGGTTTGACCACTGCGAAATCTATCCTCAATATTTATTTTACCAGCTTTTGATGCACCAAACTTTATTTCCCACCTATTTACAGAACTTCAATCAACAGTTTCATCACCAAAGACGACGATGAATGTCACTAGCGTTCATTTTTCCGCTGTTAAACAATCACTGTACGTTGTTTTATACGTATTGACGTAACAGGCGTACTGAACTTCATAAAAATTATCAGAAAATGAGAGAATGGCAGAAAAAAAGAGAATGTGGATCAACGAGTAGAGGAATGAAACTAAAAGGTGGTAGCACCTGTCGCTTTGACAATTTTCTCCCGTTACGTTCCAGTGAGCATTACATTTCAGCCCATCTTACATGTGATTAAACAACATATTTTTTCCTGTGTTGAGTTGTTCCTTTATAACGTTGTTTAGATCAAATTTAAGTATTTATAAATTCTATATTGCTTTCTTAGCTTTCATGGGATATGTATAAAATATGAACATCTTTGATATCTTTTTATTTGGTTTGGTACAAAGATGTGATTTAAATGGTTGATTCTGCTGTTGTATGAACTTTGATATTTTATTTATGATTTTGAAAACATCATAGAACAACCATCTTTTCTGAAAATATCGGAAATTTTTTTAATTGTTGCGTATTTACAATGAATATCGTTTTTGTTTTTAATTGTTTTTATTTTTATGATTCGATAAATATTTTTTTGATTAACATTATTCGAAAAAGAACTTCTGGAAGCCAAATAATACATATCTGAGAAGTGTTTCGATGTTTATATTTAACAATATATTTTATATTTAGGCGTTTTCTTTATTATTTCCAAAATATTTTCATTATTTCTATAATTATATCTTCGCATAGCTGCATACATTTATTTCATTAAAATAATTACTTTCATATATTAATATTGATAATAAAAAACCTTTTTTATTTATAATTTTGTATTGCAATGCAGAACAAATCAAGGTTTTCTTCCGTTCTCTTCATTTTTCCACGAAAATGCTCTTGAAGCAGTTCTTTATCTTTGGAATGCAAAATGTATCTTCCTGATGTTATCTATATAATAATGTTGTGACCTGAGTAAATTATTTATATATACTTTTAATAAATTTTGCGAGTTGGGGTGGTACAGTAATTAAAACACCAGCTCTCCCCCAAAAAACTATGGTTTTAAAAGAAAGAATCCTTTCAGTAGAACGATACCAAAGGTCGGATAGCTGCTGAACAATTATCATTTACTTATTTACATTATCGTATCTCCTTGAAAAAAAGGAAGACATAATGTCATTTTTCTAATGTGTACGTTGCAATTTGTTCACCCCCCCCCCCGGCCACCAATAACATGAAGATGAAATGTATGAAATGAGATGTAGTCAGATTCAGGCCAACTATTCTTGAGACCGTGTGGTTAATTAAACCCCAACCACCAAAGTAAACCTGTGTCCACTGTCTAGTATTCAAACCCGTATAAAAGCGACTAGGTTTTACTAGGATTCGTACCTCAACCCACCGGATTGGTTTAGTGGTGAACGCGTCTTCCCGCTGATTTGGAATTGGAGAGTTCCAGCGTTCAAGTTCTAGTAAAGGGTAAAGGTAATTACTTTTATACAGATTTGAATACTAGATCGTAGATACCGGCGTTCTTTGGTGGTGATTGGGTTTTAATTAACCATACATCTCAGGAATGGTCGAACTGAGATTGTACAAAACTACACTTCATTTACACTCATACATATTATCCTTATTCATCCTCTGAAGTAATATCTGAACGGTAATTCCCGGAGGCTAAACAGGAAAAAGAAAAAAGGATTTGTACCTCAGAACCTTCGAATTCGAAAATCAGCTGTTAAACAACTGATTTGCGATGACGAGTTAACTACTAGATCAGTTCGGTTGAGTAAGACATAAATGAGGTCTGTATTAATTTCTCAGGATAATTAGAAACATCCTCATAAGGAGGCCAAATGTTGGAACTAATTATAATTGTATAAAAGTTCTGTGGTACCAATGTTATTATTGCTGATGAAACCTGTATTCTCTAACATACATTTCTGAGTGTGATATTAACAGAATAAACGACTTCTGTTAGGATTTTAAAGAAAATGAAGCTATTTAAAAAATTTCTTGTATTCAGAATAATAAATACTATAATACAGGAAAATTTAAGAAATATTTAAGTGAAGCAAAAGTATTTTAAAGGCTTTATTTTATAAAATCTACGTGCCGACTGTAAATGGGTTAGAGAAGAAAAAAAATTAAAAATACTTCGATTATTAAAAGTTTGTAATCGTTGCTTGACTACTCCACATTCGTGACGTCATGGCGTGATCAACTGTGAGGAAGTTAACCCAATCCGTACACCAATCCTACCTGTTGTTTTTCGTAGATCTTATATTCTGCATTTTTAACTTCGTTTAACGATTTCATATCTCTCCCATCCATACCTCTTTTCACCTGAAACTGTTCGTTAATTAATTGTTGTTATTAATCCTTCTTACCCTTTCAGAACATGTTTTTCCTTTTCTTCTTTAAACTGTTTGTAGGAACAAACTCAAATCAGCAATTCTGCAAAGTTATTTGTGGTGTACGTTTATGCTGTCTGATTCGATTCTTACCATTTCTACCATCTAATGTAACAGAAAGCCTATATAAGTTTTACCTGATCAACAATATAAATTTTTCTTTTAAATTAATTCTGGAAAACAAAAGTAAATCAAAGCTAACAAAATTTATCTCAAGAAATGTAAAATGAAAGCATTTGATTACAGTATTTCATACAGGAGCGTTGTTAAATAAAAAACCGTTTGAAAATGACCAAAGTGGTATTTTAAAAGGAATCTAAAAAAAGGAAATTTTTAAGGAGAATAATTAGTCTTATGACGCACTTAATATATATATAAATATATATATAAATTATGCCCCCTCAGAATATTGTACAAGAAATTAAAAAAAATAACAGAAATAATGTACATGAGAGGAGATTGGCTTTCGTAGGCCAAATTTTAAAGATGAGTGATAATAAAATTTTCAAGAAAATCCTTCTCTTTCATCTAGAAAGAAATACTAAAAGCGTGTATTAATAAAGTTAAGAAAGACTTAAGAAATTCTGGACTTAAATTAGAATAATATTACAAAAACTTTTCAAAATTTTAAAAGCTTGCTTTATACTTTTTAGTCGTACTTTAATCAAATTATTATCGTGAATTTAATTAGCAGGTTAATTTCGATTTCTAAAGATAACATCATATATTGAAATTTCTATTATATTTATAAAATATCAAACAAATTTTCTATAAAACATTTACTAACAAAATAACAAAATAGTGAAGTTTTTGCATAGTGAAATTTATAGTGAAGCTTTTATTTCATTTGCTTAATTAACAATCTTCGACAAACGTTTTTAAGATTTCTCTTAAAAACTATAAAATCTTTTTATAAAAGATTTCTCATCGATCCATCTCTGATAATGCATCATTATTGATGTATAATTAATTGCATTATTAATTTCCATCCTGAATTTATCCCCGTACGGGGGGGGGGGGATGTTTGCAAAAGTAATGGTGGAATATTGCATTGTCACTCGACCTTAGTAACTGTGAAAAATTTCATCGATAGACAATGTCAGAAAGTATGTTAAATTAAGGATGCAAAATTTGAGAATAAACATGAAAAAAAATAAAGAAAAGCAAGTAAAAAAAAAAAACTAAACAAGAAGAGATTAAAAGAAATCTCGGAAAGGTGGATTTTCTACGAAAAAGAAGTTCCGCAACAAATTATAAATTGTAAGAGAAGTATTAAAAAAAGGGCATTGAGATACTTAAAAAGTTCTGGCAGCAAAGGAAGAAGAGTGGATATTAAGAAAAGTGTTAAACGGGGTTCATTAGTTGATTGAAACTGAAAAAAAAGAACAAGCCCAAAAATACCATTTTAATTCAAGAGTTATATAAAATACAAAAATAAACATCAACATTCATTTGTTCAGTGATCCCTTCTAATAGTTTAATAATTACTAACAGAATAGCAAATGATTTTCGTATATAGAGACTACATTTATCTTATATGTGATTGTGAGAATAATCTAAATAACATTCTATTGTTTTATAGTGACAGGAATAATATACTGCGGTGAACTCTATTATTCTCAAAAGGGAGAAAAAACAGGTCATTCTGTTGAACATTAATTAAATGATCGACCCGTTGCGCTATGGCCTCCTTTAGTGAAGTAAAACACGTGGGGTTGGTGTAACCTAAACGTATAATTCATAAACAAACTTTAAAATTACAAAGTAACGTATAATATTGACTTAATTTTATTTGATTTGGATATATGTATTACTAGGTCAAGACAACCTCATAAACTATACTTTAAATTTCATTTAAATATACAATAAAAGATTACATTAATGTAAATTTATTTATTTTTTTAATATAATTTATTTAATTTAAAATGTATTATAAGAGAAAATATAATATTTCATAATATTTTTACCGTGTTAAAAAAAAATTCCAAGGTGTTTGAATAATATATTATTATAATTATTATTAGATTTATTTCTCTAATATCCGTTTGAATTAACAAAATAAAACAGTAAATCTGTGAAAAGTAACCTCGCTAACAATTATTAATTTTAAATGGAGTAATCTGACGGGCGATTCTTTATATCTCCCTCACCCTTTCTCATCCTATCTCTCTCTTTCTCAAATTGTGTGAATCGACAGAACTCGAGCCCCTTTAGAAATATATAATTGGCATGTACTCCTCTTATAGATATTTTCGGCGTTAAATATGCGATTTTTTTTAATTCAACCCCTACGGAGAGTCCCTCAATGTTTTAATCGAAATTTCACGAAAGATGTCATCCCCCTAATTTATGATGGAGAACTCAAATCAGGTCACAAACCCGAGGACGAATAGTCTGGATTCATCCGAACTCGGCATCAATTTATAAGTTAATATAAATAAGTTACATTTATAAATTATATCTTAATGATCACGTTTGGCGATTTTAATTATTAATGATGAGATTGATAAAGATTCTAATTTTTATACTTGTAAGAAAAATATATAAAAATACCTTTTTATACACCATCATTTATTCACTTATTATAAATAAAAATATTTATAAACTAGCTTATATTTATAAACCTGTAACATATAAGTTAGTAAAAGGGAATACAAATTGGATATTTTCCAAGCTTAACCAGAAAAAAATTCCAAGCTTAACCAGAATTCAATCCTGGAATCTTCTGAAGGAAAGAGCAAGTCCTGCACCACCATTAATTATGACAGTTTTGAAGTGGGTACAACTCTTCCTAAGAAGTTGTTATAACCCACCGGCTTGGTCTAGTGATGAACGTGTCTTGCCAAATCAATTGATTTGGAAGTCGCGGGTTCCAGCGTTCAAGTCCTATCAAAGCCAGTTATTTTTATACGGATTTGAATGCTAGATCGTGGATACCGATGTTCTTTGGTGGTTGGGTTTCAATTAATCACACATCTCAGGAATGGTCGAACTAGGACTGTACAAAACTACACTTCATTTACATTCACGCATATCATCCTCATTCATCCTCTGAAATTAATACCTGAACGGTAATTCTCGGAGGGTAAACAGGAAAAAGAAGTTAGTATATTTATTTTTAGCGTTTGTCGAATAAAATGAGATACGACACTAATCACCAATGTATTATTAGGAAGGACTACCCCCTTAATAATAAATGTAAAGAGAAATCCTTTATATTTTCGATTTCTAATTCAGAAATATTGAACGAGGTACTTCATTCATATTGATTCAGTATTGAATTTTACTACAAACACCCACTAAATAAAACTAAAAAATTCCTGCGTAGTTCTGCGCTAGAAAACTGATTTTTTAGTTATTTTATTTTGTATAATTTTTTGGTCAACAAATATACAAATCATAAATTAAATGAGAAAACTAAGAGTTATATATATTTTGAAAATCTAATATTAAAATATTTTTTGTTTATAAGAAAATTACATTATTACAAACCGTAATTTGATAATTAAAAACGAGTGAACCCTACACACGAGAATCAGATTTAAACTCACTCACTGCATAAGCGCGTATGAAAAATACACAAACACAAATTTAACATAACCTTAAATTGAGCATAACTGAACCGCAAATTTTCACACGGACAACTTGAAATACAGTACTACAGCAATCTAAATTTCAATGAAATTGATTTATTAATTTTGATGATTTTCAAGCTACAAATTTTATACATAGACCTATATATATATATAAAGGAATTACATTTTAAGTGAATGATATTTCTGTACTCATCATACCTCAAAACGTAAAGAAAATTCACTTCCACCTCACCTCCTTCCACCTTGCAACCGAAAGTATACCGTATTTTACTTCGAATTGTTGGTATTATGAAGTTCGGATATTGATTACATTTTGGTAATTAGATAATTTTTTTTTTGGTGAAGATAGTGTGAAAGATAAAAACGGTAAATAAAGGCAAAGAAGAAAGTACAAAGCAGATCCATTAGTTCAATGTGATTGTATAGATTCAATATGTATTGTATAATAGATATTTTGGTATTAAAATATTAATGCAAAACGGACAAGATATATAAATTAGCAATAAACTAGACAGGTAACCGATGACAAAAAAAAAACAACATAATCTTAAATCTTTTTCCTATTTTGTTTCTAAAATTTTACAACCGATTTGAATTGAGTTTTATTATTTATTATATCCGACTACGGTGTTATATTGTAGCATCAGTTTTCAATTATTTTATTACTGAGAGTGTATCTTCTTTTGAAGTTCTACCAGAATATATATATATATTCAAATAAATAATATTCATACTAAGCTACTAACCTAAAAATCGGGTTTGACGAGTTGTCACTTAAAATAAAAGCAAACTGAATGTAATCGTTCAACGTGATAGAATAATTATTTCACAAAATTACGTTGATTTTGTTTTATATTCCCTTACTTAATACGAAAATTAAGTTAACATATTGTCTAAATTAAAACAAAAGTAGATCCAGATAAAAATTTTAATTTCGGTTCTATTATCTTAATATTTTAATTTTATAATTTAACTCGGAAAGAGTTCGTAGAATTTAATATTTCAAATGGTGGTACTAAAAAAAATAGTAAATGATTTGACTATTATAACTTCTAACTTACTATTATTTTATTATTATAATTTACTTGTTATTAAACTTAAATAGTGTCTGTGTATATAACAGATGATTAGTAGTCGTACTGAATAAGTTACTATAACTGATTATAATAAGCAAATATTTTAAGTTAAATCAAGGTATGTGTAAAATATACGTAGAATTTTATCTTCGCAGCAAATAAAAAACTTTATTATAATTATCCTAACAACAAGGGCTTTCTCCCTAAAATTAAATTAAAAAATATAATTATAATGAAATTTAAAAAATGCGTTTTTTTTACTTACAGTAGGTACAAATTTAGAATTTGGTCTTTGCAGTCTCAGGTTGATAAACAAACTTGAGCGATCTAGGTAAATTAATGCATATTCATCCAGATAAAACTAATATTTATCTTTGAAACTGTATTTGAAATTGGTTCCTGAAAAAACAGAAGGAACACAGAACATCCGAAAAACAGCTGATATCTAATGATCAGTTGGGAAGTAGCTGCAGGAGGTTTTGTGAATTTCAAGAAAACTACAGTCCGAGAAAATTGAAATTCCTCCTGAATTGTTGGGAAGAAATGATCTATAGAAACAGAGTTCAGAATTCTATACACATATATGAAAATCAATGCTATACTCATGCTATCTCGTTGCCCCCAATACTCACTTCTTTGCACATCAAAGTGGAAGTGCCATTCCGTTCTTGACAGATTTCACTTATTTAATGCATTACGTCTGTGCAAACTAGTTTGATTTTTTTGGGTAAATGAGATGTTAAGAGCTTGGCTTTCTACAATGAAAGTTGAGAAATTCATTAATTTGTAATGCTCGTTTTTCAGCTTTATCCTGAGACCAACCCAAAAATGGAAAAAAATGAATGGTACCCAAATACTTTTAAGTTCTTAAAAAAATATTCCAAATTGGTAAACCTAATGTGTAACAAAGATACATTTTCATTTTAACTTCACAAAAAGGGATACATATAGTTACAGTTTAGAATGTGTAAAACTAAAATAAGTTCAACGGAAACAAGAAGTATTCGAATTATTATACAAGTAATTTAAGTATTTTTCATCAGTCTAAGCGACGTTTGTTGTAGACAAATTCAAATGTGCTAACTACGCTTTTTCCGAGAAATCGTATAAATAATAAGTATGGAAACGTCACTTTTTTTTAATTTTCTCTTCTAGTAGTCACCGAGAAAAATAAAATTATTCGGAAAAAATCTTTGAATAACCGTTCCCCAAGTTTAATATTAGTTGATTACGAACTGCGAAAGGTGTTAACATTTTTCTTAATTACAATCATTGTGCTTCATAGAAAACAATTCAATGAAGATGTACGTGAAATAAAAATTAAAAGTAAAGAAAGGATATTTATTTTACATCAGAAATCGAACTCTGAACTATTATATATGTCAACCAGTATCTAACTACTGAGTTATAACTAAAGATCGACTAACTAATGAACTTAATAAAATACATTCTTATTTAATGTAATTATTACAAACTGAGTTCACGACTAAAGTTAAAAATTTCTAAGATTATTAAAACATGGTTTCATCTGATTATGAATATAAAAAATTAATAAAAAAGATTAACAATTTTTTAAACATGGTTTTCGCTGATATATTTAAAAAATGAGAAATAATTAAAAATTTTATAACCACCATAAAAGATATATGTTCTCAAGATCTTTTGGTTTTTCAAATCATCATCAGGAGAATAATATTAAGTCCACAGTCACGACTGTTTGAATGTCAACAGTATACTCATATGAGTATCATCATGACTGTGTATTCATTTTAAGTTTTGACTTATAATATTTTTAATCTCCTGATGATGGTTTGAAAAAACGAAAGATCTTGAACATATATATTTTTTGCTGCTAAGGTGGTTATATAATTTTTAATTATTCTTTATATCTACAAAAGATTTTTTTTAAATATAAAAGATTATTAAAACATGGTTTCGAATTGATTATACGACCTGGGCTGAGCTTGTTTGTCAAAAATACAAACATTTTTTTGTTTTTTGTTACACTACTGAGTTGTAAGAGTGGTTACGTATCCTAACCAAAAAGGTATTAAGATATCTGATATGAGATACAAGTGTTTCCTGAAACTGAGGAAGCCATCCTCAAGATATTAAGCATCACATGTAAGGTTATTCAAAAAATATGAACGAAGTTGTTTCTGGTAGTCTTTTTTACGAAGCTAAATGCATTGTTGCACATCGACATCCCATGCCCACGCACACGACCAGATGTTCAGTTCTGAAAGTGACACTTTCAGTTTAAATTCTTACCGAGACTAATTGAAGAGTAAATATCATTACTTTAATAAAAAGCAATTATCTAGTTCTTGAACCTCAGATGTCTACATGCTCACAGCAATAAGAAAAACTGAAGGTATATAGGTAGTTTAAAGTGATAATTACTGTAGCTTTCTTTCGAGAATCAATAAATAATATATATCGCATCTACTTAGCATTCATAAGTATATGTTTGTGAATGCTTATCAATTAATTATAAATTAGAATTGTTAGACAGAAGAATTATTAGGAAATTATTGGGTCCATTAAAAACCAATGAAGGCTGGAAAATAAGAAGTATATAAAACGTAGAAAAAATTTCGGAAACAAAGAGAAAAAGAAGATGAATTTTCTTTGATTACTTACGGAATGAATGACAACACATTCGAAACAAATTTTCAATTACTTTCTTCAAAAAGAAGTTAACAAGTTGGTTCCAAAAAATAAAAAAAAAAGATTTAGAAAGCAATAACATAAAAAGAGGCTTAAATAACAGAAAAAGATTTGTTTCGAAAAAATATGCGAAAAATAGAATTCCAAGATAAAAACAAAGTGGTCCGAGGGAAGAAAAACACGCAAAGCGAAAAGTGAAAGAATACTGGAAGATAAGGAAACAATGAAAAAGAAAGAAATGAAGTTGTTACGTAGTCCTTAGGCGGCCATAACGAAATAAAAGAAAAAAGTTAAATAATGAAAAGAAAATATAAAGTTAAAGAGAATATTAATTAATTGTTTAATCCTGAAACCTTTGTCATAAGAGGACTTAAAATAAAATTACTAAAAAAATTGGTAAAAAAGATAATTTTATTTTATTAAAGGTCTGCGTATACCACTGAAGCATTGACGGAATGTACGTTTTATTATGATCACTAGTACATTTTTACCGAGAGAGAAAAAAATGCCTGTGTATTGTTAATAAGATTTTTTCTCTTTTTTTTTTGGAAATGTAACAATTAAAAGATAAATTTACATTGTTTTATCAATAGTTGCATTTTTTCCTCGTGCAATAAAACAAAGAATAATAATAACACTATTGGAAAAATTCTATTATTAAGTTTTAAAACATTAAAGTAAAAATATAAAGCTACAAAAAAAAATCAGTTTTAAATATTAGATTTACTCGAATAAAAAAAATCAAATTCTATTTTTTTCCTCTTAATGTTACGTTTGCCATTTGATTTGTATAAAACTTGAAAAAAGTGTCCCTTGCTTATTTGAGAACAAATTATTTTTAATTTTAATATAAATATGTATGAAAATTTAATGGATTTGATGTAGTTTTATTTTAGCGAAAAAATAGGTCTTTTATTTTTAAATGTCTAGTATTTTTTTAGAATTAAAAAAAAAACGTAATGGGTAATGCATTTTTATTAAATGTCTTATGAAATAATTCATTAAAAACATATATTAATGTGAACGTAATATTAATAAAACATTATTAAATATTCATTCGTTTGAATTAATGTGAAATATTTATTATTATATGCTGTTATCTCTTTTATACATACATATATTTTTTTCGTAATCTAACATGATTGAAGGACTGATTAAAAATGTCTACCGTACATTTAGGTTTTTAAATATTAAAAATAATGATAAGCCTATTTTCTACTGAGGATTTTCTTTTAAGACGAAACGCGTTTGTTTTATAATAAATAGATACTTCATATAAGTCCTTTTTAGTATTGTTTGAAGTAATACTGTACTTCTTAAAATTAAAAATATTTTTTAATAATATTTATTAATATTAAACAAATTTAATAATTACAATAAAAAAAAACAACAACATCTAAAAACACTGTAATCAAAGGATACTTTCCTAGTCTTTTTACCGCATTGCAAAAAGTACAATCTTGAAACATTCTGGTGAAATTAAGAATTTATTTGGTGGGCTTCTGACTAAATAAATTTGAATTTTTTAAAAAATAATTATAAATGAGCAATGTATTCAAACACACTTTAAATTCAAATAATACTTACTTTTTTTAAAGTAATTATTACAAATAAATTATTGTATTGTATTATAAAATACAATAAATTAATGCATTATGAATTGTATTATATAATACAATTCAAATAGTAAATAATAATTTTAATGAAGATATGTATATTTGAATTAGTGTGAATAAGAAGCTACTTGGAAAAATTAAAATTATATAAAAAATGTGTGCGAAGTAGTTACGAATTTTTATATATACATGACTGTGTGTGTGGGTGTGTGTGTGTATATATATATATATATATATATATATATAAGACTTTAAAACAGTCTAGCTCCAGGTTAGAAACCATTTTTGTAACGAAGACAGTTAAATTTGGATATAGTATATGTTGTTTTAATTAAAAGTAATAAATAAAAAAAAGGAAAATTGTTTATTTTACTTGAGACTAGTACTTGTGGTACTTGTTAAACAGTACACACATGGTACTTTAACAGTAACTGAAAAATTAATTTCACGGTTTTACAGAAAAAATTATATTGCATAACTTACCTGAATACTGTTGTTGTCCAGTTAATTGTCATGTGCTCGGTTCGTCATATAAATGATTATAGTGCCTCCGTAGCCAGTCTTCTGAATACCACATCCCCCGCACGCGAGCGATTGCCGTCCGTCTCTCTCTTTGATCACTGGCGGCCAGGCACGCCACTTAAGCCGCGTCACTCCACTTCCATACCGCTGCCGTCTTGTTTGATACAAGGTGCACGTGTTATCCCCACTACTTTTATTTTATTGAATCACGTGGTAGCATGCTATCCGTTCAACTACCTCTCTTTACTTTTCTGTTTTATATTATTCTTTCAGATATCAAAATGTGTTTATTGTTAAACCATTTCTTAACTGAATATTGGAAAAAATAGATCAAACTATAATAATAATTTTTTTATTTATTTTGATGGCCTTCTCTGCCCTTATAGCTATACTAACCTCCATGAAGAAACCTACTCTAAGCAGGAAGAGGGATACCTAACAACGAGCAGAAGAAGTGCGATAGAAGTCATGAAAAACCTACCTAATGGTACTTGTGACAGGAGGAATATAAATAATGAAATCCCAGAAAATCTAAATATGCAAATGCTAACATCTAGTGCCTAAAAATTACATTAAACATATAAAAACCTAACATTTAAACACGTACGTAATTAAAAACAAAAATTAGCTCGCTAATAAAACATGCGATTAAAAATGTATATTCAAAAATGTAAATCTAAAAACAAAATGATGGTTTCAAATAAAACTTTAATAACGATAATTCTAAGTATAAATCGGTTAAATACACTTTAAAAGCAACGTAGTCATAAATAGACAGGCCATGAAGTATCTTACTACATGCTATCGACATATTTAACTTAAAATAATAATAATGCCCCTTTCTTTTTCCTGTTTAGCCTATGGTAACTACCGTTCAGATAATACTTCAGAGGATGATGTGTATGAGTGTAAATGAAGTGTAGTCTTGTACATTCTCAGTTCGACCATTCCTGAGATGTGTGGTTAATTGAAATCCAACCACCAACGAACACCGGTATCCACGATCTAGTATTCAAATCCGTGTAAAAATAACTGGCTTTACTAGGACTTGAACGCTGGAACTCGACTTCCAAATCAGCTGATTTGGGAAGATGCGTTCACCACTAAACCAACCCGGTGAGTTAATAATAATGCCCCGGGCAAACCCAACCTTACGTCCCTGCAATAAAATCTACGCACACGTCCGGGGTGGGCAATGACATGTTATATCGGTTCTTTCACTTATCGCTCAATGGTTTTGCTCAGGAGCTCCGTGTGGAGTACAGGTTTTGCGGATCCGTGCTGATTACGGTTGTGCTTCTCGGTTTCGGCGGGGGGCATGACCGTGATCTGTTTTTGCCGATGCTGGAAGAAATGCGTACGGGAACAGCTAATCTCTCTTCTCATTTGTGGAGCCGGGTTGAGGGTGGGCTGCTGTAAGCGCTTGCTTTGCTTACGTTTTGCGCCATCCAGTGTGAGTCAGTCATTTCGGCCTTTGGCAGAGATTGTCTCATGGGATAACCCATTGGAGCCCTTACTGCTACCTACGAGCCTTGGAATGCCTGTTTCGAAGGTCAGGAAAATCTGACTCCCCGGCCCGGGTTAAATTTGTGTGAGGCGGCTGACTGGGGGAACCCAGGCAGAATCAATGATCCGGACATGCCCAGCCATCTCTCTGCCCATACCTTGTGATATATTGACTGGCGAAATTATAGAGTGTGGAACATTCTATTTCCACAACTTCCATGGCCAAGGGTCAGCGTAAAGACCCTCGTCCTCTAGAGCCTTTATCTTTGCAAGCAAAGAGGAAGAAGAGTGTGCAGTTTAGTGATGTAGAGAAGAAGGATCGAACTAAGTTTCGACCAAAAGATAATGAAGCGATGCCTGAATATTTGGTGATTAAGGAAATTGAATTGGGAGTATTCAAAGATCAGTCCTTATGATAGCTTGAGGGATCACAGAAGTAGCCGGACGATCTGTTAAGGAAACAAGAAAGACTGTGATGGGATTATTGAGACCGTCAATGACATACAGTCGTCTCGGTTACTCAAAACTAAGAAGGTAAGACTCATCAACATTGAGGTTGTAACACATGGACACTAAATATTTCAAAAGGAGTAGATGTGTGCAGGTTGTTGAACTGCACAGAAGATGAAATTGTTGAAGAACTCTATGGAGAGGAAGTTGTTGCATGTTGATGACTGAATACACGAGAAACAGAAATGTTGTACCCATCACGTCGCATATCTTGACGTTTAACAAACCTAAATGTCCTGAAAAGATAAAGGCTGGATTTCATACGCTAGATGTTCGTTCATTCATTCCAATACCATTATGCTGTTTTTGATGACAGAAATTCAAACATACAGCAATGAAATGCATGAGAAAACATATTTGTACTAGTGGCGATCTGCTGCACCCGAATGATTTGTGCAGGGGACCCACCGATTTGTGTTAATTGTAATGGCATAACAGTGCAAGATTATGAAATTGTCCAAAATATAAGGAAGAAATAGTGATATAGGAGGTAAATGCCATTCAGAAGGTCAGCTATTTTGAAACTAAAAAAAATTTTTCATAGCAGCATACCAAAGGTCTTATGCACAGGTTGCTGCTGATCCTGCAGCCTCCTTCAAACCAAAAGACGTGATAACAGAACTGGCGCCAGTCTTAGTAAATTTAGTAGAATGAATCATTGATCAAAAGTTGAAGAATTGAACAACTAGGACAGCAGCCCAAAGCCATCAAGGATAAAAACAGACATGATTTAACAAAAGAGTTCTGCAACAAGGAGTAAGCCTTCTTTCACTTCTTTCCTTCTTTCTTTAATTTTTACTTCTGTCTGCCAATGAGGCAATGGTATTGCTTAGGAGCTCCCTGTGAAATACGGGGTTATCGGATCCTGCTGTCTGAATTGGTCATTGTTGTGCTTCTCTGTTTTGCTACTTGCAGCGAGGTCAGGTGATATGACCGTGGTCTGTTTTTCGCCTACTCATCCCTCCTCCCAGTAATAGAATCCAGGTTGGGGGTGAGCTGGTGTGAGCTTGCACTGTTCAAAGGAGTCAATTATGTCAGCCCTTGGCACTGATTGCACATGAGTGAGGGTACAAAGGCCTTATGGCTATGTGTGAATCATAGGATGTTGGTACAAAGGACTGGTCAGGCAGTACTTGACTCCCCTACCCGGGTTAAATTTGTGGGAGGCAGTTGACTCAGGGAACCCAGGCAGGATCAAAGATCTGGGGCATACCCAACCACCTCTTTTCCCGCACCTTGTGACATATTGACTGGTAAAACTTTATTTAAGGAAACTTCCACAGTTTCTGTGGCAGAGGGGTTCACATAAAAACCCTTGTCTAGGAGAGCTTTTCCTTTGCAAGCGATGAGAAGGAAGAGCATTGAGTTTAATGATACAGAAAAGAAGGATTGAACTAAGTTTCAAAAAACGGTAGTGAGGTGATGTCAAAATATTTAGTGATAAAGAATATGACGGGGATTTTACCAAGATCTGTTCTTTTGTGATTACTCACGGGATTATGGAAGCTGCAGGAGGATTTGTCAAGGAGACATGGAAGACTGCTGTGGGACTGTTTGTTGGAGCATCAACAACCTACAGTCATCTCAGCTACTCAAAGCCATGAAAATTGGACTTTTAGACTTTGAGGTTGTACTTCATGGTATGCTAAATACCTCCAGGGAATAGTTGTGTGCAGAGATTTGTTAAACTGAACAGAAGACTAAATTGTAGAAGAATTCTATGGGCAAGGAGTTGCTGCCTGTTGACAACTGAGCACATGATGAAACGGAGTTGTACCCTCCACGTCACATGTTTTGACGTTTATCAAACTCATTATCCAGAAAAATTAAGGCTGGCTTTCATAGACTGGAAACATTCATTCACTCTGATGGTAAGAATAAAATTTTACAACAATTTTGATCTTTAATATTTTTTTTATTTATTTCATAACCATATTGGTTCGTTTTTATTTTACTCTTTTATTAATTACTGCAATAGAAAAAAGACCAAATGCCATTTTCTAATGATTATGAGAAATATATCCTCTTATTTTTGAAATAGTTTTATATAAAACATTTTTTTAATATTTTGATTGGAAGCTGTGACTAATTACAATATATCAGGTTGCCACTGAGCAGGTTCTGAAAAAAAATGTTTGATATTTCAATAATACTTAAAATAAATTGTTTAAAAAGGTCTAATTCCTTCAGGATCCTATATCCTATTTTTGTTTACGCCTGGGTGTGAACACTCTTTCATTGGAGCTTGCTCCATGCCATTCTTTCAAACTTAAATTACAGTAAAACAATCTCCCTGCATGTGGGAATGGTAAGATTGTAAGATAAAACAGAAAATTCCTAGAATTAACTAGGATCACATAATTATTTTTTATTGTAGATTTATGCTATCCCTAATTAAATTATTTGTTTAGATGGCAGACAAACCAAACCACACTGGCAATGTGTTATACTGGTGACATACTCGCACCCATGAAAGTCCTGTTGGAAAGGGAGGATAGTTTTAGCTAATCTCCACCAGTGGAGGAGGTTGGTTCACCTCATTCAACATGTTTTGCTGTGTATGGTTGAGAAAGTGCTTAAAATACTGTAAAGGAAAATAAAAGTAATAAAAATTAAACATTTTAATTTCAAATAAGTGAAGTGAATAAATTAAAATAATTCAACAAACATTTGAAAAATTAAACATAATGCTCCTTGCTATTAATTTGTAATTATATTTTTATCTTTTTGGCATGTATTATTCTTTTACTGTAATTTCTGAAAATAGTCAGTTTTACTCTTCGTTGTCTATTATATATTTTATTTTCGTTTAAGTGTGAGAAGCGGGTGTTACGGATCCGTTACTTAAACCATTTTACTTCTACGTTTCATTGACAATGTTTTTTACTGCAAGTGAATTGCTTTATTCAGTGTTATGAATGCAGTAGTTTGGAATTCATCACTAGAATGCGTTGCTATTCGAAGTTAGCCTGATTGGTTATTCAGTACTTCCAGATAAAGGACGCCTACGGTTGCTGTAGGGGTTAAAGCGGTGTGCAGTTACTTAATGCTTGTGTATTCGTGTTTAGTATAATTTGTAATTTAAAAAATGTCCCTCTCTGAAGATACTGAAGGTTATTTAAAGGAAATTGAAAATACACCATCCGAAGATTTACATTCCATTAGTAACAGACTTGGACAAGGTACTAATTAACGTAATTTTATATTTATAACCTAAAAAAAATCAGTTTTGTTTTCCAATCATTATATTACATTTCAGAAGAATGTACGTTACAAATAATTATTGATTGATCTGTTATTAAGTCGTATTTCAAGTAATGAGTTAATTCTGACTTTCTAATTAATTTTATTTGTTAATTAATGGAATTTTACGCATTATATAATTTTTGCACGAGGTAAACATTATGGAATAATGTAACACGAGTTAATTCTTTTAAATAATGATTTCATTTGTGTGAAGTAAAAGTTTTCATGCGTTATTAAACAACGTGTAATTGAAATGTAAGTTTTATTATGTCGGTATTTGCACCACCTTTAGTATACTGCTATTTTCCATTATTAATTTTATGTAAAAAAAAGAAATAAAATATTGGACGAAATTCATCAAAAGATATTGTGTTGTTACTGGTTTTTTTGTACGGAACTGTGAATTGAATTTCTTTTCCAGAATCTTCTTTTTAATGTTTGAAATTACCTTTTATCATTTCATGAGCAGCCAGTCTGTCTCATATTATATGAATATGTTCATTTGTTTATAGTATGAACATTCATGTTCGTTTGAAACCTTCCTTCCTTGTAAGATTGTGTTAAGTTTATGGTTTTGTATACATTATATCTACATTATGGTGTTATGTGATTAATATTTAAGCTTTATTTGTTATTTTTGCAATTAGTTTTATATACTCACATCTGGTACTCGCATCTTTTGGAGTATTTGGCCGAAGAAATCACTGATTTTATTCCCAGATTCATATTTTTTAGACCCCATCATTTTCAATTTTATTATTATTAATTTTCAACATTATTTTATAATACCATTTGCAGAATCTTTGTGGCTCTTCTGTTGCCCAATTTCAATACTATAAATAGTTACACTGTTACTATACAGAGGCTAAGCATACTACATTAAACATTTGTATCTAATTTACCTTATATTATTTATATTAGATATTAACTTTGTATCTATGGATGTGTATCAAGAGGCTTTTTTTAGCCCAATTCTGTCTTGTAAGCAAATACCATGCCCAACTTTACATAGATTTCTGTGTTATTATTTTTAAGTTACCCTAATTCACCAAAATTATTACATTATTCTTGGAATGTTTTTAGAATCTTTTGAGAACATACAATAACAAAATGCTTCTGAAGCGTATGCAGAATTTTTCTGGAATTCTCTAGATAAAAATAAAAAAATTATATTATTTGGGTTTTTTATTAAATATTTATTGATAGTACATTTTTGTTATTTCTGTTTTTTCAATTTTACCATGCATGGTAAACCATTTTACTATACATAACCGTAAACCATATGCACCCACCCATATGTGCAGGCGCATAGTCGTGTAGGAAGCATGAATTGTCTTGCCACATCTCTGGGCTCTTTTTGGATATTTTCACGTAACCTTTGTAAAATGCCTTGAAAGTATACACGGTTCACCATTTCAATATGAGGCAAGAATTCAAAATGCACAATTCCATTAAAATTGAAAAAAACAGAGAGCATCATTTTGATATGGGATTGAGACATGTGCTTTCTTGCAGCGTGGGGAGATCCTTTGCCAATCCATTTTGATTATTGAATTTTTGTCTCAATGTTGTAGCCATAAACCCAGCTTTAATTTCCCGTTATGATCCTTTGCATGAACTTTTCATTGTCATTGGGTTATTCTGGAAGTTGTCGACAAATGTTCACTTGATATTCTTTCTGCTATTCGGTCATCAAACGAGGAACTAACTTTGCTGAAACACTATGCATTTTCAATTTTTCAAAATGTCATGGCATGATCCAATTAAGATGCTAACCTTTTCTGCAAGTTCCCTGACAGTCAATTGGTGATTTTCTTGCTCCAGATCATTGATTTTATGGGTGTTGTCAGTTGAAGTCGAAGGCCTTCCTGGTTGAGGGTCATCTTCAATTGATTGACGACCACTTATTAATCATGAAAACCATTCTTAACATTGCGTATGACCCAGAGCATTATCTCCATAAGCCTGTTTCAAAAGTTGAAATGTTTCATGAAAGTTTTCACCAGTTTCATGCAAAATTTTGTGTCGTATCATTGCTTCTGAATGTCGCACATTATAAAAATCATTACTGACACAAACATGTTGCACTCAAATAATAATAACATGAAATATAAAAAAGATATCAATAATCCAAGAAAATGTGGTTACAGAGTAGGTTATGCGAAACACAATGGTGCCAATCACACGTCACTAAATGTCTCCATTGGTGCATAATTAAAATGTTCTGTTATTTTCTGAACAGACCTCGTATTATGTGGCTATTATAGATTTAAGGAATAACTATCTCTTTTGTTGCTTAGTCTGCATATCTGTTTAAGGTTTTGTTGATCATTCTATTGAATAGTAAAATAATATAGTAGGAATATAAAAATAACCTTTTTCAGTTATTATTCAATCTTTAGTTTAGAATCTAAATTTATTAAGAAATAATGAAAACTGTAGTTAATTAGGAGTAATGTACTTGTCTTTTTTGAAAAGTTGTTATATGCTAATTAGTTTGCCTTAATAAACTAACATTTTTCAGATTTTTATATAAAGTATTTCCCAATACATTTTGGAGTTTTTAAACTTGATATATAATGTAAGAAAATAGTGTTAGTAGTTGTGTTAACCTACTTCATTTTCTGTTCAATTATATCGAATCCACTGCTAGAATGAAACTGAATTAATAAAATGAAAAAAGTACAAAGACAGATTTGTCAATTGTAATTGACTGCAAAGATATTTGGTTAGTTCTAAAAATAATTTTACTTTATTAATAATATTGTAAATGCTATTTCGTCAGATACAACATATTCTGATTGACTTCTGTCAAGGAGCTACCTCGACTGTATTAACATGTTTTGATTTATTAAATTAATTTTAAACTACACCATGTACAATAATTGTACAACAAAGTTAATATTTTAGAGTAGTTATTAGAAAAAGTATTTTGAAAAGAGAATTAGTTAAAAGGTTACTATGATTAGTAATATGATAGTAAATGAGGTTACTATGAGGGCTGCATTTGGTATTAATTACATTTTATTGAAACCTGTTATACATATTTTGTTCTGCCCAACAGTAAGGAAAATTACTGGAAAAAATAATAAATATTGGAAAATACATTTGGTCATAACTGCATGAGAAATCCATAAATAGATGAACGCTGTAATGTTTAGTTTTGACCTTTGTCTTATTCAGTAAGTAAGTGATTGAGGAAGTGATTTTTGATAATCATAAAATTATTATCCAAAATCTTTGGATATCTGCTGTAATTTTATATAATTGGGACTTGTAGGTACCTGCAACAATATTTATATATATTAAGTGTTTAAAAAAACTATCAATGAAGAGTTGAGATCATTTGGAATGTTTTATTTTTTTGTAACTGACAATTTGATTATTAAGTATAATTGTATATGCTATTCATGAGGTAATGAATTTGTTTCTTTGTGTTTATTGTATTGATTTTTTGGGATTTGTTATAATACAGTAAAGTTTTAAATTTTGTCAAAAATGCAGATCATTTATTGTGTGTTTTTGCAGATTTCAACATTTGACTAACTTTAAGATTAATTTTGTTATTTTGTGGTTAGTTTCATTACAGGTTGTCAATAATTTTAGCTTATTAATGTTGAGTTTTTATTTAAATAGTACTTCAGTAAAAGTCAAAATAAATAGAAAGTTCATAGATTGTTAAGCAGGTAACATTTACCAAATATTTAGGCTTTATTATGAATGTTCATGGTTAGTTCAAGAGGTGTAGTCTAGGATTGAACAAACTTGAGGAAAACGAAACAGGAACATGAGATTTTTCTTGAGGTCTGATCTTAGCTTATAGTGTTTTGATTCACTGTTATTTGTTCCCTATTTCACTTTATGGCTGTGAAAGCTGGAATTTTGGAATCTGATACTAAAAATGTCTGTAAAATGTTTATGCTGATATATGTGTGTATATATATACTTAGGTATATATATTTATATATATAATTAATATATATATTTATATATATACTTAGGTGAAGAAAATGTAAAATAGCAGGTTCTCATAGGATGAGAAATAATAAGGGTTACTATGTAAAAGAACAGAAAATTCTATATTTAGTGCACATCTTGAGTGATAAAAAAGCGAGTAATGAATTGTATAACTTTCCTGGCTGTGTTGGTCAAATTGTGCAATTCATTTTTGAAAAAAATATCAATTAGCTCAATGATTTAAGCTTTATTTGTATCTTTATTATAAAATAATTCCTTTTTATTGAAAAAACAACAAAAATTATGAATTTTTATACATTGTATTGTCATAAAATATCAATTAGCCAGTTTCAGTTATATCTTCATTTAATAATAATAAAAAAAAAACATAATAAATTTAATGTTTTTTTTTTATTAAATATAAAATCACGTGTTTGATTATATTTAAATCTTAATTCTAATTTTTAAAGCTAAGATGCTCAACAAAATAAAGTGATAACAAAATGTTTAATATTAGTATATTAATATCACAATTTTGAAAAATATGTTTTGACTTTTTGAAAATTTGGGGGCTCATACATCAGAGGGCTTTTTTAATGGTTAAAATATTCACTAAAATTGATTTAAAAATAAATTAAAAAACTGTTGTTTTTTAAAAACATTGGTTGTTTCCAGATCATGAGAGGGGTAATAAGCTATTTTAGTTATTTTATAGTTTAAAAAATACATTTTGAGCATAAAAAATTGCAAAATTTTTTTTCATTTTGTAGGTTCCCTTAGTCAAGGGAGGTAAAATTAATTTTTAAGAAAATAATACACAAGTGATCATAATATTTAAAAAAGAACTTTTAAACTTAAAAAATACAAAGCTACAGCCATAATTCTAAATAAACAAGGTAGTAATTTTCTAGAAAGGGGCGATTATTTTTTGCTAATTTTTTTTTCAAGTAATGCTAAAGAAAAAGGGCTATTGAAAAATTAGGATTTTTACATTTTAAATGCAATGGGCAAAAGATTGATTTAAATTAAAAAATATTTTTTGTCACAGACCAGAGGGGAATGAGCAAAAAGGTTTTATAGTGGGTTGAAGGTCTAGGGGTATTCCACTTTAATTCAACAAATGATCAGTGCATTACTATTTTTGATTTTTATGACATTTGGTGTATGATAACTACTCACCTTGTAGTGGCCAAAACATATTTTTTATATTTAAAAAAAAATTTTTCTTGAGTAATAGATTATTTTCTAACTCACCGACAGATAAAATTAGCCATTTTCGTCACTTTTTAATGAGCTATAGAATTCTTATTTTACATCATACACAGGTCACAAAGGGATTTTTGGAAAGAGTAAAGATGGAACTTCATTTTAGTGTACTCAAAATTCATTTTGTTACATAATCAAATCTTGTAATGTTTACTGAAGTTATGTTTACAAATGGTTTTTTCAAATTTTGAGCCCAAAATAAATAATGATGGGCTTAAGGTAACAGGCTTGTAGTACTTATAAAAAAAAATTGGACTGTTACCAAGTGTCCTTCACTAAAAAAAAATGGCCGCCAAATCATACGATTTTGAAAATGTCTCATTTTTGGGGCCCAAAAACCACATGTGGGGCAGACGGAAAAAATCTGAACTGATACAGCAGTAAATACATTTTATTTAATTTAGAACAATATAAAATTTATTTTGTTACTCAAAGAGGTTGATGAGTAATGAAGCCAATGAAATCGCTAAACCACCGTTCCTTCTAACCATGAACTAAAATAATGTTATGTATTTTTTTCAGATTATAAAAATTACAACTAAACTCATTAGAACGAATAAATCGATAATTAATAAATAGTCAGTTACAGAATGATAAATAATAATTACAAAATAATAAACAATTCAAATACATTAACAAGTTGTACAATTCACTTTTACCTTATTTTACTCCTGCTAATGGAAGTTATGAATAAATTTTGCACTTTTTGATAACAGACTTAACTAACATAACTTATTGCACTTGCCATTTTTTTATTGAGTAGAATTGATAAGTCCTCACTCATCTTTGGTGTAATGTTGGTGCCCTCTTCCAGTAGTTAGTAGAAAAAGCTCTGAAGGCATGAGAATCTTTAAAATATTTTCCAGTTGAACCCATGTTTGATTATCCCTCAATGATTTCTTGAATGAAGGACCAGGTCTCTGCAGATGGAAAAACTGTATTCCTCTTTAGTTCATGTATTTTGACTTCACCCAACCACCACTTGCCATTGTATACGCAGCAGACATAATTATTACATTTTGGTTTTGGTAAACCTATGAAGCAATCAGAAACACTGATATCCTTGTGTATCTATACTAATGTAATTGTTTCTGATTCAGAGGTCACCCAGACTTTCAGAATACATTTCTGACTTCTGGGACTGTTGTGATTACCTGATTACGAGAATTGAGGTATTCTTCAGTCTCTTGAACATCTTTATTAGAGCAGAAAATAAGTGTTATATTTTTATTTTTAATATTGTCTGCAATAATTGTAAATTTCAGAAGATGTAACAGTTTGATTGTTGATTGTCCTTTGAAGGCTTGCTTTAGTCACAGTTCCTTTTTACAGTTCCACCAATACCACTGCACGGTCCTTTTCCGTAGTATGAGGCAAAAAATGCCATTAGCTGCGATTTCAAAATCTTCTTGACGATAGCATAAATTTATGAAATTTTTTTGTTTTTATACTGGGCTGAGGAGCCATCAGAAAAATAAAAAAATTGTTTAACTTGTGGTAACAGTGTTTTTACTTTATAACTTGCTTATGGAAGCAGATGAACAATGTAATATTGTGCTTCAAGTACTCACTAATCATAGTAGCTTTGGCTTTGTAATTTTCCTTCTTTTTTAAAATGTATGAGGAATGGATGTACTGTGGCATAAGTTTTTGATCAGTGATGTGACTGGACTTCATCTTGTATCACAAAAGGAAAATTTTGAGAGAAGTCTTCCATTACAATACATTCACCCTCCAACAAGTTTTCCTTTTCAATGTTGAGGAATTAGCTTGTTTCTTTGTAACAAAATAATGCCTTTTTAGATTATCTAAATTTTCAGTAAGTTTATCTAAGTACTCTTGAAATGGAAGAATTTGAGTAGTTAATTCACAATGGTCAACAGAAACTCACTGTTGAAGATAATTTCAGAATCAAAATCATCCCAGCTTTCTTGCAGTAATCTGAGCACTTTATTAGTGCCTGGACATTTTCACAGTGTGACAGCATGCACATTTCATTTTCTATATCACATACCATGGTTGAAAGGAGAATTTTATAATCAAATTTAATTTTTAGAGCAGATAACAGGAGTTTTCCATTCTGGTGGGTGACACGCACACAAACAGATTGAGTACCTGACCCACCACTCAGAACACAAAATTTAGATCTTAAATCAGCAAATTTTGAAAAACCAGTTTTTAAATTATGTTTTGATTTGAAGGCTGTGTACAATTATTTTAAGTTACATAAGATAAACCTTTTTTGGAATATTAATTTTCTTCCCATCAGCCTGTCTTACAGAGACAATCCTTCTTGCCTGGCATCATTTGGCTGTGCTCATGATTCTGGTAAAAAGCTTGGACACATTTAAAAACATTTTCATTAATTACGTGACTGGGTTACGTTTTGCCTATTTGTGGCAAATTTCCACTTGTTTTAACTAATTGTTTGGATTGACAGGCTAAATACTGACTAACACTAAACTCATTTTGAATGCTCCAGCTGCTTTGTAATAAACTTAAAATAATAATTTTTTCCTGGATTGATGTAACTGTTTTCATTTTATCCTTTATTTTAATGATTAATTCTTCATATTCCCTACCTAAACCAGCATGATTTTGTGGTACTAAACTGGTTTTTTCTGTAGAAATATTTAAATCAAAGGAATCATTATTTACTGGTAAGTGACTTAGCTATTTTTTTAAATTACTACCTTTGTGCTGCCTGATAATTTTTGAACCTTAACAGGGGAAATGCAAAGTGCTGAACAAGCTTTATATACCAACTCTACTATAACACATTGAGGCTCAAATATGTCTTGATATTCAGGTTCACTTTCTGTATCATCTTGTGGTTTTTGTTTTTTTGTACACATTGCTCTGCCTGGAATTAATTTTAAATTTGGATGCTTGTTGAAAGTGTCAAAGGTATTTCTCGAAGAGATTTCTTAACCGGTTTAGTATGACAGCCAAATGAGTGAGACCAATTTTTCTCATTAATATAAAAATATTTATCTAAATATTCGGTTTTATGAAAAGTACAGATATTTTTTGTTTCAGTACATCCACTTCTTAAAGATAGCAATGTTATTTGCTGTTCAGTAGTTTCTAAAATATCATGCAATACTGAAGATCTATTGCAAGTCAATTTGTGACATACTGTTTCAGTGAGAATGCCAGTTGAACACTCATAATCCATTTTTTAAAATGCAAGGATTCTTACAATAACAATACAGTTAGTATAATTTATAAAAATTATAAAACTACCAATTGCACCTCAGTTTGTTTTATCCCAGTTTTTCTACAGCTAAAATAAAAATTTCTTTAATTAATAAAATTAAAAATAAAAGATATCGCATAAAAGAGAAGTTCACTCCTAATAAAATTACTTTATAAACAAGTGTACATTACCTAACCACAGTATTAACACTAACAACAATACAACATATCACATTGAAATCAAAACAGCAACTGAGCCTTCTACAATGTTTACATTCATGTCCATGCATGTCTATTCACTATCTTGTTTGAACATGAGTTTGTGTGTACGAGTAATACTTTAAATAACAAACTATCTAGAATATAACTATCTCATTATAGACATATCAAAGTATTTTGTAGAGTAGGCCTACATTATTATCTGAAAAAATACATCCTATGAATTTTTTGAATACATTGTTCACTGTGTTTTTAGCGGTTTTGATGGCTTCATTACTCATCAACCCCTTTGAGTAAAAAAATAAATTTTATAAAGTTTTAAAGTACATAATAAGGACTTACTGCTTTAAAAATATCAGATTATTTCCACCTGTCCCACATGTGGTTTTTGGGCCCCAAAAATGAGACATTTTAAAATCTTACAATTTGGCAGCCATTTTTTTTGTAAGGAAGGACTCGGTAACAGTCCAATTTTTTAAAGAAGTAGTACTAGTACCTAAGAGTTAAAAGGTAAAAAACAGACCTATTACCCTAATCCCCTTCATTATTTATTTTGGGCTCAAAATTTGAAAAAAACAATTTGTAAACATAACTTCAGCAAACATTACAAGATTTGTTTATGTAATAAAATGAATTTTGAGTACACTAAAATGGATTTACATCTTTACTTTTACAAAAAGCCCTTTTTGACCTCTGTATGATTAAAATAAGAATGCTACAGCTCATGGAAAAAGTGACGAAAATGGGGATTTTTTTTTTTACCTGTTGGCAAGTTAGAAAATAGTCTATTGCTCAAGAAAAATTAAAAAAAAAAAAATATGTTTTGGCCACTACAAGGTGGGCAGTTATCATATACCAAATATCATCAAAATCAAAAATAGTGATGCAATAAAGTTTTTGAAAATTTATTGAATTAAATTAGAATACACCTCTATTGATGTAGAAAATATAGATGCAAAAACTCCCATTAACTCCTTTTCTGAAGTAATATATAGGTAAAAAAATATGTCATTGAGGTCCAGAGTTGTAAGACCAATTACAGGCCAACATGTATACTTATGTACATACACACAAATGTCCAATTGACAAAAATAGTTTTTTTGACTTGGCATAGGAATAAACATTTTTTTCTGCAGTTTATTTAAATAACATTTTTTTTTTTTATCTTACGCATTAAACTTAAAAAAAATACAAGTTTTTTTGACTGATTTTTAAACTTTTTCATTTTAGCTATAGTTGCTGCAGCTAGGAAAGTAAAAATTTGAAATATTGCCTCTAATTATGATGAGTAAAGAAAGAACTAGGGAGAGATGATTTCTGGAGAGGTGAAAAATTTCACGATTAAAAGACATGTACATGATTCAATTGCTTGTCTGTAGACATTTTGCTGTCTGCAAACCGTATTAGTCTTACAAAAACCTTCAGGAGTCAGCATGTTAAGGATTCTTGTAAACAGATATGTAGCCAAATTATCTCTACTTCAATATTGCAATTTTTCTTCTTTATCAGATTTTTGCTGTTTTTTAATTTTAAAAATTATGTTGTCTGTTTACTTTGTTTGCAGATGTCATCTCAGGCAGGTTGCAGTTATTGAAAGTAGTTGAATTGCTTGGTCCTTTATTAACAAACACTGAGACAAAACAAAGAGGGAAAGGTGTCTTGGTTCTTTCTCAGATTATTGGCTCATTAAAAACTGACTATCTGTCAGCTGCTGAGCTTACATTTCTTACTGCATTTTATTGTGATAGGATGAAAGATCATCATTCATTAGCTACTGCTGTGTTACAGGGTGTCATAGCTTTGGTAAGATTAATAGTTTTTTCTGTATCATTAAAATTGTACAGAAATTTTTAAACAATGTTCCACACATTTAGTAATATTGCCTTACATAAATTAAGTGTGCATGAAAAAAAGATTCTGATTTTTTTGCTTCTGGAGGATGATAATTTTCTATTGTCTTGTATATAATTTCATTACTTCACATTGTTGTAAATGTGGATGCTTTGTTCATTATGTGAGCAAAAAATTGTATATATATAGTTTCATTTTAATTGCCTCGAGCAATTTTCTCATAAACTATGCACAATACAAAAAAATAACCTAAACAAAAGTTACTCAGAATGGAGGGGATATCATATGGTGACCTTTGACTTGACCTTGAACTCGATCTTGATTGTTATTTCAAGGTTAACATGAATTTAAAATGGATTCACCTATATTTTTTGACCCCACCAATGAAAAGAGCAGAAAATTTTACATTGGAATATGTAGTCACACATATGATCTTGGACCTTTTTGAAGGTCATACGACTAACCATCAGAGATAGTGTTATATGAGTTACATGTTTTTGAAGTTCATACAATATTCCTGGAATATTTTTATTCCAGGCCATTTTTCTTGAAAACTATGGGAAAGAGCATAAAAATGACTGTACTTTGGTGTGTAACACTATTTCTGGTAGTTAGCCATATGACCTTCAAAAAATATCCAAGGTCATATGTGTGACTACATATTTGAATGCAAAGTTTTCTGCTCTTTTCATTTTTGGTGTCAAAAAATAGATCATTCCATTTGAAAAAAATTGTGTTAACCTTGAAATAAAGCCAATATCAGTTCAAGGCCACCAAAAGATATCCTCTCCAATTTGGGGAACTTTTGTTTAGGTAATGTTTTTATATTATGCGTAGTTTGCAAGAAAATTGTCTGGGGTGATTAAAATGAAACAAATATCTTGGAAAAAGGTCCAAGGTCATATTGTGACCCCATATTACAGTGTAAAATTTTCTGATTTTTACATTGGTTGGGTCAAAAATAGGTCATGCCATTTGACAAAATTGTGTTAACTGTGAAATATGTCAAATCCAAGGTCACCATGAGATGTCCCCCCCTCCAATCTGGGCAACTTTTGTTTGGCTATTTTTTTTGTATTGTGTATATTTTATGAGAAAATTGCCTAGGGCAGTTAAAAAAGAAACACTGTGTACATGTGTGTATGTATATATATATATATATATATATATATATATATATATTTTTTTTTTAATTGAAATAATTGATTAATGTATTGACCACTGTGCTAATAAAATTTAATATTACATGAAATTTAAACCTCCAAAACACAGTAAATAGAGAAGTACCATATTAATTCCAAGAATTGATTTTTGTGAGATACTGCATCTTTAGTTGGTATTTAATTCTATAATTAACGTTAAAGTAAATTGTTATTTTGATTTGTAAATCTTCATTATGTCATAATTGTTACTGTTTTATAAATATTTAAG
The DNA here is from genome assembly GCF_047948215.1 of Lycorma delicatula. Classification (NCBI taxonomy): domain Eukaryota; kingdom Metazoa; phylum Arthropoda; class Insecta; order Hemiptera; family Fulgoridae; genus Lycorma; species Lycorma delicatula. The sequence continues at coordinate 90,140,375 of NC_134459.1, read as the reverse complement.
CTTATTATGGATTAGTATAGCATCCATACTGATTCCAGTTCTGGACAACAGAATTTGCATATTCATCCATAATAAATTTCAAAATGTATTAAACAGTAGCTATTGTGATATATTGAAAATTCACGAATTATAAAAATTTATTTTAATGTAATTATAAAATTGAACATTATGCAATTGATTCTTGGAATTAATATTGTAAGTTTAACTTATCAATTTACTGTGTTTTGCTGGTTTAAATTTCATGTAATATTATATATATATATATATATATATATATATATTTATATATATATACATATATATATTTATACACGTTTTATTTATTTATTTTTTTTTGGAATTGAGTTGATTATTGTTTTTTAATTAGATGCATTTTGTAAACTCATTTTAGGGACTTCTTTTGATTTATTTTGGTATACTTCATTTGTGTAGACCGAATCAAAATATGATAGTGGAGTAAACAAATATAGTAGTCAAGAAATGCGATTTGGTATATTTTATGTGTATCTACAGTTGTGTTTCTATCATTATTTAATTTTTCAATAATACCCTAAACCATTAAATTAGTGTTATTACTCACCAGTTAGTTTTGTTACCCACCCATACTGTTTGGTGATTTTGGTCATTAGTAATTTGTTTTAAATTTATTTTGTTTTTGTCTGCTGATCTTATTTGTCAGATAAATCAAATTATGTTTTACATTCATTTTAATTGTTTATTCTCTGTTGTGCATTTATAGAGATTAGCTAATCCTTGTAAGCTATGTTCCTTTTTTAGAAAAGCAAATGAAAAGTATAGTTCTGATGAGAAAGGTTTTTACCTAAAATATCTGTGTATATTTATAAATCAATAAATAATACATTAAAACAAATATTTCTATTCTCAAAATATAACTTAAATTCAAAAAAAGAAAATTATGTCCAGTAATTTATTTTGAAGTAAAATTTCATTTAATTCATCAAGCCAATTAAAAAGAAAAGAGGAAAATTATATATCTCATGTTTATGGCATATGATTCGTAAGTTTTCAAAATTTTTATTATTAGTCTTGTAATAGATTTTTAGTAAGATATCAGTTTTTTACTCTAAATTTGGTTAGAATGATAAAGTGTTTTATCATCACCTACGTAATTTGATAAGTAAGCGAAAAAAAATAAAAATAGAACTGTTGTTTTTAATTTCACTTCCCTTGCAAGACTAAAGAAGTTAATTTTATAGGTTTCACTAAGTCACCACCGAATTTCCATACCATCAGAGTGATTATTGTTGTTACACTTACAATTTTTTAACTTTGGTTTTTATTATCATTTAATTGTATCGTTAAGATTATTTGTCATATGTAGACTTACTCTCAATCTTATTAAAGATACTTTATATCACTTTGTAAAGTTTCGTTGCCATAGTATAATTCAAATTTATAACACCAATAAGAAATTCTTAATAAGAGAAGAGATGTATTGACATTGGGTGTAAATGTGGGCAATTCATAGTCATTCACTGTTAGCCCAAACCATATGGGCAGAATAGTATACCTTAATTAGATTATCCAAAATATTTTACTACAAATATCATCCATAATTCATCAGATGATGATTTTCCCCACAAAATTTTGCTGTAGTTGAAATTAAATATTAATCTTCATAATATAGACATGGATTATAAAACGCAGTATGCACAGAGTTACAGCCTGTCATGACATAAACTTATATCTCAAGTACCAGAATTTTATAAAAAGGAAGCAAACTATGATAATTATTTCTTATACTCTCTTTATATTTTATGAACTATAAATAAAATTTTTAGTTTTTATTGTAGAAAATTAGAATTGACAGTGAAGATGTTAATATCTTATAGACAATTTGCCGAATTAAAATCAGCTCTACTACCAAATAATTTGTTAAAATAATTAAATTTTAACAATTTAAAATATTTTGTTATATGTATTAGAAGATATGCATTCTTTTTTGTATAAATATGAAGTACAGATTGAACACTTCTATTTAATTTATGATTTGCAAAAAAAATGGTTGATGTTAAAATTTATTTAAAAATTATTACCTTTCTCAGTTTTTTACTTTCTTGTTTGAAGTAAAGGAAGTATTGTGATCGCAAAAAATTGTGGTTTTCAGATTTCAATGGAAAAAACATTTTGACCATCCCTGAATCCATTTTGACTAGTTTCTGCATGAAATGTGTACATACATATGTATGTATGTACGTACTGTCGCCGAATGGCTTCGATGGCACATGGTACTTAATAACCTTATGGTGGCCCTGAAAGGGCCGTCTTTGTCGTCGATTGGTGTCGACAGTTCATTGTGATTGCTAACCTTAGGGCAGCCCTGAGAAGGGGTATTGTCATCGAATGGCTTCGACGGTTTGTAATCCATTACCTTGTGGTGGCCCTGAAAAGGGCCATTTTTTGCGTCAGCTCTGAGAAGAGCTGTTAGGCTCGGTAGTTGGTCTCCGACAAAGTCGGGGAGTTGTGGCTCATCCATTGAAGTCCGAAAAAATGTAATTTAATAAAAAAATGTAATGTAATTTAATAGGCATAAAGGAAGTCATGTGGTGTCCACAATTTTTAATAATAGGGCAGCAGAACTTGATGGTTTAAGTAATATTTAATGATTTTACATTGTTTTTAGTTAATGTTTGGTGTTTCAAATAAAATATTTCTGGTATGCTATTTACTATTTAATTTAATTTTTTGTTTCAGATTGACATGGATAATTTGCCATCTGATAGTCCAATGCTTGTTTGTACTTCATTGTTTAATCATATACATTGCCAGACATTAAAACAGCCTGAACGGAACATGGTTTATCTTATTTTTCAGAAATTCTTATTATATAGAATTGAAGGTATTTTTAAAAAATGCTTTTTTTAAATATATTTAATCAAAGTTTATTATAGTGAGTGTGACTTGGGTCAATAGATTTTCTTTTTATTATTAATTGTTATGTTTAATGTATTGATTTATGGAATGAATGTCCATTGCCTGTAGGGTAGCTTAGAAGTATTCTTATTGGTTTCTTGTTATGTTTTATGATTCTTCTTTGGTTAGATAATTCCTTTTTTCACTTCAAAGAGTGAGACGGTATCCTTTATTTGATTTGTGTACGTAGGAGCTGCATTGAGTTCCTGCTGAAACAAAATGACTACCATTTTCTTCAACTGGTAGCTAAACTTATGACTTTTAATGCAACCATTCCTTTTATTTATGTATAATTTTTAATTTTTTGCTGACCTTGCATATACTGTTGATCTTTTTAGAGCTGTTTTAATCAGTCCTCTTGTAAGGTCCATTTTGAATTTGCTGCCTCTATATGTGATATAAACAGATGGCACTTGGGTAGTTCAGTTACTTCAATCAACAGTCAGCTGTTGGCTGCAATAGCTTAATCATTTTATTGCTAATTGTTTATATTTATTCATTCATAATGAATGTTCAATTTGCAATCCTGCTAAGTGTGGAGTATGAGGAGTAATCCAATTTTTGATAGGAAAAAACAATTCTGCAGCTGAAATTCACAGGCAAATTTGTGATTTTTATGGGCCAAACATTATTAGTGATGTTAAAGTAAGACAGTGGTGCTGTTCATTTCGAGAAGGACGAATGAACATTCATGATGAATGTAGCGGGCGCCATCAGTGGTAATGGATGATTTGATTAAAACATTTGATGAGAAAAAGACAAAATGCTATTTCATCATGTCACAATTGTCTTTGATGTTTCATGAGAATTGATTTATGAATTTCAACTGAAAAATTGAGCTATAAAAAAATTGTGTGCCAGATGGTACACAAGGATATATGTCTTGCATTTTTTGTGGTGTTATGAAAATGAAGGTGATGAATTGTTTGATCACATTGTTATTTGAGATGAAATGTGGATTTTTTATTTGAATTTTGATAAAAGCAGCAGTCAGTGCGATGGTAGGATTCATCATCTTTACTGAAAAAAAGTTCAAACAAGAATGTTCAGTATAGAAGCTTATGGCTATTATTTTTTTTTTTTGGGACAAGTGGGGTGTCTTGCTTGTTGAATTTAGTGGTTTTGGAACCAAAGTGTATTAAAAATACAATATATATTGCGAAACATTAAAAAATCGTAGAAGAGCTATAAAAATAAATGACATAGGATGCTATCCAGTGCATTTTGTTTGTGCATGACAATGCCTGATCACATATTGCAGATACACAGAAAAGGTTTGTTTGAAAATCTTCAATCATTTACTCTCTAGCCCTTTCTTAGCTTCCAGAGATTTTCTTTTTTTTATCTTAAACATTGGCTTGCATTACAAAGGTATGACGATGATGACAAAATTAAAAATGATGTTACTGTGTGGCTTAAGTCACTGGCAGCGAAATCTTTGGAGAGGGAATGAAGAGGTTAGTGAAACTCTTTGATAAATGTGTTGAAATTGCAGGCAGCTATGTAGAAAAGTAATAAATAAATGTAGTTTTTAGTAATGAAGTTTGTTCAGATTTTTCACTTTTGTTTTTATTTCAAAATGGGCCTTTAAAAATATGCTCCATACTTCCCAAGATGCTTCATTATGTCTAACTCTATCTCATTATATAATAATTGTTTCTGATAAATTTTTTCGTAGTTGCTGTTATTTTAATTTTTATTTAATTTTTTAACATTGTTCTAAACATCCTGTGCTGTTTTTCTTGTTAAAGTCTTTGTTCTTTTGTATTAAATTTATTTGCTTATTGTATTAATTTTTTTTTAAGAATATTCATTTTATATTATGCCATATTCTCTTTCTACATATTTAGTATTTAGTACTAAGTCAACATTCAAGTATACATTATTATAACAGAAACTCTCTTTCAATTCAAATATTTTAGTTATTAAGTCTAATTACAGAAGATTTTAATTTAAATTTGGAATATTTTTAAGCACTTACTGATCAAGATTCCTGTTTGGAAGTCAATTGCATCTTCGCCAAAAAACAAGAGAGGAAAATTAAACACAAAAAAATAATAAACGGGTGTTATTCACAGTATAATGTATAGCTTCTTATGAAAGGGTATGAGTTCTCATTCATTAAAAAAAAAAAAAAAATCATTAATAGATAACCCTTAATAATACTGTTTTGTTATATATTTTTCTTTATATAAAAACATTTTTAGTATTGGATATTCATTAATTGACACGTTTTACATATTTTTAATATTTTTCATTACATAAAATGAAATTGCCATTTTTATTCTTCACTGACAGCAAACTAATTTAAATTGGCATTTTAAAAAATACCGGGTGATCAATTTAAAAGTACACCATTACTTTTGTTCTGAATCGTATTGGGAATAATTCATTTGAATGAGGGAAATTTATTGCATTACAGTTGGTATGTGAGGAAAAGACCGTTAGACTGGATTGTAACTGACTCAGTAGCAGTTACATCTCTCAGTACATGGTTAGTTGTTTGAATAGTGTTGTGTCAATATGCGTTTATCAATAGAAGAAAGATTGTTTATTGTTGAATGGTACTTCACCACATGTTCTTATGTTTACTGAAGTTTTCCATGAACTCCATGAAACTGATTACCAAAAAAATATTTATTATTGTCAGTGGTTCAAAAAATTTATTCGTGGTAACATATCAATTTTAGATACACTTTTCTTTTCTGATGAGGCTTGGCTTCATTTTAATGGTTACATAAACAACCAAAACTGTTGTGTATGGCATACAGATAATCCACATGTTTTTGTAGAGTCACCTCTTCATGTGCAAAAATTAGGTGTTTGGTGCGCTTTGTCAAGAAAGAAACTAGTTGGACCAATATTTTATATCAAACTATAAATTCTGAATGGTACCAAGAGATTGTTATTCAGTTTATCACACTGTTAGAAGAGGAGGAGAGGTATTGTTGGTCACAACAGGATAATGCCACCAGCCATACTGTTTACTGTATGACAGAGTTTCTTCTTGAATTTTTCGGTAATAGGCTGATTTCTAGAGGTCTGTGGCCACCATGTTCCCCAAACCTCTCCAGTTTGCATTTTTTTTATGGGGTTTTCTAAAGGAAAAGGTTTATCAGAACAATCCTCATACACTAGAAGTAAGATGAAAATTAATGCTACAATACAAACAATTACGCCTGGGATGTTAAGAAACGTATCTAGGTCAATGGTTAAACATGTGGATAAGTGTCTGGAACAAAATTGTAACCACTTTCAGCATCTACTGTAGATGAGTTGGTATAAAATCAGTCTAATTAACAAATAGGAATAAAATTAATTTTATTAAATGGTGTACTTTTAAACTAATCATTCTGTAGATTATGTTTTGTTTATCCTTCATCTGTATTTAGTTAGATGGTGCAGGCTACAATCACATGTTTTACTCTTTTTTCATCAAGAAAAATTGAAACCTTCATTTTTCTGTGTTTATTCCATCAGATGGTGCAAGCTATCAGGGTTCAGAAAATACTAGGATATATCAAAAGGTTATAATGGAAACACTTTTAATAAATTATACATACAAACATAGTAGAGTATGAATAAAAAATTATTAAAAAAATTAAGTATAAAAATAAAGTTAATATAAAATTAAATATGTATATATATGATTATAAAATGAAATGTAATTAATAGTAAATTAATTAAATTTTATTAAATTAGAATTACTTATTAATTAATAACAAAAATAATAATAAAGGCCATTATATTTTTGATGAAGGGTAAACACTATTAAATTATAGTATGGTAAGGTAATTACCATTTATATGGAAATGGAACACATACATTTATTATTAGTAAATAAAGAATAATAAAGATCATTAAGTAATACATTATATAAAATTAGAGTTTTTGCAAGGAAAATCTACAACTACTGTAAAGATAAAATGATCTATTTGTTTTTTTTTATTTTATGTTAATAATTTTATGAAAGTAATGAAAGGCATTATAATCAATATAACTGATATCACAATCACTAAAAAAAAAAATTATTTTAAAAGTTGTGAATATTCTTATGACAAAAATATGAAATAAAAAAATGGTGATAATCAAATTCCCTGGAAAAACCTTACAGTGTAAAGGTATCTCTTAAAAGCAATTGTTTGTCCCGAACCAGAAAAAATTGATATTTTTAAAATTATAAAAGTTCACTCAAGGCTGTTTCAAAATATAACAACTGGTTAAGAAAAAACATGAAATAAAAGGAAGCAACTCAGTTGTTTAAGAGTTAAAGAGTAACTCTTTATTATTTTGTAATTGATACTGCTCCCATGGTGAGTGAACCTTTGTTATCTTTTTTTTGATTTGAGACATTCATTTGGTAAGAAAGATGAAACATAAAGATCAGAAATTTTCATATTTGTAATTTAATTGTGGTACATTAATAAACATTAAATCGTGTTTTAATTGCCAGGGATTTTTGTACCATCCATTGAAAATGAATAAATCACCTGTCTGTTGAGGTGAAGTGCAAATATATGTTCTAGTGCTATGCAGGAACAGGTGTAATTTACCTGAGAGCTCCATAACAACGTTTATCCATTTCTGTACTGATTCTGATGAGAATAAAAAAAAATTATTTTTTTTTTATTGTAATGTTTTTCTGCATTATCTTAATATATCTGTGTTGTAAATCTGATCAAAATAATGACAATTGTTTACTAAATGTGCAAACCATAGACCACTGGACATTGTACCTATTATTACTTTTTAATATTTACGTAAAATAACTATTTTATCTAATTTTATATGTTTTTAACTTTTTGTAGATGTGAAATCAATGGGTCTTGAGTTTGTGTTGGGATTCATCACAGCTGTTGATAGTGAACGTGATCCACAAAATTTAATATTATTATTCTCCATTTTACCAAAATTTTTAACATCATTCCCTTTGCTACATTTATCTGAAGAAGCTTTTAGTGTTATTTCATGTTATTTTCCAGTTGATTTTAACGCTGTAAGTATTTTTTTCATATCATGGGATGTGTTTTAGTGATAATAAGTTTGATAAGTTAACTTTGTTTGTAAAGAAACTTATCAGTATCCATTATTAACTTCTGTTATTAATTTTTTCATAGTTTTCTGTTCTATTCAGTTAACTTTTTGTGATTTTTAAAAAAATTGGAAGATGTATTAGAACTTAAAAATTAAAAAATCCTATTTTATTTGTTCTCATAATGTTCATAATGTTGACTGTTCATTTGGATTGCCTGCTAAACAATAAGGGGGAGAGGCTAAACATTTTGAATGATATATAAAAATGAAAGTTGACAACCTTCATTTTTATAGAGTTTTTTATGATTATTTAATGTTGATCAATCTGAGATCTTTGAGGTATTCATTGTGCAATATATTTTATTTAGTGTAGTCTTAGAAGTGGGAAAGAGTTACCTTTCAATAAAGCTATGTTGCTGGAAAGTGAAGTTGTCAAATTAACATTGCTTTCCTAATTAAAATAAATAAATCTAGTATAGAAAACCATAATTTTTTTAATTAATAATTCCATGATTTCATGATTTTAAATAACTGAAAGATTACATAATAAAGTGGGACCAAAATATGTTTAACATTTTTTTTACAATTGTGTCCTTTCAATTTTCTGTTGATTTTAGTTAATGGTTTAGTGAATTACTTAAATATCTTCTAGATTTTATATGTCAGCTGGTGGTATAGTAGGTAAGATTAAAACGTACTTTGGGCCAGACCTGGTAATATCTGTAATTGCTCATTTGTTACATTTTAAATGGGTATTACCTCATTAAATATTAAGTGTATTTATTTCATGTGTGTCTTTTTTCATGAGTTTGTGATTCCCTTGCTCCCTCTTCTCTATTTTTATGTAAAATTATTTGTATATAGTATTTGTAGTTTTTCTTTAAGAATTTAAGAAAAAGGTATTTCTCTATTAAGTTGCTGAAAAAATTTCTTTTAAACATCTTTTCTTAGAACAAAACCATAAAAGCCCTAAAAATCACTCCATAATTAATTTGAATTTTTCAAAAGCGATTCACACTTATAAGATGAATGTTCTTCAGTTTTTTAATTTAAAACTAACTGTATTAAACATAGTTTCAAGCACTGGTTAAATTAATAATTTAATACCAAAGAAATTTTAGTAATTCTTTATTATTAATTTCAGTAATTTGGTGTTTCTTGAAATATATCATTTATATATACTTGCCATCACAGAATCAACTGATTTTCTAAGTGAAGAATTCTAAAGTTTGAGTCCTTGAAAAGGCAATTGCTTTTGTATGGGTCTGAATCCTAGACTGTGGATACTATTGTTCTTTAGTGTTTCGGTTTTAATTAACCACAAGTCTCAGGAGTGGTCAACCTGAGTCTGTTCCAGACTACATGTTTACCGGTACATTTACACTTACATTGCAGATACAGCAGGCCTGGCAAGCCAGTAGCACTAATTGCATTTGTCTATACACACATCCAGACTTGATTAGTAGCTGAAAAGCTGGTAGGAGAAAACAATTGACAGTTTACAAAAACTGTTCTGAGTAGGGAAGGGGATACAGCCCTCTTGAATTTGAGAAAACTTTCTCACGATTGTTGCTTAAAATTCTATTTCATTTAGTTTTTATTCCTTTGAAATTTTTAATAAAATATATCCTTAATTAATACATCATAAAACAATGTTAAGTAGAGTTATGGTCACTCCTTCAAAGTAAAATAAGGATTCTGCAGAAAACCATTCAGATTTTACTTTTGTCTATTTAAATGTTTTGTTAAAATATATTACCTAAGAAATAAATTTAGACAATTTTTTTACTTAACAAAATCATAGTTCAACCATTTAATATCACGTATCTGGTATGGTAAAATCTATGACTTCATGTACATTACAGCAATTGAAAAACTGAAAAAGAATATGTTTTCTGTTATTACAACATTTATTTATTGATGAGTTAGTATTTCCATAATATATGTATATATATGAGGTTGAATTGAATTTGAATTGGAATTTTTGTTGTCGCTGATGCACGACTAATGGAGAGGGGGTATGGCTTCTCAGTGCTGTATGTAAGGATATGTGGAGGGGATCCAACTCTTAGAAAGCCAGCTCACTATCTTTTTCTATTCAGTATCAGAATGTCAGAGCAGGAAATGTCATTGCATATGGCGCAATGTATTATTAAATTTCTCACGGCAGAGGGTGTGAAACCATCCAAAATTTTGAGAAGACTTCAGGCACAGTTCGGGGATAACACATTGACAAAGACGCGGGTGTATGATCGGCATAAGCAGTTTTCAGAAGGACGAGAACTAGTTGAAAATAAAGGTCACCAATGTCACCCAAGGACAGGTTATACTACTGAAACATTCTCATGGTTCGTTGCCTTATCAAAGATGATCGTTGATTAACAATTGCAGAAATTGCTTCTGAGATCAGAATAAGCTACGGCAGTGCTCAGGCAGTTGTTACTGGCAATCTTGGATTTAAAAAAGTGGCACCACGATGGGTCCCTCATCTTCTCATCAAAGAAGAGAAGCTCTAACGGCTAGGGTGTGCCAGTGGTTGTTGAATTGTTATGATGAAACTTGGGTGCACCATTACACCCCAGAATCAAAACAGGCAAGTATGGAGTGGTGAAAAAAAAGGAAGAAACTGCACCCATTAAAATCAAAACTCAATTGTTATCTGGTAAGGTTCTGGACACAGTATTTTTTGATTTCAAAGGAGTTTTGCATGTTGATTTTCTTCATGATTGTCGCATAGTGAATTCTATGTACTATTGCCAACTTTTAGATGAAGCAAAACTTTCATATTGTCAAAAAAGACATCAATTTCCAGTGCGAGATGTCATTTTGCTTCACAACACTTGGCCCCATACCACAGCTCAAACTCAAGAAAAAATTCCATCCTTATTCTGGATTACACTGAAGCACCCTCCATACAGTCCAAACTTATCGCCTTGTGATTATCATATGTTTGGGCCACTAAAAGAAGCTCTTGGAGGACAGAAATTTGAAGACGATGCTGCTGTTGAAGCATATGTGCACAATTGGTTGATGTCATTCCTACTTTCATTTTAGTAGGATCAAAAAGCTATCTATCCGCTGGAAAAAATGTGTTTCCAAAAGAGGAAATTATGTAGAAAAATAATATTGTATGTATTTTTATTATCCTTCAATAAATTATAAAACAAAAATTCTGATTTATATTTGATTTACCCTCATATATATAAAAACGTCAATTCCTGATTATCCTTGAGTGGTTTAACCGCATTGCGGCTTAACTGTGATGCCTCTTGGAAAAAATAAAGTTTTAAAAACTTATAAAGAAGTTAAAAATTTAAAGTTTTTTCATCATTCTGTAATAGGTTTTACTCCTTCATTCATTTGCTACTTAAATGTGTGCATGTTTTGATTACGCTAATGCTGTACTAGAGTTCATTGTAGATATGATAGGACTATAAAATTCATATATAGATAGGGTTCTTTGTACTATATTATTATGCTTTGGAACTACAAAATTCAATTAAAGGAAATTTTTTTCAGACATTAAATCAAGTGATTGTATCTTATTTGAAAAATAATATCTAAAAGAATAAAATGTACAATTTTTTTTTAATGTCTACTTTTTTCTCTTTAGCTATTACAGTTTTAATAAGTGTTCATTAATTCATTACTTAGTACATAGGCTACTTCATGTACGATTTATTTATGTAAAGTATTAGTGATATTGAACTTTTGTAATATGTTAATATGTATTTTGAATAAACCTTTAGGTATTACTTTTACCAGGTACGTAATAGTGTAGTGTATTGTATTTTATTTTATTATTTGCAGTTATACATTAATATGGTAGTGCATGTAAGTACTCCAGTAATACTGCTTGTAAGTACTGCATGAACTGCAGTATAGTATTAGGTCATTTTAATACATATTACTCAAATATTATTTTTTGATCAACTATCATTTTGGATTATCTGCGATTCTCTTCCCTGTTATTACTGCAGATAATCAGGAGTTGACTGTATATTTATTATTCAAACTGTAAAGATTGTTTACTGTGTATATTAATGTTTATTACAGTGTACTGTCTACCTTTTATTTACAGTGTATGTTTATTAATTTTGTTTTACAGGGAGCAGAAGACGAAAAAACCATTACTAGGAATGACTTAGCCTTAGCATTAGCTCCTTGTTTAGTTGCTGTACCTGAGTTTGCTGAATATTGTATTCCTCTTACATTAGAAAAACTTGACTCAAATCTACATATTGCAAAACTGGACTCTCTCCATGTATTGGTATGTTATTAGAATGAAATATGAATATTAATTGGTGTATTATTTTCATATTTGTGTAATATGCATTTTAGAACTATTTATTATCAGTACTAATTAATGGCCACAATTTAAATAAAAATACATTATTACATTTGTAAGGAATGTAGCGATAAGAATTGTTTGTTCTTTATAGTAAAATGTTTAATTATTGAGTGTGTTTTGAGGAGGGTGCTTTATATATATATTTTTTTGTAAATAGGTAGGATGCTAATGTTGCTTATTTCATCACTTTTTGCTTTCTGCAATCTTATATGTAAAATTAGATTTCTCTTAAATTTCTTTTCTTAACTGATTTTTCCCAAAAAAAGATAAAAAACTTATTTCTAATATCATTTTTTTTGACATCTTGAAAGAAGTATGTTTTACCAACTAAAACTTACTCTATATTATATATTAGTGATATTTTAGTAAGGCGTGATGTAAAAATAAGTTTATATAGTTATAATCTGTTGCAACAATGCTAGGTTGGTTAGGACTACTTACATTATTCTTGACTTATAATCCTAATTCATAAATACACCAGTTTTTATTCACTGCTTAAATATAAAGCATAGTAAGATTATATTACCTGTGTAATGACTATTATTTGTTCTGAAAATCTAAATATAATTTATAATTGAAAACCACTTTTCTGTCCATGAGTTTTATCTTCTTAAATTTTTTTTATGGAATACAACAGAATAGGCTTTTTTGGTATTATGATGGTTGATGTATTGTAAATTTTGATATATCCGCCAATTTCTAGAGGACTGCCTAATGAATTCTAAATAGGAAAACAATGAAACAAATACACAAGTAATAAAACAAAGAAAATCAAACTATAATTATGACAGTATTTTTTTAATGCATTTTTAACCATAATAACTAAAAGTATATAACATTAATACAGAAGAGTGAATACAACAGAACAATTAAATTAATAAAAAGGTAAAAATGTGGAGCACTGTATTTATAGTCTGACTTAAACACATACTGAGATGATCTTTGCTTTCGCTAGGTATTGTCAGTTATCACCACCGCTTCAGTATATGATGGAGCATGTACATTTGCTAATAAAATACAAAAATAATAAGCATCTCTTTAAATTTATTTTGAAAAAATTCTTATATCTCCAATCTGAGACGTCATTCCGCTTCCCCATACCACTTCAAACTCAACAAAAAATTGCATCCTTATTTAGGAGTACACTGGAGCACCCTTCTTACAGTTCAGACTTATCATCCTGATAATTATTATATTATATTATTATTAATAATAATATTATATATGTTATTCAGAAACATTACAGAAAAATATTGTACTAAAAACAGAATGAAACATTATAGATTAGATATTTTAAAATCTTAAACGTTCAGATAATAAATAAAGATTGTTAAAAAGATTAAATAGAAATAAAAGGATATTTAAAAATTGAAAATAAAAGAATTTTATTAAATGCATGTCTGTTGCATATGTTGTAATTGAAATTAATAGTGACTTCCTAAAATGAGTATCTATTATAAAATTTTAAGTAATATATTTAAAAAGGCAATTAAAAACTTATTTCATTAACAAAAGATAATAAAAGGCCAAAGATTGCTTTTACCTTCCTTTGTTTTAACTAACCTTCTTGTAATTCATTCGTATTTTTAATTTCCTCTTCATTACTAGATTTCCAACTATTTAACACCATCTGTCAAATTGTTTTAAGCTTCTATTTTGAGGCTATTTTGAAGCTACTTTTTAAGGGCCCAGTTATTCATGACCATCATTGATGGTTGGCAGAGAGAGAAAAAATTAATTGTTTTTGATGATGGTACTTCAAAAACAAATTGTTTATCAATATAACATTTTAAGTCCTTGTAGTTATTACGGTACAATAGGCTACATTATATAAAGTAAAATGTAAATATATAAAAGTTATGATTATATAAATTTGTATCAAATTGTATTGGTATATAAATTGTATTAGCTGGGTATCAAGGAAGAAGCCTCCCTGAAGATTGTGGTTACTGCAATTTGGCGAAACCTGGGCAACAGTCTAGTACCGACTGATTCTTCCATGAAGCTGCTGCTACACAGCAACAAGTATGCAAGAGGATCTATGTATGAATAGCCCATTTCAGGACCAACCAGCACGGAGCACTCATCAGTCCCCATTGGTAAAAACTTACAGATATATCACTTGAACATTGAATCGATTTCAGCTGCTAAGAGTCAATATCTCTCACGCCTGTTGCTGCAGAATGCTGTAGATGTTGTGGCAATACAAGAGACTCACACCAAGGATGACACATCTTTACAGAAGGGGAAGATTATATGGATATGTTCCGGTTGGGTCCATAAATGATGAACAATATGGCATTGTGAAATATATCAGGTCCCATCTCATCGATTACTAAGTAACTTATCAGGACAGAACAGCCCATGTCTTTTTTTGGGTGCAGAGATTGCTGGCAGCACTGTTTTAATATTTAGAAACCTCCGCAGGTCAGTTGACCAAGTCCACCTGTAAGATCCTTCAGTCACCCGGTTGTGTGAGTTGGTTATTTCAACAGCTATAGCCATTCCTGGGAATATCAGGAATAGGACAACAATGGAAATATTCTAAATAAATGGATGAATATTGTACAATCTCCATCTTGTGAACAACACTAAAGATCCAGAAACGTTCCGATCTGGTAGATGACTGAAGGATTATTCTCCTGATATGTTCATCGTATCTAAATCTGGACATAACGATATGATACAACAAAAGGTCATCGGGTCTTTTCCATGAAGCCAGCATAGACCAGTCATAATTCATTATGGTACTGAAATTCCATTGGTTTCCTTCGTCCCTCAACTTTAACGGAATTTTCAGCTTGCGAACTGGGAACTGTTTCAGAGGGGTTTTGATAATACCATTCAGTGGATTCCCCCAATTCCATCCAAATATGAGCGATATGTGGGTGCGATTAATGTTAATGCCAGGAGATGTATTCCACATGGTTTTTGGAAGTAGTACATCCCCGGATGTTCTAAAGAGTGTGATGAGTTATATGCTTTTTTTCTTTTCTTTTTCCTGTTTAGCCTCCGGTAGTTACCATTCAGATAATACTTAAGAGGATGAGTGAGGATGATATGTATGAGTGTAAATGAAGTGTAGTTTTGTACAGTCTCAGTTTGACCATTCCTGAGATGTGTGGTTAATTGAAATCCAACCACAAGGAATACTGGTATCCACGATCTAGTATTCAAATCCATGTAAAAATAACTGGCTTTACTAGGACTTGAACGCTGGAACTCGACTTCCAAATCAGCTGATTTGGGAAGATGTGTTCACCACTAGCCCAACCCGTGGGTTAAATGAGTTATATGCTGAGTATCAGGAATCTCACAATGACTCAATAGCTTATAACCTATTGAGAGCTCTCAATAAGAACAGGAGAGAGAAATGCCATAAAACAATGGCAGGACTCAACTTTGTGCATTCTAGTCGGAAGGCCTGGGACCTTATAAGGAAGCTTGGTGCAGATTCAAGATTGTCAAGTACAGTCACACATGTGAATGCCAATGATGTTGCATTCAGACTAATGAAGATTTTGAAAACAAAAATAGACAAGGCATGAATCGTGAAAAATGAATTATACATATAGAGGTCCCATCTGAAACTACATCCAGACTACTCATGTAACTTGTGCATTGAAGAGCTTGATATAGTTATGAATATGCTGAAGGTAATTAAAGCTGTTGGCTTTGATGATATATATCTGGAGTCTCTTAAGGCCATTGGACCTAAAACTAGATTGTGGCTCATTGAATTTTTCAATGAGATTCTGCGAACTGGAAAATTGCCAAAGCTTTTCAAACAGGCTGAGATAATTGCCATCCTGAAGCCAGGCAAAGCCGTAACTGATGCTTTTCATTACTGACCAGTATTGCTACTCAGCATTACCTATAAGCTACTAGAAAGGGTTATTCTAAATCGCATTCAAGAGGCCATTGATCAAAATCATCCCCACTGAGCAGGGTGGCTTTTGGAAGCATCAGAGCTGCTGCGACCAGGTCTTAACACTGACAACTCTAGTGGAGGCAGGATTTCAGCGAGGTCTCAAATTGGCTGCAGTTTTTGTAGATCTTACGGCAGCTTATGACACTGTGTGGAGGGAGGGATTGATTTTGAAGTTTATTGAAGTCATTCCATCTCAAAGGCTGGCGTTTCTAGTGAGCTACATGCTCTCTGACAGACGCTTTAAGGTGATCCTGAATGGATGGGGTGATAGATGGAGAACTCTGAATAATGGCCTACCTCAAGGATCAGTTCTGGCTCCCATTCTACTAACT
The DNA here is from genome assembly GCF_047948215.1 of Lycorma delicatula. Lineage (NCBI taxonomy): Eukaryota > Metazoa > Arthropoda > Insecta > Hemiptera > Fulgoridae > Lycorma > Lycorma delicatula. The sequence goes on along the minus strand of NC_134459.1, from coordinate 90,123,793 downwards.
TGTATATCCATGACGTGCCAGACACAGGCTTCATGAAAATCCAGTATGTGGATGATGTAGCATTGGTCTTCCATATTAAGGATCTTATATACTGTGGGAGTGTGCTGACAGGTGATCTGATGAAATTAAGTGCGTACTTCTATAAATGGAGAGTTCAGTCTAACGCAAATAAGATTGAGGTTACTGCATTTCATTTAAATAATAAAGAAGTCCTAAGGAAGCTACATGTTACTTTCGATGGGATCAAAGTGCCCCATAATTACAATCCAGTATATCTGAGAAGCATTCTGGATCAGTCCTTGACATTCAAACAACAGTGCTTCAGGTAAACCATAGGATATATATATATATATATATATATAGTTGTATGAACTAAATTTATGAAAATAATTAGGTACTGTAAATATTTCAAAGTTTCATATATTACTTTTCTATGAGTTTGAGGGTTGATAATATATTTTAGGTAATCTTAAAATAAATATTAATTTAACAAGTATGAAATAAAAAGACTCAGCTATAAAAATTGACATGCACATGAAAGATTTGATAAAAAACCTAAAAAATATACAGCTTCTGCTCTACAGCAGTAAAAATTACATGAAACTGTTTATCTTTGTGTAAAATTAAAGCAGTAATGTGCATTTGTTTTTATATAGGAATTATAGAACTCTAATGGTATGTGAGGAAATACTGTTTAATTTTTAGAATGAAATGTGGTGATTAGAAATTGTAAGTGCTATGCTGGCTTAGGAACTTTACTGAATGTAAATTCTCTTCCTTGTTCCTAATCTGTTAAAAAAAATAATTTACTAGAACAAATGTTTCTGTAAATGAAAAAGGTAAAGAAGAATTTTTGTTATTACTAAAATAAATCTCGCCATAGTCACAGGCTCTTGGTGTGACTTATTACAAGACTGTTGCCTAAAGGGAAGGGTTTTGGTTTGAATGTAGTGTTTGGTTACATAATGAAAAAAAAAATTATAATTTGGCCCTAAACAGCTCATTTTGGCTATTTTTCAGTTTGTAAATGACGACAGGTGTAAAGTGTCTTGTGTAGGGATTAGTTTGTACTAAATTTTTAGCTTAATTAATTGTAAACTAGAGTACAGTGGTGATAATTATTAGTTTGTAACACTTTGTATATCTTTATTGATAAGTAGAAAGTGAAAAATGCTTCCTCATATTTACCATATTTTTTTTATTTTTTTTTTTTAGAGAGAAGGTTTGAAAATATGGAACATTGAAAGTATTGAGCCACATTTAGTTGATATTTGGTTGTCCATAAAGAAAGAATTATTGCCTGGTAGTGATGCTGAAGTACGTAACTCTTCAACTTTAACTTTAACATCTCTTATAAGAAAGTTAAATGATACACCTGATGAAAAAAGAGAATCAATTCTTAAGGCGTTCACTGATGATATTATCTCAAGTATGTTGTATATTATTCTATCTGTTAATGCATTCACAGTAATTTATATCTTTTTGTAAATTCTAGATTTAAATAACTTAAATCTGGATTTCGTGCTGAATGATTGAAATAGATTCTACACTGTATGGCTTTGAAGCAGAAAATATAATTAGATTTTTATATTAATGGACTAAAATCTTGAAAAAAATTCACTAATACTGGGTAAAATAGCTCCTCAGGGTGTATTTCTGGAGTTTAGCGAATAGTAGGGTTCTGATGCAAGTGTGTAATAAAAACATGAAACTGGTACAGAACTATATCACCTGGTATATTCTGTATCAAGTACATGAACTAAGCAATATTACACCAAGTGTGCAGAATCAGCACAATGAACAACTGTGCAACGCGTTGTGATGGATGGTTCGGTTCGCTTTCCTTCTTATCATTTAAAATAAAACCGAACTGATTCTTTTTTGGTTCAATTAAAGTTGAACTCAAATCGTATACAGTAACCTTTGCTTTTCTCCCACCACTTTTAAATCCTGTTGTACTCATTGTCTCCTTTTAATTGGCGCGTGGAGAACTAGCTTTGTAAAAAGCTGTGGTCATAGGTTAAACATAGTAATCAAAGAGGTGCTGTGCCTCGGTGAGTGCATGTGCAAACTGTATTGTTTGACACAATGGGTGTGTCAATATCATTATGTAAGCTAAGAGGAGGCTGTAGGATTGGATACCATCAAACCTCGAAACATTGCAGATCGGAACAGATTGATATAAACAATAGTAGAAAGAGAACCTTTGGTTCTTTGTTTCTGTCAGGCCAGAGCCTGTCTGTATAAGAATTAAAAATATCTTCCATTTGGTAGGTATTCTGGTACCAAATACTAAAAGTTTCTGATACTTTGATTCAGAAACATTCAAGTACTCGTTTCAGTTTGGATCAGGTACAGAATAATTGTGTTTCGACCTGTGATTAGTATTTTTAGGAAAATACTAATAGTATTAGTAATTAGTATTTTTAGGAAAATACTAATCACAGGTCTATAGCTTTCTGTACTATTGTTCTCATGCAAGGTTTGATTAAAAAGTTATAGAAATATTGATGTCTATAGATTCATCAAATCCAGCAGAAGTTTTAATTTTCTTCCTGGATTCCTTACATATTCATATTGAGGAAGTACTGAACAAATAATCTGATTGTACATCACTCAAGTGCTTGTCAATATGGGCAACTCTTTAGCCAAGAACTGCATCACACATGCAATTCATGTTACAGTGATTGTTTGGGTAATGTTAAAAATTTGTTAATGATCCAAAATATTTTAAAGGTTTTATTATATTATTCTTTTTTTTAATTAGATTTCATATTTATGGTTAAAATTTATTGGCCTTATTTGCCATTATTTTTTTTTTAGTTACTAATTGTTAACGATATAAAAAATACTGAAGCAGTGTAAGTGTTATTAAGTGTAGTTATCTAATATTTGTTTAATTATTTAACTACTTAAAAAGTGAAGTTTTTGTTTTACTTCTGGAATATTTAAATTATTTAAAGAGTTATTTTCTGGTTTTATTCTTTGTTATAGGCACTTCTGGATTGTTATCAGACATGAATTTAAGTTTATTTGGCCCTGCTATTCATATATTAGTAACTTCTGCTAGAGCATCAAATTTTGTCTGCAAAGAAATCATTTCTCAAGCAAGTATTATTTAATTATGTGTTTCTATTTATCTTTTATTGTTTATTCAGATGTAGTTTTCATAATACATGTATTAAAAAACAATTTATTTTGTATAAAATTTAAAATTATATATGTTTGTCATATATATAAAAAAAACTTTATGCAAAATTTTATGCAGATAACTCATAATAACTGCAGACAGAATTGGAAATTCAGTTTGTCCTAGGGGAACAAATTTTTTGTACATAGTTCTCAAGAAGAAAAGATTAACACATTATTAACATTGAATTAGATAGACCTGTTTACCCATCTTAAGTATTAATGAATTTGCCATTTTCTATTTACTTGAGCTTGCTTTGTTTAAGGTCCTAAATATGTAAAAGTCTACTCCAGTCACGTCTTTAAAAAGAGCTGTAGGTAATTTTTTTTCAAATTGTGACACAAACATTCAAATGAATTTTTTTTTAGTAGCTGTCATCCTGACCCTGTAGGGGAAGCACCTGCCTTGTGAGATTCCGGTCTCGACACCATCATCCCTTTTGTTCCTAGCCCTGATAGGCTTTACCAGAGGTCATCTTTTAGACCCCTCTAAATCTGTTTACTTGTCACAGTCATTAATTTTCTAGTCTTGTAGCACTCAGTTGACCTTTGAGCAACAGTAATTATTGATTGTGTTGAAAATGTTTTCAAGCGTTTCAAAATTTTTCACATTTGGAAGTTGACCAACTCTTGATTGATTTTCAAAATAGTATCAGGTAATCTAGAGAGAGTTATCTGTAATAGAATACCTCAGTTCCTAGTTGGGCCATATATGTTTTTATTAAATAGGTATATTTTTTATGATGTTGACCTTTTTACAGGTAATTTTATTGGTAAAATTACAGTATTTGCTGATGATATTACACTTTTATATGGGTCTAAATATGTATGAGTTTCTTAATTGTATGAGATGGATTTAACTAAACTGCAGTTGCAGTTTACCTATAAATAAATGTAAAACTTTACATTCACAAATTTCTCAATAACAAAGGAATTCTTTTCTGTTTGTATTTTATTCTTTTGTTATTGATGTGGATTTGTTTTCAATTTGGCTGACTGTAGACTTTGGTATCAGTGTTCTTGCACTATTTTAAATTAGAAACATATAATTAAATATATGAGTGTTGTTGGTTGAAAGTTTTATATGGAAACAGTATCCTATTCTCAAAGTTATACTTGAAGAATGATTTATAAATATCAATAATTTCCATTGAAATTTATATATTGCATTATTAATTTCATTATTTTGCAAGTTAAAGTGGTTTTTTTTTAAATGATTTGCAAAAGACATTTTTTAGATTTTGAATGGTCATATGATAGTATGTATTGTTGTATTTCTTTTATTGTAGTTGGTAAAAGGAAACATCGTCATCCTTATTTGATTTTTTCACCAATTAATATTTGAAATATGAGTATTGCTTGTACATTTAATAAAGTGTTATTTTAAATGTTACCCAATTAAAAAGGTACATTTGATTATTATCAGTTTTTAAAAAATTACAGTTAAATCTTTGATACATCAAATAATTATTTTTAAACTGAAAATTTAGTATATGTTTAATTTTCAAGTTGGTATTTTGGTTTTATTTTCATTTTTATTTTACATTTTGTCTGATTTCAAATTACACTATTTTTAACATTTGGCAGTCAGATATTAACAGTGACTGACTTCTAGTATAATATTTTTAATTGTTTTAAGTAATTTTTACCTAAATTTTTATGATTTATCTGATACTTGCATAATTGGAAAGTACTTGGATCATTTAATTAAATCTGTTGGTTGAATTTTCCAACTATTTTTTAATTTTAATTACACATCAGGAAATTCCCTTGTTAATAAGATATTGGAATTCCTGAAATAAGTGTTAAGATTTTACTTAATTATTCTTAATCTCTATTCTCTATTAATCTGTATTAATAATCTTCTCTATAATCTCTATTCTTAATCTCTTAATTTTTCTCTTAATTATATACTTAATTATTTCTTAAAAATTCTCTTTTATATTTTTATGTTTCTCAAGAATCAAAGATGCATCTTGTAACATTTACTGCCTTGTATTTTAATTTATTTATTGTTTACAATTTTAATTTATTGTTACTTAAATCTTTTAAAAGATTTATCATTTTGTGATTATTGTAATGTTTGAATTACTTTATTTATGTATTTATTATTTAATTAGGTTATACCAAAACTATATGAATTACCTCAGAATACCTCTCAAGATACAGTTATTGTTATTCGAACATTAGATTTATTTTTAAAATCAGAATTACAACATTTATCAAATGCAGATGGTAAGTTACATAGTACTATTAATTTGGTTTAATGTTTATATGTATATATATTAGTAACTTTAATGATTCTTTTCTTAAGATTGGAATTGGGAACAAAGAGTATTTTGTTTAAAAGTAAATATGTTTCTTAAGTATTAAATTTGAAAGAAATGTGTTTGAAATTTATTGTGTATATGATTTTGGTAGGAAGATTGTTTATTAAACAAAACTGATAAACTATAATGTTATGGATATTTTGTTGAATTTAGTGTTTTGGTATGGAAGAGATAATGAAGTCCTGTGATTATTTTAGTTTTTTATTGTGTTCTGTTTTTTCAAAAGATACATTATTTAAGATATTTTGTTGAATATTTATGTATGTTGAAAGAAAAATATTGTTGAATTTTTAAGCATATTCAGATGTTTTGCTAAAGTGCTGTAACGTAAAATTTGTTTGTTTAGATGAATGACTTATTTTTTGTGAATATTATTTCCTGGGATTTTAACATGTAAAAAGCCATTTAATTTATTATTGCCTTCTTGTGGGGTTATTTTCATTAATTTACTATTATTATTTATTATTAATACTTTTTATTACATTTAGTGAAGGAAATAAAAACAAGCAAAAAATTATCAGCTTGCATTATGGCATGCAAGTGTACTGCTGATTTAAATTGTCAGTAAAACTGATTGTTTGTGAATGGATTTTTACAAATGAGGTGTCATTTTATTCAAAATAGATGCTTAATAAATGTTGTAATAAGAAGTAAAAATTTTATCAAACAAATAATTACTAAGATATTGAAGATTAAAAAATTAAGATGTCTACCATTTTGAAATTTATGAAGGTACATTTTCAAAATCTTTTATTTTTTAGAATAAGACACCAGTCTTAGATTTGTCAAATATAATTAAAGTGGGTGTACCCGCTCCTGAGAAATAATTTTTTTGTTGAAAATCACAAAATGTCGTCGAGAAGAAAACAAAATAGGACTTATATTGACATGAACATTTTTGCTCATTTCTGTGTCCTGAATTAGTACTTGAAGTTTGGCGAATACATTCCAGAACACTCCATTTAGCAGATTGAGCAATATTTTATATAAGTGTACCTGAAAACTGGTATTATCATTATTGCTGGAATGTATTATTAAAAATATGATTTATATATATATATATATATATATGATCTCTATTAAGATTGTATCTTTTTAAAAAAAAAGAAACAAAATTACTTCTGCAATGGCTAGATTAATTGTGGTAAGATATTTCATTAAGAAGATTCTGATTACCATGTGTATTTCAAACAAAAGATGCTTCTTACAAATCTAATCTAAAATTAATCTAATTTACAGAAAAGGGTTAAAGCAATAAAAGCCAGTTAATAAGTCATGTTTTTGTAAGCTAAAGAATATACAATTAAATTACTTATTTCTATATCTAAGTAAGCATACTGAGTGAAATGCATTAAAAATTTTGCTTGGAAAAAAGGATGTTTAATTGAAATGATGAGATTGTAAATTAGTATAATTGATTATTTTGAATGTCAGAAGTATTGAAAAAATGTTAATTATTATAGTTTAAATTCTTTTTCAGATTCTTATAGTGATATTTGGTCATTATATCCTGACATGCTTTTATCAGCAGCTTGTCACCACAATCATGATGTACAGGCTGCTGCATTTGAAGGTCTAAAAACATTAGTACGTCACTTATCTGAAAGTAATAGAAATTTTGTTTATCAACATTGTGAAATTGTTTTATCCAGTGGAAATGAATTAGTAAAGTCAGTATTTATTTTCTTAATATAAATCATGTTCTTCTGTTTTCTTGTATGAATATTTCTTGTATAGAATATTCAGTTTTAGTATTAGTTTTTAATTCTTTTGGTGTTTGCAACTTCTAGGAATCTTGGGATCCTTGAGTTGTACTAAAACAATTCTTAAGTTAATAAAAGTTAATTTTTGAAAAGTTATGAAGTTGATTGTTGAATAATGAATATGATTTATTACTTTTGGAACAGAGTTTTATAAAAAAAAGTGTAGTTCTGTTCTTATGTTTGTGTGTAACTTACTTATTCCATGGTCTTCGAACTCAAAAATTTGTAGCTGCACTAACAAAGATCTGCCAATTCTCCTTGTCATGAGCCAACCTGACCCATTTGTGGTCCCTACACATGATTTCTCCAGATTAAGTCATTCCATTCACTAACCTCAGCTACCGAAAGATATATATGTCATACATATTGACTACTGTGCTAATAAAATTTAAACCACCAAAACACATAAATAGATAAGTTAAACTTAACATATTAATTCCAAGAATTGATTTTCACAGGATCCCGCATCTTAAATTGCTATTAATTCTATAATTACATTAAAATAAATTGTTTTTAAAATTTGTGAATTTTGAATTTGTTGAAAATGTTACTATATTATAAATTTTGAACTGGACAACTGAATTTGTATATTTTTTCATAAAAAAAATTATAAAACATTTTCAAAAAATTCAAAATTCACAGATTGTAAAAACAATTTATTTTATATATATATATTTTTATTTATAGTTATATATATTAATTTTTCCCATACTCAGTAATGATTTTGACATTGTTTTCAATTATATTTCTACAGTTGCCTATAACATTCAAATTGTCTGTATAATTAAATACATGGATGTTTCCATTCAAAGATATATTCCTTCCACTAAATATTAAAATCATCTGATAATTAATTTCTTATACGATCTCCACCCTTAGTTTCATCCATGTAAACTTGAATCATCGTAACTTCTTGGGAATACCAAATTGATTTAATTTCTCTTATAGTATCTCTTCTAAATGAATTTTAGAGATTTATAAGAGGCCTTTATGACATCTATAAATAGTTTATGAACCTCCTGATTATACTTGTATCTTTTTTCCAAAATCTGTCTGACAGTGAAGATTTGATGATCCGTTGTTGATTTATCTATTTGAAATTTACATTGATAATCCCTGATAATTTTGCTGACAAAAGATGCTAATCATGAAAATAAAATATTAGATAAGGTTATAGGACATTGGCAGCAAAGAGGTATCTCTATAATTGTTATGTTTATATATTAATTTTTAAAAATATTTTATAACTTCTAAAATATTGAATTGTTTACAAAACATAAATCTGTTTAATTATAACTGTTTACAAAAAAAAAAAAATCTTTTTGCATGGATGCTAAGTACATTTTTTTTTTTTTTAGTGATCATTTTTGGCAGTTATAGTTTCAGGATTAAAATCTGACACCCTATACTCAGTAGAGTCTCCAGGGTTTGATATTAAATAAAAGAAAATTAATTACTTCTGCATTTTTATAACTTAAGGCTGAAGTATTTTTTTGTCAAAAATTGTGTCTTATCCAAATAACATAACACCAGTGCCTTAGTGATTTATTTCAACAAGATCAAAACACTGATTTTATCCTATGTTATGAATAATATGTTTTATGTATGAAAAACTTTATTTTTTTTCAAATGCATTTTTCAAAAAGAAAACAAATTTGACAAGTTTTATACCATGCTGAAAAGAAATGTTAAAATTTAAAGGTTTAACTAATACAAAAAACAAATTTGCTTAGATTTTACTAAATTGAGAATAAAAATGTATCTACTTGATGAGAAATAACATACAATTTTTTCTGTGGCATAATTAATTATTAAAACAATAATAGATATAATTATCAACTACGTAATGTCTATGCAAAACAAAAATGCTTTGCTTTCCCATAGTATTTGATTGTGCTTATTTTTTTAAATAAATGGAAGACTTATTAATTTTGGTATTAGTAGTTTAGAATGTTTACTACCATAAATTCATCGATTGAGTGATTTTTTGAATTTAATCTTTATTTTTATAATTTCATAGTATCAACATAAATTTTGATGTTCTGCTAATGTTTTCATAGCAGTTTCATGATAAAAAATAAGCAATTCTTTTAAACCAGGAGACACATCAGTTGATGTTATGTCACTCAGTTAATTACAAAGCCACTGAATCTCCCAAATGATGTCTATTTTATGTGCTTTTAGAAATAATATGGTAATTAAGTAAAATTTTATTTAGCTTTTTAGTTTTTGGGAAGTGTAAGTTTTGCCTTATTCTTTAAATTATTTATTATTTATTTATTTATTCTAGTTTTGTATTTTAATAAATATTTTTCCTTTTTTGTGTAGGGAAAACTGTATAAGATTTTTAAAATCATCGGCAGAGTTGTATCCATTAGAAGTAATGAAAAATATGGTTCAGTCAAAATTATTAATAGATAAAGGTAATTATGTACAATTAGTTGAATTATATAATCTAATCATTATTGTTGTTATCTGCCAGTTTCTGTGGCATAGTGGTAGTGTCTCTGCTTTTTATATGGAAGTTCTGGGATTGAGCTGGTCAGGCATAGCATTTCTTACATGCTCTAAGATTCATTATCATCTATCAGTAACTGTTATTGGGATTCAGCCTGTTATTTGCATATAAATAAATAATTAATTGTTAATAAATTTTGAACTTTTATTTTTTTATTATACCCCTTTTTTTATAATTTAATAAAATGAGCTTAGGATTTTTATAATTTATAGTTTGACATATTACTTAAAAATCAGTGTTCTGACCTTTAACAATTAAATATAATATATTTTTTCATTTGATTTTTGTTAATTGATATACCTTTCATTTTTTTGCATGAATTTTCAGTTATCAAACCAAAATAAAGTTAAATCAAGTCAGATGTTTTAAATAAAAAGATTACATGTTCAGCATTGGCAATTTGAAGACTTTTTTTATAAACTCTTAGTACTGGACTATTATAGTATAGTGGTGTTTAGCTTGATAATGAGGAAAAATATTTTTAAGATAATTATTTTAAATAATATTTATACTATATTATTGTGTTTTGAAAGCACGTTTTCTTATGTTGAAACTTTTATTTTATTTGTATTTATCTAATCATAATATGTTGCTATTTAGCTTCATTAACTCTGTATTTTGAAAAATATTTCTATTGTTTGATATTTATTTTTTTACTTTTAATTACTATAAATCCATTCTATTGCACTGTAGTACAGTTATTATTGTTTATTTTCATCATGTTGAAAAAATATTTTTGTTGATTATTGTTAATTTTTGTTGATTATTGTTAACATATTTTTTATTTTATATGCATGTATAATTCATTTTTTTTTAGGCTGTCCAGATATAGATAAACAGAAGTGGCGTATTGAAACGTTATGTGCTTTAATCATGTTACCTGAATTTATTGAGCCTGTGTCTGATATATTGTTAAGTTTGGTAGATGAATGTTGTGATTTTACTTCAGTAGTTCTTCATAGTATTAGGTAATGCAAGTATTTATATATAAAAAAAAATATTTTTAGTTACAATTATTAGAAAATAATAAAATTTAATGACTAATTGTATTATGAAAGTGTATTATGATCAACCCTATACTTATGGGAATACTGTATTTCTTCTTTAAAAAAAAAAAAATCGTACTTTCAAAGTTTTACTAAAAATATACTGTAAGTTTGCTGAATGTACTCTATTCTTTTCACCATTGACAGATGTCAAATAAACAGTAATTTTCCTTGAAGAAATTACTTCTGGAGCAAATTATTTTTTAAGAATTCATAAGAATTTTGTTTTTAAATTTTAAGGTAAATATTTATCTTGATCTTGAATGAGAATAAAAAATTTCATTTTTTTGTGAAATAATTTGCCCTAGGAAATTTGCTATATGTAGTATGTCAAGTGTATCTGTTTTATGTGATTGTTAGACAATAAAATTAATTTAATTTTAAAATTAATATTAAATATTTTATTTTATATTATCTAATTTTTCTTTAAAATTTTCTCTTTTGTCAGGTGTATTGTATGAAATTTGTTATAGTTTTACTACATTAAACTGATGGCTTTTATTTTTATTTGTATAGCATTGTGAGTCTTGATTAATATTACACTGTGTGTATACCTTTTCTACTGTGATTTGAAAAGCTGGTTCTATTGAGAGTAGTGGTTGAATGTGTTGTTTGTGCCAGTTGGCTGGCATATGAATGTGTATATGTCTCAGCTGTATAATGTGTAGTCAATTGCGGTTAAATGTTTCTATCTAGGATTTTGTGTTAATCAGAAGTATTCAGTGTAAGACAGGACTATACAAAGTATAGAAGACTGAGTGTACTAAATTAGCATTTTGCTCAGTGTAACCATTTTGCCAAGCCAAAATGAGTTTCCTGATCACTTTAAAATTAGTTCTATTTACTTGTGGGTGCACCAATTATATACCTGGTCTACGACTGGTCTGAGAAGTTCTTTTGCAAGCATAAACACCATAAACTTTGTTTAAATTTGCTTCTAATGTTTATTTGTACGTTTAACATGTTAATGAAAAAGTTTGAAATTATTTATTTATTTGAAATAATGCTAACTCAAATTTATAGCCATAAAATATATAAATGTAACAAAAATTATTTTAATAAATTTTAATAAAATTATTTTAAATTATTTAAATGATGTTAAATAATTCTTTATGAAAAAACTAAATATTTGTTGCAGATCATTACTTAATAACGCAGATTTAAATGATCCGGCCATTAAAATATTATGTGAAACTATTACAAAACGAATAGTTTTATGGTGGATAAATGGTTTACAACAAGCTAAATATCCAGAAATATTTAACAACGAAGAAGTTTTATTAGATTCTGCCGCTATTGTTGAATGTCTTATTAGGAATCAAAACAGCAGGTGATTTAATTTTTTATAATGTTAAGAACTTGATATAATTTTTTTAATTGTTCATTTAATTTAATACAAAAAGGTGAAATTGAATGGATGTTAAATATGAAGAAAAACAATTACATCTTTGCTGTAAGTTTTTATAGTTTCTATGAAAATCAATTATTTGAACTGTAAATTTGAGGACATTATTTTTTATGCATCTGATGGGCTTAACATTAAGTTATGGTAGTGCGACTTGTTTTATCACTAGCTTCTGAAAGCTGTGGTTGGGAATTTTCTCTTTGTTCATTTATTAACCTTATTTGTCAATGGCAATGATTGTAAGGTATTTGGAGTAAGGAAAAGGTATGGTTAGTAAGTTTTTTCAGTAAGTCATAGCAAAGAGATAAAAGTTCTTATACAGCATTTGTTTATTAAGCTGCAAGAGCTTTTGCTGTTTATTGTAATCATTGGAAATTTTAACATTTTCACCAATGAATTTAGAATTTTAAGTGTACTAGGTAGGGCGAGTTTTTTAAAATAAAAAATTTATTGAATTTACACAGAATATCCATAAAAATATTTTTACAACTTTGACTCATTAAAATTATTAAATTTTGAGTGAAAATAAATTTTATGATTCTTCTATAGTAAGATAAATCACAATTAAAAGTTTTTTCTTGGTATGAAGTTACTAGTATTCAACATGTGTCCCACTGGCAGCATGTACAGTGTTTAGGCTATAATTTAATTTTTGCCTAGTATGATTCAGCTTATTAGCATCAATATTAATAAATGCAGCGATGATTCTTGCCTTCAAATCCTCCATGTCAGCAACCTGAGAGTTATAATGATCCTTGACAAAACTTCACGTAATGAAATTACAAGATGTTAAGTCTGATTATAACAGAGATTTTTTCAGTGGCCTGGATCAGTTTGGACCACTGTGAAATCAATCTACTGATTACGAAATTTGTTGTTCTAAAATTCACAAATGTATGTAGCCTGATGTGTTTGGGGACTATCATGCTGGAAGATAATATTAGGTTGTGAATGTTGTAGCTGAGGATAGGTCTTTTAACACATTAAGGTAAATGTTGGCTGTAGTTTATTAATGAAAGAAAACTGGGCTAATCATTTGGTCATTTGTCATGCAACATTATACATTAACTTTCAGACTCTTAACATGCTAAGCAATGAATTACAAGTTTTTTTTTCTTGTCCCAGATTCTTACATTTCATTTTTTTACATTTTCTGATAAACGAAAATTAATGTTATTGGAAAAAGCAATTTTGTCTTCTTTTGTGGTTTCCTGAAGTAATTGAAGTTTATAAGAACACATTTTCAAATCCCCCTTTACACATTGTGAACAGTTGAATGAGGTATGCTAATTTAATTCATGTGGTGTTTATCATGTTCCCTTGTGCAGACTGTGAATAAATACCTGTTGCACTCATACCACATTTTCATCACACACTTTGACTGTACATAATCTTTCTGTTCAACATGAATATTAGGCTGTGATGGTGGTATCTGTTGAATTGGGTTCTAAACTTATACTGAACCAGTGTATTCAATTTCATTTCTGTGAGCCACTCAACACTGCACCTTCTCTTGAGCATTCATGACTATTACTGAGTGAAATAAATATGACTTCTGTTTTGGGTATGAGGTGGTGCCACATTCAGCCTTTTGAATACTTCTCTTAAATAATATCTACTCATAACATCTGGGATCAAATTATTATTAATATTTAAAGTTGTAATGATTTTTTAATGAGCACCATGTATCTGTATTACGATGGTGGTCTGAAAAGTTCTCGGCCTGAGAGTGAAAATGAAAATTTATATTTTGAAAAGATTTTTATTTTTTGACATAATCTCCTGTAATATTAACACATTTCATCCAGTGGTGTTTCATTGCCATTATTCTCTCTCTGTAGTGCTCTTCAGAAGTGCTGCAAAGTATCTGTCTATAGCCACAATCGCTTCTTGATTGGACGAAAAACTCTGACCAGTAAGGAAGACTGGGTTTTGGGAAGAGGTGGAAGTATGAGAAAGCCAAATTTGGCAAGAGGGTGGGTCTTCCAGCACTTCATAGTATAAATCCCTCAATTTTCCCATCGCCAAGACACTTTTATGGACAGGTGCATTGTCCTGATGGGAGATGATTTTCTCTTCCCACCTGTAATAAAAATAAATTTGTACTGTATGTATTTTTCTTCCAATTCACTTTTAGTAAAAAAAAGGTGATCATTGTGAAATATTTACTTCGTTTTTTCTAAAATTTGAAATAAATTGTAAATTAGTTACTAATTTTAAAAACCTATGCTGTACGGTTTCTTTTAAAGTTTTTATTATGCATTTAAACTTAGATTATATACTCAGTTTTAAAATATTACATTTTATTATATATTCTATTTGTAAAGGTATTCATAAAATAATGCTGATTATATGTGAAAGAATATATTTATACAATAAATTTATTTCAGCCTACAGATAGAAGTAATATCTCCTTTACTTCAAGTTATTATACCTATGAAAGAAAGTGGAAATGGCTTAAACAATCTAGGTAATGATTATTCATCATCACCAAATTCAGTAAGTTTCTTTTTATATAGGATTTTGCTTAGTTACTGTGTAAAAATTTAGATTAATTTACAATACATTAACTAAAATTTTAAATCTTTCTACCTGGTAAAAGTTTTCCAGTTAGAAACTCAGTTTGGTTAACATATTTTTTGTTTTCTGTTTTACACAGAAAAATAATAAATTATTAGGATTTTTGTGGTACATATGTGGTTACTAACATCTGCAGTCATTCATTCAGCTTCTGTGAAATATAGAACTATTTGGAATTGGAATTTTAAGGTAGAAGTTTCTATTTGAGTTAAATTAAAGAATGTATAACCACATATTTTATTAACCCTATACTTCATGCTATTCTATTGATGAATTCTGTTATTCGTTTATTGAGAAATATAGTTTTGTGCATGTAAACTTTGTGTGTGATTGGGAAGCATGCTTGTTTTAACCAACTACAAATATAAACTAATTGCTATAGCTCTGTGTATTATATCTTGGGTAACTAATGCAAATACTTGTCTACTGATCTCCAACTTTATGTAACCTCTTTGAAAGTATTAACAATAACAAAAAGAGGACTTTATTGAAAGCAATTGAAGTGCATTCTTTGTGTTGAATTATTTGGTTCATGTTAACTTTTCTTTGTTTATTTATTCTCTTTTGCATTTCAAGGATTGGGCTTAAAAATCTAAACAGATTTGTTTTCTGGCAGTCACTGTTAGCATTGTATAGAATACTGAAACTACTCCTAGTGGAGATCAACTTTTTGCATTCTACTTGCAAATTCTAATTCTTTTTTCTTATAGTACATTTCCTCATCATATACCACTTTCTGCATCCCTTAGAAGAATGCAGAAACTTCCTTTTAGAAGGCTGTTTTTACCTATTCCTCTCATGAGCAGATATTAAGTCTTTGTTTGCATTCTATTTGGATAGATCATACTTTCATAAAATGTAAGTTAAGTGTCTTTACGTTTTTCCTTGTTTCATAGATAGCTTGAGCTTAGTTGATTCACGCCTGCTTTGTAATATGTATCTTATCACTATTATATTATTCTATCTTTAAAATCTGTCCAATTTTTTCTATATATTATCATCATACTTTGTGGCAAATCTGATCCTAAATACTAACACTCACTTACAGTGAGATACTTAATATTTATCAATTGCTAGAGGATTTCAAAAAGTATTTGATGAACTAGAGATTCACTGATTCAAAACCTTGGCATTAAAGTACCCAAAGGTGACCAAAATAATTTTATTAATATTTTGTTCAAAAGTACTTGTTAAAATTTCTGAATTTTGCAGTTTTTGCATTACAATTGTATGTATCTCTGTTTGTGTACTATTATTTTTGTTGTAGTCCTTAATTATATTGTCCACACATTTTTTTCATTAGTTCTACATTAACTTGTTTTTGTCTCATCAGATTGCTCTGGATTTTTCATCAATTCAAAGATGATGAAAAGCACAAAGAAGCTTTTTCTTTGAATTTGTTGTGATGTTGATGTGTTTTTCCCTTAAACTATTTTCCAACTTATGTTCTTTTTTTTTGGCAATTCCACCCTTATTCCAAGTTGCAACATTTAATTTAACCACAATTCAAGATTTCTGTTTGAATTTTGTATTAGTTTTATGTTTACAAAAATTTTTGAGTTAGTTATGTTTTGTTCTTTGGGGATTGCAAGTAGTTAAAAAAACCTTTCTTTTGTTGGCTTTTATGTTACTGATTCATCACCCTCCTCCCAAGAAAATCGAGAGTATGTTGTTAGTAATATTATATCTTAGCCAAAATGCCTCCATTTTAATGCTTTATAAGCTCACTTCTTTGCCTTCTATTCATTTTGATACATAATAACAGAAACTCATGTGCTGCCATGCATTATCCGGACTATCAATTGATTCATGAAAATTTCTGGGACTAACAGAAGAAGTCACTGGCAGAGTTCATCAACATTTGTATAGAAGGCTGTGTTCCATTTGGTGTAACAGTAGGCTAAATTGCACTATGTAACCTACCAGGTTGGTCTAGTGGTGAACGCGTCTTCCCAAATCAGCTGATTTGGAAGTCGAGATTTCCAGCATTCAAGTCCTAGTTAATTCAGTTCATATGGATTTGATCGTGAATACCGGTGTTCTTTGGTGGTTAGGTTTCAATTAACCTCACATCTTGGGAATAGTCAAACTGAGACTGTTACAAGACTACACTTCATTTACACTCATACGTATCATCCTCATTCATCCTCTGAAGTAACACCTGAACGGTGATTTCCGGAGGCTAAACAGGAGAAAGTAGTCCTTGACTACAACTAAAACTCTCCTCAGGTCAATTTCCAGGCCTTCAAATTTTTTTTATTTGTAATTAACTTACTATTTAAAACATTATATTTTATTTTCTTAAACGTATTTCCTTTAATTTAATATTTTCTTCATTGAAATGGATTTTATATTTCTTGATGAATAAATTGTTTCTATTGTGATGTATATAATGAATTTAAGAATTTTTTGTCTATTACAATTAATATTATTAATAATAAAAATAATCATATAATTCCGGTTTTTAATACATTTAGCAGGTAATATTACTTGAAGGTTTATTAGAATCATTACATGAAGATGTTACTGTACCTGGTTGGCAAATTCTAACAACGGCTCTATCAAATATTGCTTTTAATTCTAGTCATTCATTGGCGCAGCTATCAGCATCTAGATTATTAGCTACTTTAATGAATAAACAACAAAACGGTAGGTAATAATTTTTTTTTGTATTGATTTTAATGTGTGAGTGAAGATTTGTAAAAAAAAGGTGTTAAATTCTTATGAGCAAATGCAAAGTTCTTATTTGTGATTTTACTTCATTATTATTCTTTTGGATCAAATAATTAATTATCTTTGAATGGAAAAAGGTAAAATTTAATTTAAATTATCTATGATGTTATCCTTGAGTTGATTTCAAATTTGACCATGTCATATTCAAATATGATGATTTAATTAATAACATAATAAAACACATCTGACAGTTGGCAGCAATAAGTAATCTGACAGTTGGCAGTTGGCAGTAATTAGAACTTAGGAAAATACAGCGTTTTAAATATTGCATTATTCCAGTATTTGACAACAGAATTTGCATATTCGTCCATAATAAATTTCAAAATTTATAGAACAGTAACAATTTATGTTGTAATTGTATTATGATATAATTCTTTTAGAAATTTGTTATTTTATTTTAAATTGTTCTCTGTTTTGAAATTTTTAATTCTGTGAATGCATAAGCAAATTTTGCTATCCAGTACTGAAATTATGAAATTTGAAAAAAGTTGTAGTATTATTTTCCTTTGTTCTATTTTCATTATTGTCAACTATTATATTGTAATTTTGTTGTTTTTAATTAAATCATCATTTTCAATTATGATCTGGTGGTTCATCATTTTTTATTTTTGTTTATATTTTTATAAATGTAATATTTTTCAAGTATATTCATTTTTTTTGTCATCATTACATACTTCTAAAATCTCTATATTATTTTTGCAGTCAGTAATACTATGTTTGCATTCTAATAAATGGTCAGCTACATTAGATATATATCTCTTTTTTGTTTTTGTATGCTGTGTACTGTAAACCTTTTTTAAATGATTTATTGGTTTTATTGATATGAATATTACATTTGTTGCACTTAATTTTGTATATTCTTCTTAATTCCTCTCTATTACTGTATTTTATCACATAATATAGGTCATACTTTTTGTATCCAAAAATTTCCTGACAAACTAGGGTGTAACTATTATCTGAAATATTTTTGTAGCCTACATGAAAATTTAAAAAAAAAGCTTCTGTGAATAAGAAAAAACAGTTTATTTTCATGTTTTTGTAGTAACATTAGACAATTATCAAGCAGTACACTTTATTATTCTAATAATGTGTTTTGATGGAAGATCAAAAAACAGTATTGCTGTTTAAAACAATTTTGCTGTTTTGCGTGTGATTTCTAGGTAGATGGGCTGCCATTTTTTTCTAACCTGGAAAGAAACAAAAGAAATCCCTATAATACAACATTTTATTTATTATTTTGGTTGTAAGATAAATGTTGAAATTAGTGTTATTATTATTACATATAAAAACATACAGACTTAAGTTAGTTAACCATATTGGGACATTCTCTCCCATCTGCACTGCTACTATTGGGCGATTGTGATGAGACTACTTCAGCTTCACCAAAAATAGAGTTAGTGTTCCACAAAGCACCATCCTCATAGCCGTTCAATGCATTTGAATTTCCAGTCTTTTTAAAACTATTACGTTCTATTGAAGAATGCTTAATTTTACTATTTGCAGTGAATTGGTGGTTTCCACTTCCAATCCAGTTCCCATGAAGACCGCATAAATTGTCTTGGAATGGCTTGTTCATTCACACATCTGTGGGTTGAAGAATGCATGTAAGACCACTGGGGATGATTATTTATTCTGTGTTATTTTCTTGTAAAAGTTGTTTAAATTCATCAGTAGTGTGACCTCAGAAACTGTCCACAACTAGAAATGCTGTGTGTTTTGACAACACAGGTGGGCCCTTATTCCAGACTAATTTGACCCACTTAATCATGTGTTTGGAATCTATCCATCCCTTTGACTGCTTTTCAACAAGGATTCCCTGTGGCAATTTAAGAGCTTAAGCTTTTTTTGAAAATTATGTAGGATGGTAATTTTTTCTATCAGCAGTTACAGCTAGCATTCCTACAGCGTAACCTTTCGTTATCAGTTGTTCGTATAGTTACAGTTGATCCCCTTTTTATGATGGATGTATTATGTGGCATATCAAAACATACAGGGGTCTGATCTGCATTACCTATCTGCGATAATTCATACAAAGTAGCTTACTGTTTGTGTAAAACAAAACTATGAAATTGTACAACTTCTTTATAATCTGGCAGTTTTTGGCAAATAAAATTTTGTCTTCTCATGGATAAGTTGTGCCGCCACAAAAATCTATAAGTCCAACCACCTCTTCCTTGTTATAATTCTCCACAAATGTTTTTACTTCTTGGCACTTCATGAGCCTTACGTTGAATTATGTCATATGTAACTCAGAAACCATTGACTCTTAATTCTATAGTGTAATTAAAAACTTCCACATTTACCTCAGGATACTTACCAAATTTAGCCCCTTTGAAAGCATGGGGAGAAACATTTGTATTTTTTAATTTGACTTTAATTTTTACCATCCTCTCGCCAACATTTCACTAATAGAAAACTATCATTCGGCTGCTCTGTTACCATTTTGTTCAGTAATCAATAACTGTTACATTAAAATCAGTGGTATAACTATTGTATTCTCCCATTTTGAAAGTTACAGTGGTAGTTATAGAATCACAGAACAAAACACTAAACATACCATTATGAAACAGGCTAAGATGTGTGTTTATAGCACAACACATACTGAATTTATTTCATACATTTCTTTTTTGTATTTATTTATTTTTTTTTGTATAATGAATAGTACTAAATATCATGTTTTTGTGACAATGGATGGTTAGAATTTAAATGTATTGTAATATTATTTGTTGTGGGTTTCTATTATATTGTTATATTTATTCAATTTCCATATCTAAAGAATGTACTTTTCTGTTTATGAAAGTAAGAGTGTGAATGTGTTTTCTGTTATTTTGTATTTCATATGTAAATTTTAAATTCTTATTGTAATTAGTAAGTTTATTTAAAATGATCAATTGTTTGTTATTTGTGTTTGGATTATATAAGACTAAAATATCATCTACATATCTTATCCTTAATAATATTTGGTGTATATTTAATATGCCATGAACTATATTATTTTTAAATTCTCGTGTAGATATTTCAGATATTTCATAATAGCAGATATAGGTGATCCTATTGGCAAGCCTTCTATTTGTAAATAACAATTATTCTCATACTCAAAGTAATTTTGAAGACAAATATTTCTTATAGTTGTAATGAATGCATTGGTGTATTCTGGTGCTTCATTTAACGTTTTATAATTTCTATTATATATGTATATAATCTCCAAAATTTTTACTATTATTATTTAAATTTAATTTTTTTGAATTCCACTATTTCTAGATTTGTTCGAATATCAGATATAAAATGTTTGTTATTAAACAGGTTACAGGGTATAAATTTTCTATTATTTTATTTTTAAATTTAATTTTAATTCTTAAGTGACATCATATGTATACATATGTACTTATTTTATTTAATTGATTTCATATTTTATATATAAATTAGTAATTTTTATTTTTATTCTACGTTTGATATGTAATTTTATATAATTTATATAACTAATGATGCACGATTCCGCGAAAGTGCTATTGGAATAAAGAAAAAAAAAAATAAGGTAAGTGTCATTTCATTTACTTTGTAATTCTGTACTTGGGTTGTTCAAGTAGGTTTTTGATTATGAAAAAAATGCAATGTATTGGTAGATAGGAATATGGAGGTCTTATAAGTATGACTTTAGAAAAATAATTATTATTTTATACGTACAGGTTATCAAAAAAGGTTGCAGCAATTTTAAAAAATAATATGTCAGAAACTAGTAGAGATAATCAAATGACTATTTTTTTTAAATTCACCTACTCAGAAAGTTTTTTATAAAGTTCTTTTATGTATCTTACAGTGTTTCAATATGAGCTCTGTTGGTTGCTCTGCAAACATCCAGCCAATAATCGATTTCTATCCAGGCATAACTGTAGCAGTAGCACCAATGATTCGTTGTCTAAATGTTGTACATCCTGTTTTTTCACTGTAGACAATATTTTTTGAAAAAAGTCTAGGGGTGTCAAAGCTGGGTTTCTTGGAGGCCAAAGCACAGGACCAGCCTTACTAATCCAGTGATTAGGGAATCTTTCATTGAGAGTGTGTCAAATGCCTAGGTCAAAGTGTGGGGATGCACCATCTTGTTGAAACATTACAGCAACATTACTTTCTTGTTCAGTTTGATCAACTTATGGGAAAACATAGTTGTAGCATGTCTAAATAAACATTCCCTGTGATATTAGGCTCACGAAAAAAATGGGCCAATCAAACAATCGGATATCAAACTGCACCGTACATTTATTTTTGGGGAATCTCTGAAATAATCGATAATTTCATTGGCTTGCTGAGATCCCCATATCCTACATTTATGTCACTTGATACAACCACTGACATGGAAAGTTGGTTCATTTGTAAACATAACGTCTTTTAAAAGTGTTTCATCATCATTGTTATTAAGCATCTTACTTGCAAATTCAACATGTATAGGATGATGTGCAGATTAGAGTTTGATGTTTAAGTAGAATTTTGTAAGTGTGAAGGCGTAAATGCTTGCACAACACATTTTGAATAGTTGTTTTGGGAATTCCTAACTGTAAACTTTTAGGGCTTCTTGAACAACTTTGGCATATACGCTCAGCTGCTTAGTCATTCATTTTGGGCCATCTGGTGGACTTTTTCACTTCCACATTCCCAGATTCCTTAAACTACTCTTACCACAGTCTAATGCTGTTTGCATGAGAGGAGGATCATTGCTATAAACACACCGGAAAGTCTGTTGGACAGTTATAACTAATTTATACTCTGCTAACCACAAAAGTACTTTGCTTTCTGCTGAAATGTTGCCATTGCATTGACTGACTGGTGCAGAGGCGTTGTGTGATCAGCTCAAGGTCACGGCTGGTCACATCCAAAAAATAATTGATGATATCTCAATTGTTTTACAGTTACAATTAATACTTTATCTCAGTTGCATATGGAAATATGTTTTTTTTTTATTGCTACATTTTTTTTTATGACCTCATATTTAAATTGAATTAATATGTACATTTAATTCATTAATGTAATTTTTTATTTATTTATTTATTTTTACAGATGAAAGTATGGTAACAGTATTGGGTAATATAGCAAAATGTTTAGAAGAACGACTTTCAGATAAAAATACTGAAGTTAATGCTGTTAGGTTGTTGTCTTGGATAGCGAAAGCTCTTGTACTTCGTGGTCATGGCCTAATGAGTTACTGGTTGGATAAGGTTAGATTTTTATTTTTTTTTCAAAACATGTTTTTGAATAAATTACTTTCTCCAACTTATTTGTTTGTATATTTACCAAAAAACAATTAAGGGTAAATTCTGACTCAATGTATATAAGTCAGTGGTCAAATTTGACTGAAATAAATTCATCTTTATATGAAAAATTCAATTTTTCATTTCTTTATGCAAAACAATAGTTAAGAACAATTTTGATAAAATGACTTAAGTCTCTCCCCAAAATCTTGATATACATCTTCTTACTTATGACTGTCTCAGTGATTTAATTGAAACAACTTAATTAACATAATATAAGTAATTACTTAACTTATATTAAGTTGTAGCTTGTATTTTAAAACAGCAATTTTTTCAATCTCTATGTAGTTAAATTGAAACAAAGCATTGAAGTTTAAAGATCAGGTAAAAAGTTGCTTTCTTTGATATTACTGGTTAGAACTGTAACAATTCTTTTGGTGCACCTGCATTTTGATTAGCTGGCAGATATGTAGTTTTTTCTTCTTCTTTTCAGTCCTTGCTTTCCTTACAGGAAAGTAGTTTTTTTTTTTTGTGTATGTGTGCTATTTTAACTTGTCTCAAGTTATATGTATCATGAAAGATTAGGAAGCTTGGCTTTACAAATTGCCCAAATGAGTACTTCAAGCTTCTACAGCTTGCAGGTACCCATCACGTCTGTAACTCTGTTGGAAGATTAGGATATCTTATCTAAGAATGCAGGTTCAGCACTTTAATAATCAGTGTTTTGTGTTTAAAACTAAAATATATGCTGCAGCAAATCGCGATCAAAAGTAATGTTTTATGTCAAATTGGAGTTATGACTTAACATTATTTCAACTTCTTGTTCTGCTGGTATACTTACCATGCTGACACTGTTTAGTGTCAGAATACTGTCTAGTAGCTATCAGAACAGCCATTGTTTATTTGGTTCTGTGAATTGGCTATTTTTTCTCTATGATTGTATTTGGTAATTCCACAAAAAGCCAAATTATTATGTTAAGTACTTATTAGATGATGACCTCATACTTTTAAATTTGGTTTTACCAAATTTATGTGTAATCCATGTCTATTGTTATTACTATATTGTTATATGCTATTAAATATTATTTAGTAGGTTAGTTTTTAAATTTATTAATCACTTTTAATACAAAGTTAATAAGTGTAAAAGATGAAATAAAAGATTCATTGTTAAGGTATTTGTTAGAATGCTTTTAAACTTATTTGATAAGTCTGGACAAAACTAAAGACAATTTTTCGGGAAAAGTCTTTTTGTTTCTCAACTTAATCTTCTTGAAGTCTTACAAATATTCCAGCAGTGCTCAAGTTTTTTGATTCCTTTTTTTCACAATATGATTTAGGAAAGTCTTTAAAATGGCCAGATCATTTTGATAATAACTTCATCGTTTTGTGTAAATTTCTTTCTGGAAGTCACTTCTTCAGTATTTGGAAATAGATAATAGTCTAAAGGTGCTAAGTCTGACTTGTAGGTTGAATTCGGAAGAATTTTGTAGTGTTATTTGAACAGTTTTACTGTTGTAATCCTAAAGAATGAGTTGGAAGATTGATTTGGTAAAAGAGAACCTCTTTTTATCAGTGAGGTCATTCCTTATTTGGATGATCCAGTAAAGATGCATAATATGCAACAGTATCATTTTACCATTCTCCAAAAAGTTAATTAATATAATGTCTTGAGCATCCTGAAAGACAGTATTCATTATTTTTACTGTTGGTGGAATGGTTTTTGCCTTATTTGGAACGGTTTCTCCAATTACAATCATTACTTGCTTTCAAGTTGGTAGTGATATCTCCAAGTTCCATAAATTGTTATGAAATTGTGTAAAAATTCTTATTAGTTATATTGAAACTGGCCCAAACTGCGCGTAGAAATATCCACTCGTTCTCATTTTAGATCAATTGTGAGCATGAGTGGCAGCCACCTTACGTGTTTGTTTGAAATCCTTATTGTCTTAGCAATCTTAAATAATTTCAATCTTACCTCCATCAAGAAAATGTGGATCATCAGAGAATTTGGATTTTATCCAAATTCTCTGTAGTTGTAATATCAACAGACCACTAGAAACATTCAGTGACTTTATGCTTATATGACTACTCCGAAAATAACCAAAGCACTTGTAAACAGTTCTAGTTGATTGAGCTTACTCTCCATAATATTTACCAGCTTTGATTTAGGGTCATGTGTGATTCTGACTTTCAAGAATCAATGTTTGTCAAATAAATTATGTATTAGGTATTTCCTACAAATTGCAATACTTGATTCAGACAACTGTCAATAATATAATTATAAATATATCTAACTGAATCTTTATATATTTTCCTAGGAGAGATGTGGGAAACTAAGACTAATTAATATAAATAATATATTATCAGCGCTATCACTATCTTTTTTAGTTCTTTGTGATTTGGGACTTACAAACACCTCTGGTATTAAACTCAAAAACCTTTTATCAGTTTAAGAGGGAGCAGTAAATTCAAGAATGTAAAAGGAAGAGCAGAATTATTATACACCACCATGTAGATCTTCTTTTGATATGTTTATGTGAAAAACATTATATTCTCTTATTATTTTTCATTTACAGATAAAAAGTTAATTACATAATACAGTAGAATGGTGACATTTATGATTCTGGTTATTTTTTATCAAGATCTTAAAGCATGGGGTTTATGAAAAAAAAAGAAAGGTTATTCAATTTGTTAAGCAGTGCCTAAACAAATTAGTACATCAGGATAATACCTACTGTAAAATATACAAGGTGTCCAGGGTAAAGGTATCCAAAAGTAATGGTGTATATGTAGAAAACCAGTTGTCATAATCTCTTAATTGTAGGCTCATTTGGGACAGAAAATATCTCCATAATTTGTTCTGTATACTCTCAAGCTCAGCAGAATGTGCACGCACAGGCAAGCCAATTCAATGCAGTTGTAGTCAGTCACAATGTGGACCCCACAAAGAAGGTTCAGTGCATGCTTGGTGTTCAATGTATCAATTATGCGGGCTAGTTATGAATTGCAAATCCTTGTTCCACTGTTCATGATATTTTTCATAAGTGGCCCCATTTGTGAGTGTACAAGTTACTACTCCTTCAGCTCTCTCTTTTTCTGTTTAGTCTCTGGAACCACTTAAGGTATTACTTCAGTGGATGAATGAGGATGATATGTATGAATGTAAATGAAGTGCACTCTGGCATGGTCTCAGGTCAACCATTCCTGAGATATGTAGTTAATTGAAACCCAACCGCTAAAGAACACTGGTATCCATGATCTAGTATTTAAATCCATATAAAAGTAAATGCCTTTGCTAGGATTTGAACCTTAGAACTCTTGAACCCACCGAGTTGGTCTAGTGTGAACTTGTCATAGCAAATCAGCTGATTTTGAAGTCAAGAGTTGTAAGATTTAAATCCTAGTAAAAGCAGTTACTTTTATATGGATTTGAATACTAGATTGTAGATACCGGTGTTCTTTGGTGGTTGGATTTCAATTACCACACATCTCAGGAATGGTCAAACTGAGACTACAAGACTACACTTCATTTACACTCATACATATCATCCTCATCCATCCTCTGAAGTAATACCTTATGGTGGTTCCAGAGGCTAAACAGAAAAAAGAGTGAGTCACTACTACATCACATTAAACCAAATGATCGCTGCCTACGATATCAGTTTGCTGCAGAGATAATGCGCTGTGTTGATAACAGTTCTATTTATATGTTATTATTTAGTAATGAGGCAGTCTTTCATTTGTGCGGGAATGTTAACAGACATAATTGTTGAATTTGGGGTACTGAAAACTTCCATACAGTAATTGAAAATGAAAGGGACACGCTGAAACTCAATGTTTGGTTAGGATTACACAAAAAATGCATCATCGGTCTGTTTTTTTTTCATGGAGTTCACTATGACAGGACACATGTACCTTGACATGCTTGAGAACTGTGCTGTTCCTCAGATTTCTGCAGGCTTCAGTTTCCAACAAGATGGTGGTCCACCACACTTTCATCAAGATGTTACCATGTGCATGAATAACACTTTCCCTGGACGCTGAATCAGATAAGGAGGTCCAACTGCATGACCACCTATGTCTCCAGGTGTCACTCCTTTGAACTTTTTTGTTTGGGGGATTCATTAAAAGTTGTGTGTACTAAAGAAAAGTTTGAGATTTGGATAACTTAAAACAAAGAATTGTTGAATCTGTTGACATAATAACACCGCAGATGCTCCTAAACATCTGGCAAGAGTTAGATTATCATCTAGATGTGTGCTGAGCTACAAAAGGTGCACTCATTGAACTTGACTAACTTCAATTAAAACTTGTGGTTTGCTGTATTTATTAATAAAAAATTATTAAATTATATTAACTGGTTAATATAAAAAAAAAAAAAACAACAGACAAAGTTGTAAGTTGTAAGTTATAAGTTGTTACTTTTGGGTACCTTTAGCCTGGACACTCTGTCTGCATATATATTATTTGTGTTGCATCTGGCTATCAGTATTGATCTTCAATTTGTGCTCTATTAGGTATTATTTTGCCATGTATGTTTTGCAAGTTTTGAGAAGGTTTATTGTTGGAATATTTTATGATTTATGAACTACACAAATTTAAGAAATTTTAAAACATATCTTATGTAAATATAGACAGTATAAAAATACGTTCAATGACCCTAAATGACTAGTCAATTTGTTTCTTAATTAAACAATAAATCTTCCTCTGTAATTTTTAAACTAGTTTTAATGTTAAATGTTGAGCACTTGGTTTCTCATGAATCTAAGTCAAATGAGAACTTTAAAAACAGTAATGTGTAAAAAAAATTGGTTATTGGATTACAAAATCTTTTTATATTTTGTAAGATAAAAAACTGCATTTCTTAAAAACTGATGGCTATTTATTTAACTCCTGGAATTTCTTGGTGAGTTACATCAAGTTGAAGTGTGTGAATTAAGGATAAAATGCTGATGGTAGTTTAATAAGGTGGTTACTCTAGATTACAACGATGTTAAGTGCAGTATCCTTACTGCTTTTGACTTTTAACTCATTATTGACTAATAATTATAACAAATTATGCCGGATTGATAAAAAATAAAAGCATTAGGTTTATATCATTTAAGTGCTTTATATCAGTATAGGGTATATCGTGGATATATAGGATTTTTCATAATACTGATTATTCTGATATTTGTGTTTGTGTTGTCTGGAAGAAAGTATGTACATTTAAGTATTACATAATCGCATATATACATTTATGTATGCATGTATGCATTTCAAGTGAATTGTGTCTACCATACTCAAAAACAGTTAAATTAAATGAATTGCAGTATATTCTGTATATTAAATAGATTAAATATAGAATTTGGAAATAAAAAATATTAACTGGAATGACAATTGTTTGCCCTTTGAAAATTGAATATTTTATTGACATTACATTATTAATATCACTTTCTGCTTACATTATACTCATTTGTGGGTGAAAATTTCTGTTATTTTTTTTAACTGTATAATTTTGTAATTGAACAGGATTTTCAGTTAATTCATATCGTGAATCATGATTCATTAGTCATGTATCATTTTGTGTTTAAACTGCTTTTCCAAAATAAATATGTTAAAATCAGTAACCTGTTATAATTTTACTTTTCTTTATAAATTTGTTACAGTTGACTGAACAATTGTCTAATAAAAGGATAGGAAAAATTGCGGCAGAAGGTTTTAGATTAATTATGTCTGAAGATAAACTTCATTTGACTACCAAAAGTCACTGCACAGTTAGGTTTGTTTATAAATGTTAGTATTATATAGGTGTGGCTTGTGTTAATGTATTTTAATTAACCAGTTTATTGCATTTAATTTTTATTCTAAATGTTGTGTACAGCATAGATGAAAATTATTTATAAAATAATTTTCTCATATGTGTTTTTCTATCAAATTAACCTTATCCAAATTGAATTTGTGTATTTTATATTTCTGAGGTAAAATAGTTATTTAATTGAACATAATTTAAAATCATCTCTAAATGTGTAATCTGATGCTGGCAGTTTGTTTTTAGGTGTATAAGAAGAAATATTTAATAATGAATGATATCTGAGTTAATTCTCATTTATTGGGTCTAACAAGGAAATATGACTATCTTGAAAATGAAGTACACTAGTATGTGATAATAAAAGGATATTATTGTATATTTTTTTTCATTTAGGATATGACTATAATATGATAAAACTCAGATGTTAACAATTTTATTTATGAATTTAATTATTTATTTTGAAATTTATGAACATCACAGATATGTAATTATGAGAGATGGATACTTTTACTTTAATAAGCTCCCTACACATTCATCGTATTCTATTAACACACATGGTTATTTTAAATACTTAATGATCATATAAAAATCATAATAATATATTAAAATTTTTATAAAATTTTAATTTTTCAATTAAAATGTAAATTTTATAAAATTCTCATTTGATTAGAAAACATCTTCATTGAGTTAAAGAGAATGAAAATCAGTCTGGTTGTTTTAAGATAGTCTTGTATACAAATTAAAAAAGGAATTTATGTGTTATTGGTTATTATTAAATTGTACTATTTTAGTATTTATATTAAGCAATAGGTAGAAATGATTAATTTTTTTTATATTACTTGCAATAATTGTAAATAAAAACATTGTCTTAATTAATTTTTGTAACGGGCTTTGTAAATGTTTTGGTCAGCCTTTATAATGTTATGGTAAGATTATGTTCTTAATTGTAAGAAAAAATTTGTAACAGTAGCATTTGCATGGTCAGCCCATTGGTAAGGAATTTTATCCTAAAATTAAAATAAATGAATTATTATTGAGGATGAATAAACTATTTGTTACAGTGAAGAAGTTTCTAGTTTTTCTTTTTAATTAGAAAAATATTAAAATCATATCTTTTTTACTCTTGATATTATATTATTTTATCTGCATACCTCAAATTCCAAAAGTAACTCTTCGTCATTTTATATTGGGAATTGACTTATATGATTGTTACTCACTAAGAAATGCCACCTGCATTAAGTTATCTGTAGCATGACTGTACACAGTGTTACTTAACTTTGGTATCAACAGGAATAGGTTTTATTAGACATGGTTGTGATCTTTGACATTTTATCCTTCATATCCTTATTTTATAAGTTCCTGAGACATTCCAGATGTTTTGAAACCATCTTGTTATGATTTACTTTTTCTGTCACTTGTGCGTGTATTTTAAGAAGAACTAAAGGAATGCTGATGTTCTGCAGTGAATTTTTAATCCATAAAAGTTGATCTAAATGGAATTTTGTCTTACCTACTATGAAAATGTGTTTTATAAAAAAAATAATCTAAATAAATTGTCTTAGGCTTATTTATTTCTTATTTAAGTGTTAGATAATTTTAAATGAATTTCTCCATTTTGTTTTTCCTTTCTATAGAATAATTAAGTTAAAGTTTGAAGTATTTATATAATAATAACAGTTAAACACTCCATGATCTGCATCCATATAATATATTAAACTCCAGTAGTCTTTGCTAACAATATAATCACTATATGTAACTGTTTTTGTGTTCTTTTTGGTAATGTATTGACTTTATGGTTTTATGCATGTTCATGAAGTATAAATTTGTATGTCGTACATGAATGTTATCGTTTTGTATTTTCTTGTTTCATTACTGTACTAGTTTATTGAAAAAAACATTTTATAATGTATAAAATAAAAAATATCATTAATTCTTCCTTTCAATTGATAACATGCAACAAACAATAAAGTTGCAGTGCTGTAATAAATGAAGAGGTAGAAATCGAGACAGTTGAGATGTCTTGTTTTACGTAGCTCATCATGGTATACAGAAATTAGCCGTGACATGAAAAACGTGTCATCCTGTTTTGATTTAGATTTGAAATGGTATTGGTCTTTAAATAATTACTACTATTTTTTATGTGTTACATATTTCTTTTTACTTTATTCTTTAACTTTTAAATATTTGTTTAATATTTTTGTTTTTGTTGTGTTTATAGAATTCTGTATCGACAGAGGTTATTTCAAAGAATACCAGCACTTGTATCAGTTAGTAGGAACTGTCATCCGAGTTGTAAAGTGAATTATTTGTTAGCTATAGCATATTTTGTCCAGGCCGTTCCTAGAATTGTTTTACTGCCACATCTTCGACAGGTTAATAGTCTATTTACATATGTTATTCGTAGTGGATTTTTAACTAAATACAGAAAAAATTACTAAGAATGTGTATATTAAGTAATCTATTAATAAATCAATAAACTAAAATTTAAAATTATATTGTAAACATCATAATAATCATGTGCATCATGCTGTACAATCAGGTTTATATATATTTTTATGAAATTCCTGAAAGTTGTATTAGATTTTTCACTTCAGGTACAATAAAAAGAACACAGTTATGTAATGTATTGAATAAAACTTCTACTGTAGTTATAAAACTGTAGTAAAACTTTTATTAAATGGTTTTATAGAAAGAGATTATAATCTGTATTAAATTAATTCATTCAAAAAATGATTACATTTATTAATTAATTATCCAAGGACAAATTTCTTTTGATTTTTATTTACTCTTTCTGTTTATACACAGGTTATATTACCTATGGTTGAATCTTTGGACTGTGATGAAGGTGAATTAGAATTAACAACACTTGAAACATTATCCAGTTTATTATTGGAAAAAGAATCAGCTCTGGAATCTTATACAGATACATTTATACCACGATTTTTAACTCTGGCACAGCAGTCTTCTTACATGGTAATTAATAATGATATAATTATTACTATAGTTAACAAATTTTTGAAGGGGTTAAATTCTGAATACACTGCAAAGTAGAACTTTAATTAATATACATTTAGGGTTTAGGTTCTTGTATGATATTATCTACCATAAGTTTACAATAGTAGGATCACTCTACAGTGGTAGGATTATAGGTAATACAGATTATTCATATATGCAGATCACACAGAATATTGCTAATTTCTAATGACAGTAGTAACTGGCTTATTTTATTATTGCTATAGGAATTTTATTAGTTATTAGAAAGAGTATTCATATGATGTTAATGGAAATTATTTTTATTATACATATTGCAATTATGTTTTACAATATTTTCTTTTATTATTCACTAAATTGTTGTAATAATATAAGTGCTCACATGCCGGTTTGAAATTTTGTACTGTGCAAATAACCTTCAGGATTTTTTTATTTCTGGTAGTACATTCAAACATTCATGTTATGGCTGTGCATATGGAGGCAGACTGATTAACACATGGTAAAACACAACCGTAGAATTCTAAGGAATATCTAATTTCATTGAACTCGATTATATTGATTGCTTTGTTACAAATATATTTGTAAATGACTTAGATATAGTATTTAAACCAAAAAAGAATTTATTAAGCTTATATTTTTTATAACTTAGTAGGTTGAAACCTACTAAGGCTTTGTTTTTAACAATGTAATTGATTAATTATTTGATTGAATAAAATTGATTATTGATTATTCTGTATTAATTAAAAATGTAAATGTTTTATTTTTTACAGAAAGTTCGAATTGCAGCATTGAGTTGTTTAAAGAATTATGCAGACTACTCTCAAGTACTTCTTATGCCATATGTTCAGACTGTCAGTAAATCTTGTGAAAATTTTATTAGAACTGTGTATTTTTATAATTAAAAATAAAGTCATTTTTTTATAAACTGTAGTGATATGAAAATACTCAGGGTATATAAAGAGCTTGTATAATATATTTATTTCCATATTTCCACTTGTTGGTGGAAGACAGGGGATATGCCTGTATGTTTGAGTGAAACAATCTTTTTCAGTATGAGCTTTAAATTTTGATATCAAATCAAATCTTACCTTGCCATAAGGCTTAACTAACACCTGAACTAATCGTTTTCTTACCTTAGTAAGAACAATATAAGTAAGTCCTGTTGTAGATTCTCTGGAGTGTAGATATATAACAATTTTTGGTTATATCTTTTTAAGACTTGTGTATTGTTTCTGCATGAGCCAAAAATAAATAATAAAGAAAGATCTACCTTTTACCATACAGTGCCTAATGAGCTGTTGACTAAGGGCTGACTTCTATCCTTAAATTACATCATAGCATAATTGTGTACTCTATAACCTGCTTAAGTACAATATGTAGCTCAAAGAAGTCTAACAGTGCTTTTGGCAACATCTAGGAATTTTTCCGAAACTTATCTAGCAGTTGGTTGCCATGCTCATTAAATAATAAGTATTAGCCTCCAACTTTTCCATTTCCCAGGAATAATTATATTCTATTTGAAAATGATTTTATCTCAACATAAATAAAATGGGTACTCTTCTTTACATCAAAGACCACAGTCACTCTG
This sequence comes from Lycorma delicatula, assembly GCF_047948215.1. Classification (NCBI taxonomy): domain Eukaryota; kingdom Metazoa; phylum Arthropoda; class Insecta; order Hemiptera; family Fulgoridae; genus Lycorma; species Lycorma delicatula. Next base: position 90,090,619 of record NC_134459.1, on the reverse strand, counting down.
AGAGATTTTTATTGTGGAAGGCTATCATAGAGATCTCTAAATTGTGGTTTCAGCATTAAAAAAAAAAAAAAACAAGTTTTTGAACAATAAATAAAACAATTAAGGAGTTCTCATGCATTAGATTTCTCCTTTCAGTATGTCAGTAATTCATACAATAATGACGGGCAAAGCAATCTAAATAAGTTGTGATAGTCAGTGGTAGAAAACATAAAGAATATAGTAGGTTATCCTAGATCCCAAATTTGTAAAAGCACAGAGTATATTTGCTACCAAGGGTTGTAGATTGTTGATTTGAAGAATACCTCATTATGGTTTTCAAAATTTAGTTCACTTTATATTGAAACATTTAGGTCATCAACGTTGAGCTGCATCAGTAAGGATCTGATTTCATAGTCAAGAGTTCTAAGGTTCAAATCCTAGTAAAGGCAGTTACTTTTTTATGGATTTGAATACTAGATTGTGGATACTGGTGTTCTTTGGTGGTTTGGTTTCAATTAACCACACATGTCAGGTATGGTCGACCTGAGACTGTACAAGACTACATTTACATTCATACATATCTTCCTCTGAAGTACCACCTTACGGTGGTTCTGGAACTAAACAGGAAAGATCTGTGAATGAAAACATTAGCTGTACTTGTGGCCTTGATAGTTTATCAGAGTGCTCATAGTAAAAGATCAAACCACAATCTCTTGTGATTGTGATATCATTATATAGTACTTGAAAATCCTAAAACACTCAAGAGAAAGTGTTATCTACCTAGACTGCAAAAAATCTGCATTTTCATATGGAAATAGGATGGGAAACATCTGAACCTATGTAATTTTTACCAGTAAATTCAATGACAGACTCGGTAACAAGAGAAGAATAATTGAAATTTAATTCTCTTCCAATATTTGCTGTTTTTGAATTAATGTATACAGTAAAGGAACAAAGCTTTTATCTTTGGCGGCTGTAAATTAGATCTGTCCTAAATATTAAGAAAATTAAACTGGGAACTAATACTGTCATCAGAGGGGGGGCACATTTTTTTCACTAATTGAAACCTTATTTTTAATTTCTCGTAGTATATGCTATTTATTTTCTGCCAAAAAAAAGGTTCTTGAATTTTTTGTTGAAGTTGTGCAAAACCCGCTGTAGTTCTTTTATTGAAGACTGAGGCATTAGTTATTAATATTAGATTAGCTGTTAAAGTTGTTATCTAGCTTTCAGTAATGTAAAAATTAATATTTCAATTTTAATGAAATTGGGTATATCTAACTTTATATAGCTACTACAGGGTATATTTAGTACTACAGGGAGATAAGCATTTAGTCAATATAGGTAAGTGCCTGTTATTTTCCTTGAATAACTCCAAGCTCCTTCAAACTGTCAGCCAAAATATTAATTAAATTTCATGGTGGGTCACAGCAACCTAAAAAAGTACCAAAATAATTAACTTTTAAATTGGGAAAGAAGTGCTTGTAAGCAGTACAGGATTGAAAATCATGGTCAGAAAGCATGGAATCAACTTTTCCAACATGTATTATTCAAAAGGAGCAGGCAGGTATTGACTATTCTAAAAAATTAACTTCATAGATACTGGAAGGATTGTGTTGAAGATTTCTCTTTGATGCACAATTGTTCAAAAGGCACATGTCTGAAGACAGTCTAAATAGTTGGGGAATTAGTGAAAAATTAATTTACAACTGTTGAACAGCAGCAGTAAGCTAATTCAAAGGTAAGCAAAGTTTTGTATGTGATGGTTGTTAAAACAACTGCTTTAAAGTAGAGTATTGAAAATTTTATAGTTACAACTTTTTTTAAATACTGTACAGAAAAAATGTAGTGGTTGTGATAACTCTTAAAAATAATGAATGCAACTCGCATAGTCACATTGACATGTAGGTTCTCATTCCGTTTATTACTGTAGTATTTTTGCTGTTGCAATACACTGTGCTTATATGCTTGCATCTGCCCAATGTAAATGTGATCATTATTATTTTAGACTGGAGTAACTGTGGCATTGTGCCAATGAAACAAACATAAAACAATAAAATTTCCTGACTACAGTATTTCTCAACATTTCTTTATTTTGACTGAAAATTGAACATAGTGAAGATGTATTTGCATTAAGGTTTATTGTCTTTTTATTCTGAAGATCTCTTTCACATAGAACTACATATTCTGTCTTGATTTATGTTCAAACAATTTAAAAAAATGCTATTCAAAGATAGCTTACTGCCTATAATGAGAGAATGATGCCGGGTTGTAAAGAACCATTGCACTAGTTTTTAAAATTTTCTTTTTCTAGTGATTAGTTGTGTGGATTATTATGGTTAATGTGATATATCAATAATCCATTGTTTGTAGCAGTCGTGATTATCATATTTTTATTTGATTTACAGGTGATTTATGAGTTGGCAACTTGTTTAGATGACAAAAAACGGCTTGTACGTAAAGCAGCGGTTGATGCTAGATCACGGTGGTTTTTAATAGGATCACCTTCTGAAGACGATGATTGACAAAACTATGTTTAATGATGCCTAATTTTGTTAATTGTAAAATATATGTCCCTATAATTAATTATAAAATAATATATAGAATGTAACATATTTTTGTTAATTATAGTATTTATGTTTAATCTTGTTTCTTTTTCATTATTTCTTTTTACTGCCCAGGTTATATACTTATACTGTATAGTTACCCAATATACATACTGCGTATGGGAAAATATGCTAATTGGGCCAAATTTTGCACGTCAGGGTTTTTGAATTTTTTGATCCCTTTTTACATACAAAAAAATTTAGCATTTTTAAATGATTTGGATGAAATTAGACACAATGATTTCTGTATATGGGGCATTGCCCTCAAAACTGTCATCGATGGCCATGGGATCATCCTGTGTTGGTCCGAAAAAGTTTTGTGTGTCTACATACTGCTGTGAATTGACAGTAACTGCTTAATTGTCTTCCTCAAAAAAATAAGGGTTAATCCAACTCTTGACAATGCACACCATACTGTCACTTTATCACTTACTTATAAAGTGGCCTCTCTAGGATTTTTACCAATCCAATTATGCACATTCTGTTTGTTGACACTTCCGGATAGATGAAAATGTACCTCATCAATAAAGGAAACAATTGTGTCAAGGGGTAAAGTTTCACATACCATTATTCAGTTCTGGAAATCATGTGCTAACAGTTCTTGCATGAGAAACATCTTGTAGGAATGGAAGTGAAGATGGTGAAGAATTCGACGCATTGAACGATTCAATATACCTAGAGCGACTGCATGTTTGTGAGCAGAGTATCTTGGAGATGTCAAAATCAACTGTCAAATTGCCTCCACATTTTGTGGGATTGTAATACTCTGTCATCATCCTGGGGATTTTTTCACCAGATTCCTGATTGCTGTAAAGCTCTACCACACCATACCTGTGGGTTGAATTCTGAAGTAAATACAGATTGCACACTGTACTTCTGTATAGGAACGGTTGTTAGAAAAACAGGCTTTGACCGCGAATGTACATTGCTCCCTCGTCCCCCTCATGTTTTCTGCTGAGGGGTACTGGAAAAAAACTGAATGTGACAACACCAATGTTCAAAAAAGAATACAGTTGTGGGAGACATCTCCTGTATTTAGAAAAAAGGTTATCCATTTAATTTTTGTAAAATTGTATTAATAAATTATTATGTTTAAAGAAGTTATATTCATGGCAGAAATAGTGCTTAGTTTTTTGTTTGTTAGTAGTCCATAATGTTAAACGTAATGGCATTAAAAGTAAAAATAGCTGTTAATGTTTATAAAATTTTACTTTATTCAATAATTATAGTAAATGTGTACTTTTGTGTACATATATAATAAACAAATTAATTAAAATAAAAACTTCTTTTTTCTTTTTTTAATTTTTATAATGTATTTTGATAAATTGTTTCTCTGGTTTAAGTACAAATTTAATTTGTCCTTAAACACTGTATTAAATATGTAAAAGTATTAAGTAAGAAAATAATTATCAATAATAAATGAAATCATGAGACTAGAATGGATATTCTGGATGATTTTCCTTTACTCTGAAACAAAAAAAATAAGACTTTGAAATAGATATACGTACTAGTGTTTTAAAAGAAACATTGCTCATAATAAAAAAAAATCTAACATTCAAATATTTTTATGAACATTTTATCTAGTGTTTATTAACCAACTAGGTCCTTACCTAGGTAAAAATCCTATTTATATAATCTATGAAATGCCTGCTGTTGCAGCATTGATCTCTTTAGTAATACATCTTTTTAGATTCACTGGACTGGATTTGTATACATTAAAATATCTTTAATGTATTTGAAAGATCAGGCTGCATACAATCAATGATTTATTGAAATTGATTTCTTTCTTTACAAAAAAAAGTTTGAATAAATTATATTATGATTATTAGTTAAAAAAAATAAATATTTTTCAAAATGTTTAAAACATACATTTATTCTAGCATTCATTTTAAAAATTAAATATTATTTAATCTTGAAGCTGCATTTGTAAGGAAGTGTTCAAGTCATCAAGATTTAAAATATACTATTCAATGTATTTTATAATTAAATAGCAAAAACTAATTTTATTAACACCTAACAATTTATTTAATGTTATATATTTTCCCCCTAAGTTAATTTTTCATCTGTGATAAAAATCATCTTCCTAATATAAAAATCAAAATTAAAATTATAGTTGTGCATTATTCCTTAGTAAATTATTGGAATTTAATTAAATTATTGTGTAGTAATAACTTGTATGCTATTAATTTTGTGATACCCTTGACTTTAACTGTTCTTACGAGGTTTGTTCAGAAAATAATTGAACATTTTTAATTAGCGGTAATGGAGATATTTAATGATATGCGATTGACAGCATATTGCTCCCCGTAACCTCTTCTGTAACCACATTTTCTTGTATTGTTGATATCTCATTTAGTTTTTGTTTTATTGTTATTTGAGTGCAATGTGTATAAGGTTAAGTAGCAATTTTCAGGAGTAATGATACAACATAAAATTTTGCATGAAACTGGGGAAAACTTTCACGAAACATTTCAGCTTTTGAAACAAGCTTATGAAGATGATCCTCTGGGTCATATTAAATGTTAAGAATGGTTTCCACGATTTAAAAGTGATCGTCAGTCACTTGAAGATGATCCTAAACCGGGAAGGTCTTTGACTTAAACTGATGACACCACATTCAGAAAATCAATGATCTGGAATGTGCTAATCACCAATTGACTGTCAGAGAACCTGCAGAAGAGGTTAGCATCTAAATTGGAGCATGCCATGACAGTTTGCAAACTTGAAAATGTATCAAGTTGCAGCAAAGTTAGTTCCTCGTTTGATGACCAAACAGCAGAAAGAATATAAAGTGAACATTTGTCAGCAACTTCTAGAACAAGCCAATGATAATGAAATGTTCATGCAAAGGATCATAACGGGAAATGAAAGCTGGGTTTATAGATTTGAGATTGAGACAAAAGTTCAATAATCACAATGGATTGGCAAAGGATCTCCATGCCCCAAGAAAGCATGTCTGTCTCGATTTCAATGTCAAAGTGATGCTCTCTGTTTTTCTATTATAATGGAATTGTACATTTTGAATTCTTGCTTTGAAGTGAAACTCAACTGTGCCCTCTATCAAGGTATTTTACAATGGTTACGTGAAAAAACAGTGGCAAGATAAATCATGGTTCCTTCACCACGACAATGCGCCCGCATACCAACCTTTGTCAATTTGTCAGTTTTGTGCAAAAAATCAGATGACTGTCCTCCCTCACCCTCCCTACTCGCCAAATCTGGCTCTGCGATTTTTACTTGTTTCCGAAATTAAAATCTGTGATGAAAGGATACTGTTTTGAGACTGTTGATTGATGACATTAAAACAAATTCATCATGGAACCTAAAGGCCATTTCAAATGAAGCTATCCAGGACTGCTTCATGAAGTGGAAACAGTGCTGGGAAAAGTGTGGGAATAGGGGGAGGGGAGTACTTTGAAGGGACAAGGACCAGCAATGTGTAAAATTAATAATAAATATTAAAAAAAATAAAGTTCGGTTATTTTCTCAACAGACCTCGTATTATAATTGACCTTGGTTACTGTTGGTTTATAGCTGATCACTGCATTAAATTGGCAACATATCAGCTTTTCATCACTAAGTTCTTGGGTTTAATTCCTCTTTAGGCTGGGGATTTTTAATACACTCTATGGTTCAGTACCTTGTAGGATCATATACATACTTTGATTTTATGTGATGAATAATCAGGTCAAGAAAAATCAAAACTCTTAAAATTATCCCATTTAGGGTGAATCTGAAAGAGGGTAACTGCTAGAATTTATGGGTTTGTACGCATATGTAAATGTGTGTTTACTTCTTCCCCAGTTTCTACAAATCAACATTATATTAATTTTTATTACGATTAACTATAATTTTTCAAATTTAAAGGTCACATGATAAAATAATTTTAAATAGAATATTTGTACAATTGAACTTCCTGAATTTATAAATAGATATTGTTTTTAGCTTTAATACTTAGACTATAATATTGTAAATTGTATGAAGGGACTATAAAGGGTTTGCTGGTTTAGGAATAAAGGATTTTAGAACTGAGATTAGGATCTCAATTTTGTCTGTTAGGGATAAATATCATATAATTTAGATTTAATTTACTAAGCTGTGATGCTACTACTGAGATAATAGTCGCAAACATTTTACAAACATGATGTTATTATCTTATTGACAAAGGAATTAATTTTATTCATGATGACCGACTATTATGAACATAACTGTTTAATTTAAAAACTATTATTGATTTGAATTTAAATTAACATCTTTTAGAAAATCCCTGAAAATGGAGTAACAGCTCCGAAAGTACTAGGATTTACACTTTTTAAGTTGTTGATATACATGTAAATTTAATTTATACAATTAAATAATTTGTTTGTCAAATTGAAATTGTCTGTTATACATTTAAGTATACAGTATTTCATTGAACTTTCAGCTGAATAATGTTATTCGTGTTGTGTATATATAACCTTTTAAGGAATATAATCTCATAAAACAGATAAGTTCTTTGTTTAGTCTCGTGGATTTTATTTTAACCAGCATTTCTATTCTTGTGTTTATTTTTAATTAGCTGGCAGGGTTATCGCAATTACTATTAATAATTTTTAGGTGTTAAAACTGTTGTGTGATGCTGCAGGACCTAAATTGAGACTGCATTGAAATTTTAAAAATAATTGTAAAACTTTTGGAGTATTTTTCATGAGGATCTTATCGGATTTTTGTTTTGGTGATGTGAATATTAATGATTACCTGTTTGGAGATTGTCAGAAGTCTATTTAATTTTAATAAGAGTACATATATTTACTATGGCATTTTTATCACATTTTAGTGCATTTTTAAATCTCATTGTATTATTTGTTATGGGGACTACAGGGAGGTAATATGGTTATTTTATTTCTATATTTTGGTGAATGTCTCTCTCTCTCTCTCTCTCTCTCTCTCTCTCTCTCTCTCTCTCTCTCTCTCTCTCTCTCATACACTCACACAGTATAAGTGTTCTAGTTATCTCACTTTTCAGATTTACCCATTGTACTATGTGATATAGTAATGTATGTTATCTCTAAGGTGGCGCTCACATTAGTTTCTGTCAAAAGAAGTGACAATTTATAGGATCATGTCACCTTAATTTTTACCAAAAAACTGAACGTGTATTACATTCTGGCAAAATTTGTATTGCAGTTGACTGATAAGAAAGTAGAAAAATGGCACTATTATCAGTTAGGAGATTTCTGAGTCAATTAAATAACAAAAAAAAAAAAAAAAAACTAGTATGGATGGATGGTTAACATGTAGAAACCATAGAACAATCATGGTAAATGTAAAATCATCCCACATATATAATACCCAAAAAATAATACAACAAAGAAATCACTCCCAAGTATGCATTGTCCAAGTATGCAAGTTTTTTTAAACTGATAGAATAGGTGTCATCATTAGTTGTATCTAAACTCAAACTCTCAACAAGAATTTTTTTATTTGACAATAATCTTGTATGTGGGACAGGAAGTTAGAGAGAAGTGGCCAAAGGTGTTTGTTAAAATAATAAATAGTGTACCATGACAATATATGTATGCATATTGCACAATATATATATGGCCTTAAAAGGACATTTTTACAGTAGTGATTAGGAAAATTTATTATCAACGCTACTATAGAAAGTGTAACAACGGCGGAAAAATGTAGAAGCAGTTCCTTAAATGTATTTTTATTTTTAAAATTTATAAAAACAAATTCAGTTTCTAATCGATAACTCTAGTGTACATATTTAATCAGACTTAATTCATAGAATTATGAATTCTATGCCATGATTTTAATCCGCCATTTTACGCCATGATTTAATCAGACTTAATTCATAGAATATAAATAAGGAAATTAAGTTTAAATTTTTGTTTTGGCATCAGTATGGTAGATTTTTTGTTAAGTGGCATTATTATTTTTATATTAATGCATTGTGTATGACATTTCCTGTCCATGTAGCATAACTAAAAAACTGGGAAAATTGTTACAATTAGATTGTAATTAAGTACAATGTAGAAGGTGTTGTAAACCTGTAATATAGGTTAGGTTATAAATTATCTAATGAAAGATTAAGCGATAATATTCTTAAAAATAGTCTGCCTATTATTTATTATTTAATGATTAACAAAAATTAACTCAAAAAGATTGTAAGAAATATAAAAATATAATATATATAAAAATAAAATAACTATATAAAAGATGTTTACATATCCATTGTTTAACTGTATTCAATTTTTTTTTTTTTTTTTAACAGAAGCAACTATTTTCATTATGTAAAACATGTAGTTTAAATTAAGCAGAACTTATTTAGCTAAAGTATTTTAGCAGTCTTATATTTCAGCCTAGTGAGGTTTCTGCTGAAACCTAACCTTTGTATAAAAGTGTTTCTTGTGGGTTTTTTCTTGTTAAAAAATTAAGTTGACCTTGAAATGGTGTAAATTTTACTATGGGTAATCGTATAACTTTAATGTGGTTTAAAGTTTAATGAATTAAAGTTAACTTTTAATATTGGCCAACTGAAAATTTATGTCAGTTTTAACATGAAAGAAAAAGAAAAGTTGTAATAATTTTTTAAATAAATATGTAAAAAGATGAACTTGATAGTATTAAAATGTTATCTTCTTTATCTTTTCAATAATTATAATTTTGTCTTGCTTCTGCTTTCTCAGGTTTACAAGAATGTCAAGGTGCCTTTATTAAATTTAATACAATCATGAAACAATATCTGCAGTATTCAGTAAGTTCTACTGAACTGAGATATTTTATTGCAAAGTATTTTTTTAAGAGTAATTCCAGGTTTTGGAAAATTAGCCTATTAATTTTGATTTAATATTAGCAGGTTGTAGTAATAGAAATATCTTACCCTTTGAAGAAATCAAACACAACTATTCTTCCTTTTTCACCTTGGTCCAAGCCTTGTAGAACTTTCATTTCATCTTCAGATAGAGCAAAATCAAAAATCTGTAACCGATTAAGTGATTAATTTGTTATTATTCAATATCATGTATGAGTTATGCAAATGGTTACTAAGTTTGACTGTTCAAATTTATATAGTTACCAAATTAAGAAGTATTGCTTCCATAAATTTTGTACAAATTATTTCCTTTTACAATAATTTATTTAAGGATAAATTTACCTAATAAAATGTGATAGTATTCAGGAAGTATTACAGAATTTAATATTTAATTATGTGATAGTTTATATTCCCATTGTTTCGTATAATCAATTTTTGGGGTACGTCTATAAATTTTCAAATAAATTACTTATTTTGATTGGTACATAATACACCATATGTATAGAAAATGTCATATCAATGGCAGGGTTGTATGTGCAAGTGTCATTAATTGTAATATACAATACACTCGTGTAGAAAAGAAATAATATGTAAAGTTGTAGTACAGCTGATGTTATTTCACATGGTGAGTGGTTGGAATAGTGTACTAGCAATATTCAATAAAATTATTACAGTATATTATCGCTTTAATGCATGTTTTCTTTCTGAATTTTTTCTGTATATTATAAAGAAAAGAAGAACGTTGTGTAATTTAAATAAGTCTAAACGATAATAAAACGGTTAATTTATTATTGTTAAGTTTAATATTATCTAATTGTACATAATAGTACATTTAAAATTATTTTACTGAAATTAATCATTTTAAGATTCATATTATTCCTCTGACTGTAATATAAATAGAATAGAAGTTAAATATAATAGTAAATTTGCACAATATTTATACGGTAAAAAATATTAATTCAAATGTTTAGGAATACATACATTTTAGTTTATTTTTTAAAGATAAGATCTTGCAGGTGACCTCCTCTTCTACGTAAACACTCACGAAGTCTCTTCGTTAAATTGTTCATGGTTTGACGTAACATCTCAACTGGAATTTCCGCAATTGCTTCTCGGATCTTTGCCTTCAGTTCTTCCGTTGTAGCAGGTCTACTGTGTAACACTTTGCTTTTAAGGTGACCCCACAAAAAGTAATCGCAAGCTGAGAGATCAGGCGATCTGGGAGGCCATCTAATGACACCATTTCGTGAAATGACACGTTGTCCAAACAATCGGCGTACAGCTGCCATCGATATTCGTGCAGTATGTGACGTTGCTCCGTCTTGTTGAAACCAGACTGTGTTAAGAATTGGTGGAAATCTCTTTTGTTGTTCCACAACAAAGGTTTCAAGCATGGCTACGTAACGAGCCGACGTCACTGTAATCGCAAGACCGTTGTCATCCTCAAAAAAATAAGGGCCTATAACACCGTAAGATGACATAGCACACCACACGCTCACTTTCTGGCTGTGCAACGGACGCTGGTGTAGCTGCATAGGATTTTCTTGTGCTCAGTATCTGAAATTTTGCTTGTTAACAAATCCACTGAGGTGGAAATGCGATTTATCTGACATCCACAGTTCGTGAACAAACTCTTCGTTATCATTTATCTTCTGAAGCATTACATTACAGAATTGTGCTCGCACAACTGCATCGTTCGGTTTCAGTTCCTGGACGATCTGCAACTTGTATGGATGGTATTGCAAGTCCTACACGGCTTGTAGGTTTCTTTTTCATTGCCGAACCAGTTTCCTCAAAATTAGATATCCATGTTTTAATTGCATGTGCTGATGGAACACGGTCGTGCCGTCCCAGATTAAATTGACAGCGAAATTCTCTACGCGCTCCCTCCACACTGTCATTGTTTTTGTAAAACGCTTTGATAGCAAATGCACGTTGCGCACCACTCCAAGGATCCATGACAACTCAATTGAAGGTTAGGTTAGAGAGGCTGGCGCCACTTATCAAGTGGTACCAATCGCCCACGGGTACCAACACAATTTTCAAAATTTCCCGTTTCTTTGAATCACCTGTATTATCTAATTGTACATAATAGTACATTTAAAATTATTTTACTGAAATTAATCATTTTAAGATTCATATTATTCCTCTGCACTGTAATATAAATAGAATAGAATTTAAATATAATAGTAAATTTGTACAATATTTATGGTAAAAAATAATTAAATGAATATTCCATTATGTAACAAATCGCCTCTCGGACCATAGTATGCGCAAACCTTGGCGTGAAGAGGACTTGATCCCCACGCCCTTATGGAACTACCGCGGTGGGCGTGGTACTAAGAAATCGTAAACAAATGGATGCGCAGAAACTCGATTGGGAGTGGTGTGGGCAACGCTAGTACGGAAGAAGGGATAGTGCGATGCGTTCAAGGTCTGAGTAGAAACAAGAATTAATTTGTCTTGTTGCTTTCTTGTAGTCTACCCGAACGTTGTTACTGGCGTTTATAACAGTATTTTTCAATACTATTTTTTTTTTTATAAAAAGTTTTTTCAAAACTTATTTTCTTTCAGTAAAGGAATTTTTAAATACCTAATCTTCGAAATGCCACATCCAAGATTCATCGTAGATTGGGAAGGAGGAATACCAATAAAAAGTAAATGTATAATAATGAATGTCTACAGCAAAAAATAGTCGAAGAAAATCCAGCAGTTGTACGTGCAGAAATTCAAGCTCGCGTAGCAGACCTTTGTGGAGTATCTGTTCATATTGTGCTAAGTGATAACAGAATCAAATAAACTGGGAGAAAATGAGAATTTTACTACGCCGGAAAAAAGTCGTAATAGAATGAAAATGAAAGTTAACATCGACAACTTCCAAAGATGCGCGTTACGAAATATCATACACAACATGAAGCCCTGCTGACATTAAAAAAAGTTATTCGTCTTAAAAACCGAACACCCAGTTTTGCAGATGATTCACAGTCGTGAAACTGTATGGAAAATTCTGAGGAGTATGGGTTTTACATGGAAGAAAACTAAAAATAACAGGAAAATTTTAGTAGAAAAACAGTATATACATATTAAACGAGTAAATTATCTAAAGAAATGAGCATTTACAGACGCGAAGGACCAATAATTTTTTCAGATGAATCTTATATCCACTCGTCACTCGGGAAAAGTTGTGGTCGGACCGATGGCTCAAATAAAGGCTATAAAATACCTGTATCCAAAGGATCGAGCTGATATTGGTTCACGCTGGCAGTGAACCAGTAACAAATACATACGTTTGTAACAAACCGTATGTATTTGTTACTCGGTTACGGGTATTCTTTGATGTTTGTTGTACCGAATACAACACAGTTTGATAAATCTAATCAATTTCTAAGTTATTTAAGATTGAAAAATTGAAACGACCGCCATTTTGAAATTTATCAACGAAGAGTATCGTTGTTTTTTTCTATTAAAAAATGTTAGTTTAAAGTACAAAATTTTACTACGTTATCTCCAACCGTTCTTGAAAAATAATTATTTTCTTAGAAAACCCAAAATGGTGGACAGACAGAAAAATATGCGTTTTCGGACCTATGTTCACTGGACATTTTTTCTTCAGTATCTTAAATAGAATCACTTCCTACAGTTTGGCTTTACCTTTTAAGGTCACCTGTATATAGGGTTGTCTGTTTACTTCCTAGTTTGGCCTCATCTTTTAAGGTCACCTGTATACAGAGTTGTGTGTATTCCCTGGAAGCTAGTATCAATCTAATAGGCGTTAATTGAAGAAATGCTGTAGTTGGAGGGAGAAGTGGAAGAATCCTTGTATTCGTCGCTTAAACATTCAAGGATTTTTACAAAGCTGTTAGTATATAGTATTTTCTTGATCAATATTGCCTTTAATCTTCCAAAACTCATTGAGAGTAATCAGTCGCCTGCAGCCATCCCATAAACCTCTCTCCACGAAGATATTTTAAAATCACTTTCACAAACCTAGGGCCTGCACCAGGCGCATTTCGATTAGACCACCAAGGTTCTAACCCGAAAAGACTTTCAGAGGATGGACTGAAAGGGAACCTCATTCTAGGAGAATGAAGTTTCCTAGAATTATGAGATATTAATCTCGTAATTCTATGATTTAGAAGAAGATCGTAATGAAATTCTAGCATTCATTCTAATCAACTTTATTAGTATCTGTCATAACATTTACTAAATAAGAATCACCCAGCAGCAAGGTAAAAATTTCCTGACACTGTATTACATAGGGGAGTAATGCATCGCTATCGACACAGTTGTGTTCTGTTCCATTCGACTTAATACAATCTTCTAATTTGTCATTGGTATCTTTTCCATAGAAAACTTTCATCGCTGCTATTATTACCCACATTTATTACAAATGATTGAGCGGTATTCTTTACTGGACTTTATAAAAATTTTCTGTTTATTTTCAATTGACAAACGGTTTCGATTTTTCGCTTCGACTATTCTGAACAAAATAAAAGAACATATTTCTGTTAAGATACATAATATCTTTACGCACAATTATTATGTAGCATGTGCAACGCAGTTTTAACATCTTCCATAATAAGTTTAACACGGTTTATATCGGAATAAACTGACTTACCAACTTTTTTCGATGAAAAGTACTTTGTCTGATATTTTATGTAGCTTTATAACTTTAAATTATTAAGGAAAAAATATTGGTGTAATACTAACCAGTTTAATGCCTTTTATTTGATTTTAAATCCAAAGGGTTCTTCTCCCGAGTATTTTGATAACATTAAAACCAAAGAGTGATCGGACACTGATCTAGATGCAAATGTGGATTTAGTCTATGGCCAGGAGGCTATTATAGCAGGGATTGTTTGGGTACAGTTGGAGTGTTCCTTTCGGTAGCGTTTCTCACCACGGTTGTAGGTAGATAGCGCACTTGTAAAATTTAAATGTCTTATCACGATGGTGACCCTCACAATATTTGTGCTATTGATACTAATCTTCGTGCTGCTGATACTAATCTTCATACGGTAACCAGTTTGGAATGGAACTTATTTTCTCACTGATATGCAAAATAACCATCCTATAATTTGTTTTACGAAAGCGTGCAGCAAACCAAAACATAACAGAATGATGATTTTAATTTAATTTATTTTAGCGCAGTCTATCAGAGAAAAACACACCTCTTAAACTTAAAAATGAAATAAAAATAGCTTTTAATATAAAAATGAGAAAATAGTGATAAAATTATGTATTTATCTTAAAAATAACATTTCTAAGAAAGTACGTAATCGCTATATTAAAATTTCATCAAGTAAAATAGAAAATAATATTTGTTACCTCAGTGTATTTCTTACAATTCCGGTAAGCTGCTGTCTGTTAAAACTATTGTTATCGTCTCCCGAATTTATCACAAGATCTTCAAAAATATTTTCACACAATCTGTCCGTTTCCTATGCTTTTCTTTCTTCTTTAATTACATGTTGAATACAGTTTTTCAAGCATTTGCGTCTACTCTATAAACACCTTCTATCAATCGATTTTTTACATCACTTAATTTAAATGTTGTGTTATTACTCCCAATGTAGGCTTTGACTTGTGCCCATATCAATTCTACCGGGTTAAAATTGTATGGTATGGAGGAAGACGCAACACGACGCAATTTTTTAATTTTACTATTTTATCTACTTTAGTTTAATTGATTTTAAGTTTTAGTTTAATCTTATAAGTACTACGTTTAACACGTCTTCGCGACGCGGTGTACGCGATTTTCTTCGATTTTAACCATTCGACGACAATTTCCGATTTTCGGGTCGAAGCGTTTGGATTTTTTTCAGTTTTCAGGCTGGTATGGCGCATTATTCATTACTATGATGGATCTTTCATTAACAATTTCGAAAATTTCTTTTAAATCGCTGCATAAAATTGTCACCATTCATTTCATCGAGGTACTCTTGGGAAGATCTGGATTCAGATATCCATAAAACACCGTTCAAAAACCCATTTTTACTTCCTATGTCCATTTTCACCTTAGTTGACAAACCGTCAACTAACCATCAATATTAGCATCTTTGTGATCTTTATTTGTTATCCACCCGTACCTTTTACTGTACGTATCCCGTATTAAACCAAGTTTCATCTAGATAATAAATCATCTGCGTACTCGCTTAATTTCTCTTAAATATTTCCTACGCCATGAAATAATATCTTCGCCTCCAATCAATAAAGAATTTTTTTTTGGACATGAAACGAAAATTCATCGGTTTTAAAACACGATGCAATGTACTTCTAAAAATTCGGTAGTTCAGAACTGGTATTCACGGCATTTAATATTTTGTTCAAGTGAGGAAGCCTGTTATTGAAATAAAACGAATGAACTTTTTTCTGATAGCGGTTTTAGTAAAATCGTCCGACTTTTCAATATTTTTCACACGCTTTCGAGTCATTTTAGGGCTAACACGTTTACCATAAATTTTGTGTTTCTTGTATTAAAAATTATTCTTTCGCTAACGCCTGTTGCACTACTTGGGTTCCGAGCAATGTCTCTGACTGTTTTAAAATTATAAATACGTTGGTGATTACTTTTTTTGGAGTTACTTTAAGGGTTTCTGGGTTTATGTTTCACAACCCATCGGGTTGGTCTAGTGGTTAACGCGTCTTCCCAAATCAGCTGATTTGGAAAGTCGAAAGTTACAGCGTTCAAGTCCTAGTAAAGCCAGTTATTTTTACACGGATTTGAATACTAGATCGTGGATACCGGTGTTCTTTGGTGGTTGGGTTTCAATTAACCACACATCTCAGGAATGGTCGAACTGAGAATGTACAGGACCACACTTCATTTACACTCATACATATCATCCTCATTCATCCTCTGAAGAATTATCTAAACGGTAGTTACCGGAGGCTAAACAGGAAAAAAAGAGAGAAGAAAGGGTTTATGTTTCACAAGAGAATCACTCATTGTTAAAATCCGATTGGAAAAAAAAAACAGTAAATTAAAATTAATGAAAATAACGCTGAATAAAATAGTTAACAAAAATGAACCATAAAACTTAAAGTCCCGTATGGAGTAACACAGACTGAAATTCTTTCTTTCACTTAACTGAATATTGCTGTGAAAGCATTGCAAATAACGTTATCAATATTAAAAAGACAACATAATTTCTAGTTGCTTATCATCGGCATGCCACGACGCCAGACAAGTGATAGCTAAAGTATATTTTTTATACGCATAAAAACAATTATACTTGTACGTGGGAGTGACAGAATGATTCAGCCTAAACTACGGAGATATTACTCGTACATAACATAATTTCTAGTTGCTTATCATCGGCATGCCACGACGCCAGACAAGTGATAGCTAAAGTATATTTTTTATACGCATAAAAACAATTACTTGTACGTGGGAGTGGCAGAATGATTCAGCCTAAACTACGGAGATATTACTCGTACATTCTGAATTCATAGCCTAACAGGACTAGTATAACGGACCATCATGTAACGAATTTTTTCCAATTAAGAAGAAAAAAGAGAAAATAATAATGAAAAGAAGAATCCAGAAGGAACTAAAGGGATACTTTTCTCAGACTAACAATTCTGTTTAACAATCTTTTCTTTATAATACAGACAATGATACCTTCAAAAGTTGTTGTTAAGCCAGAAGGGTTACCGGACCGAAATAAGAATTTATAGAAAGACGTAAGGGCGCAAACGATGAAAATTATTACGTTTCATCAATTAAAAGAATGAGGCGGGTATTAGTTTTGCAGACCAGGGGATATAAATATTCAGGGATATATTCAGTATACCCTCTACATCCTACATCCCTAACAATTTGTTTGTTTTACATATTCCAAACGTGGCCTGCCTACACAATTTTTCCCTTCTACCTGTCCTTCCATTATTAAAGCGACTATTCCAGGATTCCTTAGTATGTGGCCTATAAGTCTGTCTCTTCTTTTAACTATATTTTGTAGTGAAAGTGATAGTTTTATATTAATTTATAAAGTGTAGGGTAGTTCTATTATAAACATTAAAAGTAATAATATTTCCAGAGAATTGAATTGTATGAACTTTAGACTTTTCTAGTTTTATCTTGTTGTTAATGCAATAGCGGTCATTATAACGGTTTTAGAAAGTTGGACTGTATTTTTTTTTTTTTTTAATTTAAACGTCATTGAACAAATCTTGTCGTTTTTATTGGGGGATTACTATTTTGTATATTATATTTACGTATGTCTCATATATTTTGTTTGTATGTATGTATTTAGGGTAATAAATTGTATTAATAAGAAACTTTTAGTTTCTTCATATTTCAATATCCTGGTTGAACCGGAACAAATTTATATCTGCTGCACCGCTTTGTGATGCACGGATTAGTTCCTTAGCAACTATTACTGGTGTCTTTAAAGATCTTATCAGATTTCCCAGCCTTCGATTCTGAGGCACCATTCTCAGTACAGCGTACTGAGAATAGTTCTATATTTATATATATATATAATATAGTTTTATTATAGTATACTATAATGTACAATAACAATTTTCGGTTAAAAAGTAAATTAAAATACCGTAATAATATATATCTAACTTAAACTGTTTAAAAAGTCTGTTTAATTTAGAACCGTCTAGGATCCACTTCCGTCAAAAAGGTGAATTTTATAATACTGCTTTACTTTTGCTTGCAGCGTCCGGAAACACCTCGGACGCCTCTAAAAGATCAGGGTGTCAATATCATTAATAGTAATCAGAATAATCTGACTATTATTAACGGAAGCGACGATTGATTCTTTTAAAAAAGGCGAAAATCGCGCGCTTCGTGCATCCTGACGCAGGGGGTCTCACTCATGTGTTGAGTGAGAGATGAGTAAAGCTAGTTTCTGTCTCCTAAGATTAAAAATACTTAATGTCGTTTTCGAGAAGTTTTAAGTTTTAATGTCTAATGAATAATATTCACAAATATTAGTAATATTTTGAATACAATTTTAATTTTATATACAAGATTTTACTAGTTCAAAACAGTAAAGGTAGTTTATAGGTTGCAGTTACCAAAATAATTATTGATTAGATCTAAAAAGTATATTTTGTTTCAGTGCTGCTTCTGTTATACTGTGCGGTCGTTCTGTATTAATACGTCTTAAGAAGTAATTGCAGGATCAAATTTAATTAAAACAGTATAATAATCGAAGTGGTATTGTTAATTAATATCGTAGATATTTTATCAGCAATAGTTAATGAAATAAATTAATTTTCAAATAGATTTTGTGTTCAGTTATCATAATAAACTTTTAATAATTTTATATGAAATATGTAACGTAAAGATTTAATTGATTTATAGTATTATCCCTAAATTATGCTGTATTTTATCTATGTTATTAAACAAAAAAAACATCACCCTGTAATATATATGTATATTATATGTTTACGCAAAAGTACATTATTATATTAAAATTATTTAAGCAAATGATTAATTAATCGTTTGGTTGTTATTAAAATTATTAAAATGATTTTGTAATGCTACTAAATCAACTTTAAGTTATTGCTACAAGATTAAACAAATTTGTCCAGCGGTCATAAAAGTAAGGTTCCCAGTAGAATGAGACCATCGCATAACGATGGGTTTATCATAGAATATTGGGTTTGGAAATATGTCTACTGTTCGTAGGCGTTCTAGTTTAGAGAGAGCATGATAAAAAAAAAATCTACAATTCTAGTTAATGACTGAGTTTAATGAAAACTTTTATCATTATATAATGATAATATAATATAATATAATATTATATTAAACGAATATGATGAATTAACAGGCAAGACGTAGATACACAAATTATAGATAATGTGAAGAGCAGTAAAGTACAACCAAATTGTTAATTTACTTCTGTTCCATACGAATACTAGCTCTAACTCTCAATACTTTAGACAAAAATTAGTATGGTGTGTTATAAAATTATTATTATTATTATTTAGTCAGTTAGTTCATTTTATACAACAAAAATTTAAAATAGGGATTATATTTGCAGTATACCCGTTTTTTTTAAAGAAAATATAAAATGGTGCCAGTTATTAGTCATAAATAGAAACGAATAAATTAAAAACACACAAAACCTAGTTCTATAAATAACTGAAAAAAAAAAAAAATTTGTTTTTCTACCTTTTTTAATTGAATTCTTACATTTTTTAAAATGAATACCTATTCTATTGTTAGTAAATTAAAAATTAAACACTCTCAAACCGAGTTCGTTTTTTTTTTTTGATTGCAGTAACTGGTCTTCAGGTACAACTTGTGGGATGTCTGCGGTAACAAATTAACAGATCTTCCTTAGCATAACCTTATCTGAAAGCACGGTCTTTTATTGGTGCTGGAATAGCGATAATACAATTCTGATTGGCTGAATCGGAGACGATATTGGTCAGAACAACGACCGTTTTGGTTGCCATGGCCGGATGCACAATGTAAAATATCGAATCTATATGTTGGCCTAAATATTGAATTTAATAATTGGCAGCTTCTTTTACCTAGTAGCGCAGTAGTTTATTAACATCGGCCGCCGTGACATGGGAGCTACGTCTTCTTGGGTGGTTTCATTATTATAATACATGATGAACTGTTTGGAGATCTCCGTTACTATAATCTGTACTATTTTCATCGTTTTCATCTGATATCCCGAGTATGTAATCTAAAATAATTCCACGTTTATCGTAGAAAGATATCCGTCAGTGTTAACAAGTTTGTTTGCTTCTATGTTAACTTAGGATGTCACTTAAGTTACCGAATTTTCAAACTTTGATATTATTTACAATCATTTCACTAACGTCATAATTCCGTAAATAAAACCCTGCTTTAAGAACCATTTAAATTCTAAATTGACTTAAAATGTTTTGATTTTTGTTTGTCACGGAATGACAATGACGAGAGTGTATTTGGTTGAATAAACAGATATCAACGGTGATAACTCATGCACTAATTCATAACATTCGCCGTCTTAAAAAATGACGTCGTTTTCTGTAGATAAAGAAGGGATAATGGTCTTCGCATAAATAACAATATAACACATGAAGAAAAAATTAAACAAGACCACAATAGGCGTAAACATGAAGCTCACAAATTATTGTTACTAATATGTTTTCTTGTTTATGGTTCATTGTTCGCCGCTTGGAGTATTCTATTAAGAAATCCATTATAGAGATTGTAAAACTGTTTGTGTTATGTGTTTGGAAAGTTAACCTGATATTATTTAGGTTTTTAAATAATTATTTGTTTTTATTTATTTTCCTCATTCTTTTCAACCACCTACATCGAAAATTTATGTTACCATGTATAGTGTTGGAGACGAAGTTATTATTTGTTTTAAAGGTCCATTATCATTGAAATAATGATGAAATTTAATAAGAGCAAATATAAAAGTTAGTAAATTTTCAGTACATATTAACTGTATGTTTATTAGACTGGTGTTTCGAAAGATATTGAGTTCGGAAATCAGATACACAAAAAAATATAAAAGTCGTGCTACCTGCTCTTTTCTTCAAATGATAACGACGTTCTGTTAATTTGAAAGTAGTCGTTTGCAATTTTTAATTTTTCTAACGGGTAGTACACATTTCTTCTACCTGATCATGGCATTTCGTTAATTTAAATATTTAACTCATTAGTCATTAAACAAGTAGGAATACATGATCAGTTTTATTTCTTTGCTTTAAAAAAAAATCTTTTACGATTAGTTAGTTATAAAAAAACTTTTTTATTTTAAATTTCATTAAAAAATTTCTGTTTGTCTTATTTTGGTCCGCAAAGCTGCTCAAAAGATTAAAATAATCATTTTAAGAAGAGAAAATAGCAATATCAAGAGATTGTGAAATTATATTATAAAGTTATTTAATATTGCAATTCTTTTTTCCAATTATTGAAGATATAATGAAGTCAATAATATAATTAAAGTAATCTCATCATCTTGAATTTGTTTCAAGCTGCTCTTATAATACTGCATTTACTGTGGATAAATTTTTTTAAATATTTTGGAAATATATATAGAAAATATCCCTCGAAGAAACGGAGAATATAATGTTCTACTGGTGAAAATAATGAAAAACGTTCATATAAACGTAGCTCTGGAAACGCTTTGTTTTCGAGTTACGCTAGCAAAAGATTTAGCCCGGATTTCAGCTTTTCTAATAAAAAGAAGCCCTACTGTAATATTTGGAATCCAAAATAAGGAGTAAATTTGGTGGTTTGTTATGTAATTTGAGCTGGGAAATAGGATAAAGTAGGTCCCAGAACTGTAACTCCAGTATCTTTTAAAATATCCGACGTAAAACACAAAATTCGATGTCAAAAAACAATTGTTTTTATACTGTAGTACATTAGCTTTGTTAAATGATTAATAAATGCGAGAACTTTAGTAACAAAACTTGCAGAGAATTTAATTATGATAAAATTATGTAAATACAGCCAATAAAAAGTAAATAAAAACGTTTAAAAATTGTTTTTTTATTGAAGCAAAACAAACGGAAATTGGATAGAAAATCTTATTATTCTTTCTGTACCTAATAAAAATTCTTTTTAAATATTCATCGGTGTATCAGTATTTATGAACGAAAAGGTCATTTCCAACGTGTATTTTTCTATTGAACGCCAAACAAATTATCATGTTAATGATGAACATCGTGTGATTCAGCATATTCAGCGTAGTCCAGGCACTAGTACAAGGCAAATTTCATTTCGTACTGATTTGTCAAAAAACAAAGTGTGGTGCATCCTACGGAAAGAAAATCTTTATCCTTTCCGCTTGCAGAAGGTTCAAAATTTGCGGCCAACAGATTACACCCGGCGGTTAAACTTGTGTTATTGGCTTCTAGACAACACTGATAAGGTAAATTCAACTTTGTTTACTGATGAATCCACTTTTATGAAAAACGGAGTCTTCACTTTAAAAAAAATCATTTATGAAGCGAAGACAACCCACATGGTACTGTGGAAATTAGTTTGCAACATGGATTTTACATTAATATTTGATGTGGCATTATTTACGACAAAATTCTGGTTTATTTGTTTTTAATGGAAACCTTACGGGAGATGCATGCGTTCATTTCAAGAAATTTTGCCGCTTTTTTGAAAATCATTTTCACTAGATTGTAAATGATTTTCCAGCACGATGTTGCAACGCCACATTTTTCTTTAGTAGCTAGAAATCACTTGAATGCTAATTTTAATTTCTTAAACTGGATTGGACGTGGTGGACCAACCAATTAGTATCACGATCATCTGACAACACCACTAGATTATTTATTTGGAGCCATATGAAAACGACAGTATACCAACAAAAAGTAAATACTAAAGAAGAGTTACTCATTAAAATACGAAATGCTATTGAATTTATACGAAACGATCCTGAGATGATACGGAAAACCATCGGAAATATTTTACGTCGGGTAGTGCTGTGAACACTGTGAAGAAGGTAATTTTGAACAATTATTGTAACTGAGGTTTTGTTATCATTTATCATTTAATGTATTTTATTTTTTTGTTTTGTTATATTAAATATAATGTTTATTAACGTACAGAAAGAATAATACGATTTTCTGTCTGTTGAAAAATAAACGGTATTAAATAATCTGTTTCGCTTTATTAAATAAAGGATTTTTAAACGTTTTTATATACTTTTTATTGGCTGTATTAAAATTAATTCTCAGAATTAAATTCTCTACAAGTTTTGTCACAACATTTTTCACATTTATTAATCATTTAACAAAGTTGTGTTACAAACCTAAAAGAAATTGTTTTTCGACAGCGAATTTTGTGCTTCACGTCGGATATCTTAAAAAATACTGGTTACAGTTCTGGGACTTCTTTTATCCGATTTCCCAGTTCAAATTACATAAGATTCCATCAAACTTACTGCTTAATTTGGGTTCAATAAATTGTAATAGAGCTTCTTTTTATTAGAAGAGCTGAAATCCGGGCGAAATCTTTAGTTAGCCGTAACTCGAAAACAGAGTTTTCCAGAGCTATGTTTATATGAACATTGTCATTATTTCCACCAGTAGAAAACATGTCCGGAAAGTTTCTCCATTTCTTTCACTCTCTCTCTCTCTCTCTATATGTGTGTGTGTGTATATGAATATATATATATATATATATATAGAGAGAGAGAGAGTGTGTGTGTGGCAAAACATGTGGGCACTCTCTTTCTCTGTTTCTTTCTTGTTGTGTGTATGTGTGTGTGTGTATTGTTACTTAATTATCTAAGATAGTATTTAAATTAACTTCTAATAAATTGCCAAATGATCTATTGTAATAAGTTTATCTGAGATTAAGTTTTAATAAGATTGTACTTTGTCTTAGAGAAATTTACAAATAGTTTTTATATGAATCCTGGGTTAGAAAGTAGATTGCTTACAGTCAGATGGTTCCACAACACTTAGATTATCTCAGGAAATAGTATCATGAAAACTGAAAAGTGTAAAAATAAGGATAAAAATACCAACACATCCAATGCAATTTAATAAACTGATTTCTATCAGTCACTGAAATTAAACATTTCCGAGTGCAGTTTCATTACAAGCTTTTATCATATTTTAGTGACTAATATTTAGCATAAATATTTGAATTTACCATTCACAATAAATTATAATTACATTAGCATGCAAATTAATCTGAACGCAGATGCTATTTAATAGAAAGTAACCTTATTTAGAATAAAAATCATACCTGTACAATTTGTGAATATCTAGTAATTAATATGTCCTTTATTCTTAATCTCTTCACATACATGATTTGGTGTTGATTCAACAAGTGTACGAAACATTTTTTTTGATTTCCTCATCATGAAACAATATTGATATTATTGCTTTAATGAGGTCAGCTTTTGTGGTCAATCCATTTTTGAGAGTTGTTTTTTGACTATTGGCCAAAGATTTTCAGTTGGGTTTAACTCTGGAGAGTTGCCTTGCCAAGGGAGGACTAATGTCTCATTCTATGAAAAAGTTTTTCATTATCTCAACAATATGGCATGATGCCAAATCTTGTTGGAACACTCCGCTGCCTTGTGGGAATTTGTTTTGAAGTTGTGTCACAAACCTCTCCTTCAGAATCTTGATATATCCATCACTTCTCAACTTACCATCTACTGGAAGTAATGAACAAGGGCCTTCAAATGTGAAACAACCCCAAAAAATATTTTCCTGGGGATATTTAACTGACTGTTTGATATGAGCCAGTGATGTATTTTCATCTGGTATTTTTCTAACTCATGAAACTGTTTGCCTCTGAACATAAAAATGTGACTCATTGGAAAACATAATATTTTTCTAGTCTTCTTTTGTCCAGTTAGCATGTGCTTTGGCCCACAATAGTCCTTTATTGCACACTGCTAATGTTAAAAGCTGCTGTTTAGCTGGTTGACAAGCTTTTCATCCAGCTGTAAGAATTTTGTGTCTAACAGATTTAAATCTGTTTCACTGGCTGCTAGTTTTTGATTTTGACTTCAGTCCACAGTACATATCTTTGGATCAAGTTTACGTTTTTCTCACTAATAATTGATCTTGTGTTGGAGTAGTTTAACTTTTACAGCTTCATTTGCCTTTCCTTTGAGGTGAAAATGAACCAGTTTCTTTAAATTGTTTTAAAATAGTATTCACTGTCCCTAATCCACCGCCACTCTCAGAAGCTATTTTTGTTGTGTCATACTGGTATGCTCAGAAAGAGAAACAATTTTCGAATGCTTTTTTGGAGTTATGTCCATTATTAAATATTCAAGACAGAAAAAAAATACAAAAATATTTTTGGAATAAAAAAATGAAATAAACTTTCACAACATTATTTATAACATGAAGATTGCTAATAACCAAAGAACAATAACCTCACACTATACAGATAACTTAAAGAGTGGGTGGGTCAAGCACTGTAACCACAACATAAAAATAAACAAAAGATTCCCTGTTTGTCGGATTAATTTGCACACTACTGTAGATTATTTGAAAAATGTACAGTTCACTTACTTCAATATTTTCCTTTATTCTCTTTGGAGTTACACTTTTCGGGATAACAGCAATACCACGTTGGATTGTGTATCTAAGCGCTACTTGAGCTGCTGTTTTGTTATATTTCTCAGCTATTTCAATTACTTTTGGATTTTGGAAAATTGATGGTGGAGAACTGAAAATAAACAGATACTTTAATACAGATAATTTGATTACAATTAATAATTTTAATAAAATAATAATAATAACAATAATAATTAATGACATAATTTTTACAGATTATTACAGATAATTTAATTGTTTATTCTTTAGCTTACACGGTTAGAAAGTAAGAGGATATTTGTAGTGGAGTATTGAGGAAAGTGAAGGGATTACATAATAAATACTTTATGCAATGCAATATCAAGGAGCACTGAATGAAGAATATGAATACTAACTTTAGAACTTGTCTATAGTTTAATATAGGGTATAGATGAGATGGTAACGGCTCTGATCAGAGGCGGTCCCCTGTGGGAGATTATCTCTCTTATTTTAATATAGTCTACCTCTTTCTCCTTGAATAGGTACCGTGGAAATTGTGTAGTTGTCATCCTAGATTTAATTGTAGAGTAATACTATCGTTTTCTAATGACCAACTAGAAAGCGAGACCAGTAACAATATTTGAGCTACTACAATAGCATAACAACATTTATGTATTTATGGAACTAATAACAACAATTCTTCATTATTGAATTGTTTCTGCGATAATGAAGAAGCAATTCAGCTTCTTCATTATTGTAACTTAGTGAGATTTCAACTCTGTCTACGAGATAATCTGGGAAGTCTGATTCCTTTTTGGGGTTGAGAAAAAAGTTAAATTAGTGGCTGAGGTTCTTACTAGTTGATATCAGGCTTTTCCTAAAATCCTTCTATTCTGTCTAAAATTCTAATAATATATAGTATTCAACCTACAATTTTTGTTTACAATAGTTCATTGGTGTGAGATGGTACTGCTGTATAAGAGTTTTGTAATACAATAGTTTTGATGGTGGAAATCAGATCTTGTTGGCAGCTACATTAAATCAAGTATTTAAATTGATTAGTATATGATGAATTATTCATGATCATGTTATACATGTAATGTACCTTCCTTCAGTAGTTTTCTTGGATGATGCTACTCCTGGTGATCCAAGAGGTGAATAAGCAGTTACCGTAATATTATGGTCCCTACAAAATTTTACCAAATTTGATTGCTGTAAATATAAATGTATTTCAATTTGTAAATTCTGTACAGGTATCCTGGCATTATCAATTACTTTTTTCAGTTGTTTCTCATTAAAATTTGACAGACCAATTGCTTTTGCTTTTCCTGAATCAACTTGTGCTTCCATTTGCTGAAAAAATAAAAATAAACAAATAAATAAATACTTTCTAAATAACTAAAATGGAATTTTCTTTCTTAAAGTGTTATTAAAAGAGTTCGATGAACCTGTTTGGGCGGTTTTAATGGATCATTGTTTGGCTCCAGTCTTTTCTGGAATTTTTTAATCAGAGAAATCCAAGTAATTAAAATAACTACCAGTCTGTAATCCGCAATGGAACTTGTAGTGTACATACTGTACAATGTCCTGTTGCAAACCTTTTGATCACCCTTCAGACCTGACCTGAACAAGCCTAAGATAAAATGTCACAATCTTTATGTATAAATTGTAAATATATATTTTGTAAATGAAGAAATGGGATTTCCCTTGCACTGATATTATTTGGTTGTTACTTTACATTTTTGAATTACAGTATTTAAAAAAATGAAAATGTTCATAATAACTAAGTTTATGATGCGACGATACTTTGCTAAAAGCAAGTTAGTTTATCATTAATGAGATAGAAAACCAAAAAAATCCTGTAATTATGCTTGTTACAACCAAGTTCTCGTTACAAGCGAGCTCATTATTTGCGGGTTTCGCTCTATATATATATATATATATGCATGTGTGTGTGTGTGTGTGTGTGTGTGTGTGTATGAAGTTATTTGGTGTAGTAACTTGTGAATTATGTAACTGCGAACTAAAATTTAGAAAATATGAGAAGGTGTGTTGTAATGAATGGTTGCTATACTTTGAATGATGTTAAGACTCTGAAAATTTAAGTTGTAGCTTATCAGAAATTGGTACCTTTAAAAATTCATTAGAAACAATACAATTAAAATCTTTTGAAAAAAAAAATTGAAGGTATTCTTACCTAAAACCCACAGCTTTTTCCTGTACTTGGATTCTGCTTTAGTATCATTTTGAACACTCAAAGCCAAAATATTGTACACTGAGCCAAAATTTTGGCTCAGTGAAGAAGATACCTCACTTTCCCTAGAAAGTCTGGCACTGGATACTTGATATTCTTGGTTATATAATCTTCAGAGATAAGTTGTGACTCATGTCAGGTCACAAAAAGCTATTACTGTTATGATCCTTAACATACATATGTAATTACAAATTAATAAATACCAACATCTGAAACTAACAAACTGATTTTGTAGATTGCCAGACTGAGAAAATTTAACTTGATTTTGTTCTACCATTGCCCCGGGATTCGATGGTTGTATGCTGTTGACACTTGTGGCTAAAATATATATTAACTGATATCACTTAATGTAAAAAAGTGTTTTATTTTTTAAGCTTTAGCCTTAACTAAATTTATATTATAATTCTCCACCACAATCTGAACTTATTAACTTTTCATTAACAGTACGTGTGGAAATTATTAATATACTCACTTTCTAGCATATTTTTTTATTACACAAACCTTATACAAAATATAATAATGCCAATTTAAAAAAATCAAACAACTATTTGCTAATAAGTATAAATGTATTTGGTATTATAATAATAAATGTATTAGGAATTCAAAAGTCAAGTTACTATATAGTAAAGCACCACTTTTATAATCAGTGACTTTCATCAAAAATTTCACCACTTTCACACCACTTTCATCATCACACACAATTAAAAGGCAATTTAACAAATTCCTTACATTTCATTATGAAATAATGAGTTCTAATTATTCTGCAATTTACAATTAAACATTCTATGTCTCCATTATGTGATATTCAGTAGCTGGGCTAGAAATTCCAAATAAGCTGTACACTAAAGTATTTTCTCTTTTCTAAATCCAAGAATTATGATTCTTTCTATAAGTTTTTATATGATTCTATTTTTCATTACGAATGAATTCTGTTTAAATAATTTAAAAAAAATGATAATGTTATCATTATTTTGTAAATTAAATGTTAAGCCATATTTCTATTATGGAAAACAAAACAGTGTTATAGTAAAAGGTATTATAGATTATTCCAAGATGCACTAAGAAGTCTTGTTTTTATAGCATCCAAAATTCTTCTACAGATTCTTCATTCTTATGAAACATGAATAAAAATGTTTGTTATGTACAAGTATAATGTATATGAACATCAATTGAAACAATTTTACTAAACCAAACATAATTTAATTTTTTAGAGGCAATAGAAGAGATGATTGTACACAGTTCTTTCTTGAAATGCTATTTCCATTATAATGATTAAAAGTATTGTTCAAGAATGAACATCCATCCATTCCTCTTTAGTTAATCAAATTATATTATAAAACAAGACAACAAAATATATAACATTTGGATAAAAAGATGTTGAATCACTCTATACAATAATAGTACATTATTGATGTACTATTACAAATAGTCTGTAAATTTTCTTACCTTCCATATAGCAACATGATCTGTTGCATTATCCAAAATTACAAAACCATTTTCATCAACTGGATGCAAATCATCTCCAGCCACAAAACCAAATGGAACATGTACCAAGTATAGGTCAACATAATCAAGTTGTAATGCTTTTAATGATTTATCTAGGTATTTTCCAACATCTGATGCATGATTACCAGAAGGAGGAAGCTGTAATAAATACAGTTTATTCTGTAAATATTTATTACATAAACTATCACTAGCTATACTTAGTGTCATCAGAACCACCTAAGTTTTTATTGGTGTAATTCTTTGATGAGTTGTTTTGTCTTGGTTAATATGTTTTTGTTTTGCTTGTTAGATGTGTGTAAATTCAGTCTAAAATACAGGCTTATTTTATAATTGAGGCTTATTTTAGTTGTGGATTTGTGAATCATCCCATGGCTGGCAATAATAGACTAAAGTATAGATAAACTGAATGTAAAAGTGAAAAAAGGAGGCTAGTGCGATTGACAACAATGCATATAAATGGCTTTCTGGTAATTCAGTAAACCCAGCTGAAAAAATCAGCTAATTCAATAGCTGTTCAAATATTTTTTTATTATTATTAAGGGTTATGTAATTTTTAAAATCTGTTAAATTGTTTATTTTAATCTCTGGTCATTACAATGTAGTATTCCTTTTATATTAGAGTGGAGGTGGCTTACTAATTTGGGATTCAACAGAACATTGCATTGACTGTTTCTCTTATCATTTACTTTCAATTTAATTTAGCTATACAATAATGTTTTTCTTTTAAAACTTTTCTTTCCATTATTGTATAAGATTAGTGCAATAGTGCTTGTTTTTTGTGAAATTTTTAAAACTTTACTTCTAAATTAAAAAATTATTTTCAGCAAGTAAAATAATAATTATATTTTCAGAGAGATATTTTGTTTGGTTTTAATCGAATTTTCTCATTAGGAATCATAACTATTATTATAATATTTATTTTAAACATAATTTTGTCTTTGTAACTCATAAATACAAACTTGTCCTCATTTCTTCAATAACTGACACAAAATTAATATTGTACAAACCATTGATATTTAATTCAGATTTAAATGTGACTTTATGAAACACATGTATGGTGGAAACATATTTTTCATGTGATGGACCATATGAAAAAAAATTTGAAAGAATCAACAACTGGTGTGTAGAGAAAGACAGATTTTTTCATAACTTTTAATAATAATATTGAGACATTATATGAGAGAAGTTGAAAATTGAATTTTTTGCATCTCAAAGAATTGTTAAAAACAAAAGTTCAAACATGAAAACCTTACACCAACTGGTGTAGTAGTCAGCATGTTGACTCCTAGATCAAATGGTCTTGGGTTTGATTCCTTTCAAGGGAAGTGTCTGGCTTCTGCAGACATTTGTGATTTTTTTAAGGTACTGGTATGTAGTGAACATCATGCTGCACAGAGATAGGGTACCATTTGGGACTACAACCTATCTAAAATATTTAATATTAAGTATGTTTATTATTTAAGTTAATAATTATTAATTAATTAATACAAATATATTTTATTATACTACCGGGCTGGTCTACTGGTTAACTTATCACAAATCAGTTGTTTAACAGCTGATTTTCAAAATCAAAGGTTATGAGATTCAAATTCTAGTAGAAGTTAATTGCTTTTACACAGATTTGAATGCTACACAGTGGATACCAGTGTACTTCGGTGCTTGGGGTTCAATTAATCATACATCTCAGGAATGGTTAGTCTGAGTCTGTACAAGACTATACCTTATTTATATGCCATACATATCATCCTCATTCATTGGGCCATGGGAGACTTGTTTATTGTTAACTTGTTGAACAGATTGCAACATACGAATTAAGAAAAATAATTATATTTATATATATGTGTGTGTGTCTGTCTGTCTCTCTCTATCTCTCTCTCTCTCTGTGTGTGTGTGTGTGTGTGTGTGCATGTGTGTGAAAATGTGTGTGTAAATGTCATTCAATAAAAATATATTCAAAACGAAAACCTTAAATATATGCAAAAATCATTAGTGAAAAAAACACTGTACCGTTATTTTAAATCTGACATCAACAATGATACATGTCATCTGTTGGTGACAATGACCTTTATGCAACAGAGTTACAGAACATTTATCACTGGTAATAAAATGCCAAAATGCAACATGATGGAATGCAAGGTTGACTGCTGTAAGATTGTGTGTGTTGCTATATTAGTGCTGTGTTGCGATATTAGCAAAATACAAATTGGGTATTAGTTTTTATTTACACTTATAATAACTTGTTATTACAGTATCTGTTTGAATGCAAATTAGGTTTCAATATTAATATTACTGATTATTATAATATTTTCATGATTTCAATAATATTTTCTTTATTATTAAATTATTATATAATATTAATAAAATTATTCCAGTTGAGATCATGTCGAGTTATTTAATTTTATTCGTAAGGAAATTAAAACTGATTTATTATTCTATTCTCTTTAATAATTTTTGCCATAACTTTCTTATCTATGAACGAATTTAAATAAATAAGGTGTCATTTTCTTTGTCATAAAATGCTTAAAATCTTATTTGCAAATAACACAGAATAAACCAGCAGTTGCAAAGATATTAACAATTGAAAAGTTAAATGGCCTCCATTTTGAAATGGATAGAAAAATTAGATTCATTATTTTTATACGTGTAAATCTCCAGGTACTGTAGCTGTATACAAAATTTCATCTCAGTATGATTAATCATTCCTGAGAAATAAACCTTTATGTTAAAAATACAAATTAGTGGATAGCCAGTAAACTAAGTGTTTTTGGACATATGTTGATATTAATATTTTTTCGATGTGTGGGACCATCCTCTTAATTATTGAAACATTTTTAAAAAATTATGTGTATCACGAGGTTCTCCTGGGATTTTCATGACCTATTCTACTCGTGAAAATAATGGAAAAACTTCATATAAGCATATAACCTAAAATGCTTTGATTGCAAATCACGTCTAATTAAAGATTTTGCTTGGATATCAGTCATCCTGTGAAATGAGGTCGTAGTGAAATTTTTAGGAGTCATTTTCAGTAGTTGTAACAATTTTTTACTGTATAAAATTTTACTTGTATTTTTCTTGAATTATTTTCAGATAAAACAGATGTTTTTTTATTTTAATTAATTAAAATATCTGTATTTTTGTTTAATTTGGGACACAAACTTTTCTTCTCAGTAAAAAAAAAGAAAGTTAAACAATTTTATATTATATCAGAAAGTTCATTGATAATTTTAATTTAGAAAAAAATCATTAATTTGGTAAAACATTAACATTATACCTTAGTAGTTATAAAAATGTCTTCCCTTTTTATTTTTCCATTGTCAAACCAACGTTTTAATACTCTACCAATGACATCTTCGTTACGATATGCAGCAGCTGTATCAATGTGTCTGTATCCTGCTTCTAAAGCAGTTTCTACCCCTTTCTCCAATACATCATCATTTGCCTGTAAAAATTAACCATAGTAATTTTATTAATTGGCACACTATTTTACATTTTTTTTAAACACATTTTTATTTCATTGTTTTTTTGCTTTGGTGGGAGGGGGTTGATAGTTTTTTTTTTAGTCACATGACTACCGTATTTAAGCATACAAATAATGTCTATAGTATACGGGTGTAAATGAATTTATTACCAACTATTTATTATTTACTTATAATATTACTTGCATAGTTTTCATACAATTCATAGATAGAAATTATGTTTACTTTATGGAAACAATTGAATTAATACAGTTACGGGCATTGACCTTTACATGATTGGGTTGATTGTTACAGGATTTCTTTTATAATGCAGGAAGTTGATAGAAACAATAAAACTATATAGTTTTATTTTAACTATAGTAGTTATATTTGCTTATCTGTAATTTATAATCTTTGTGGTCACTTTTTATAATTTCTTGAAAAATATTATTATTATCAACATTGAAGTTTTCTGCTTGAAGGTTACAACTAATCTTTTGTTATCTTGTCATTTGTTAATTTCTGGATATCATTTATTACCTTATTTAATTGTCACTTTTTAATTGAAAATAACAGGAAGTGATAGATAATAATAGTAATAACAATCTTATCTATATAAAAACCATACATATACAATTATAAAATTTATCTACATATAAACCTTATCTATTTGTTTGTTTTAATTATATTTTATGTAAAACATTTTCTTGTCTGTTTGATCAGAAGGAAGTCAATTCCTTCGAGAGGATGTCTACAATTAAATTATTATATTATTCTTTGTTTAGATCTAGATTTTAGTAAGCTTAAATGATTTGGGCCCGATTTTATCATGAATAATACATTTTCTCTAAACACGATCGTTTTGTTGGTTGTGCTTTTAAGTTGGCAGAAGGCCATAGTAACCTGAGACTGTACAAGACTACACTTCATTTACATTCATACATATCATTCTCATTCATTCTTTGAAATAATACCTTATGATGGTTCCGAAGGTTAAACAGAAAAGAAAGAGTATAAGAGACTAGGAAATACACATTTGGCCTTCCCAGCGTTGTGAGTGTTTCCGTCGTGGAGCTGTAAGC
Organism: Lycorma delicatula; assembly: GCF_047948215.1. Lineage (NCBI taxonomy): Eukaryota > Metazoa > Arthropoda > Insecta > Hemiptera > Fulgoridae > Lycorma > Lycorma delicatula. The sequence continues at coordinate 90,056,954 of NC_134459.1, read as the reverse complement.
TATCAATAAGGCCTTAAATATATTTAGCCCAAAATTTCACAAATACTTGTCTATTCAGATTCCATGAGTGCCTTGTAAACGATTAGTGACATGTACTCCAGACACCTAGTTGTATGTGAGATACAGCCTATTATCTCTGAAATGACTCAGTGTACCGCAAGCGTGAGTTTCTCTTGGATCCCCAACTATATGTAGCCTATTTGTAGCCTATTTTCACAAATCGCGTTGTCTCGGATGATTTTGCCTGTTTTCTGAAGACAATGGTTCGTGATGAGTGGCAAAGTGAATGGAATACTAACATTAAAAATAAACGTTCTCCAGTTCAGAACTTCTGTCACCGTTGAACTCTTCATACAGGAATAACCGTCAAGAGGAGGTTGTTATCTGCCCTTTGTGAATAGGGAACACTAGACTAACTCATGAACATCTCATGACTAGGACTAATGAACCCATTTGTGTTCGCTGCTACTGCCAACTAACGGTACACCAGATCCTTTTGGACTGTGTCTGCTATGCCGCATTGCGTTGGAAATTTAACATCTGAAATATTTTAGGGAAAAATATTACGATGTTATCTAATGTCGTACTACTTCTTAAAGTCACACATCTGTATTCAAATTTCTAATTTTACTGTAATATGTGTCGTCTATCTATTCCGTTTGGCGTGTGCCAGATGATAATTTTGTTGTTTTAAGTCAGATTTCTAATACTGTATTTCACTGTGGTTTTATTTTGCCGTTAGCAAACGATATAGGGACTTTACATCTATGTTGTATTTTAGCAGGAATATTTTTCGTTTTGATATTGCGCGTTTTAATTGTTGATTTTATTTGTTTTATATTAATATTATTTAATTTTTAATTTTGATGTTAACTTAAATTGTTTTTTGTAGTAATACTGTGTCCGGGCGCTGATAACGACACTTCGTTGTGCCCCCCGAGAAAAAATAAAATGTCAACAGAGTCTTCACTGATCATCACTCTCTCACACACACACACACACACACACACACACACACACACACACATATATTCATTTTACTCCCCTTTCTATCATGTCTTTCTCTGACACTGCTTCTATTTTGTTATTTCTATAGGCAATATAAGTCGATTAATCATATTATTATAGTTATTTTAATAAATAACTTACATTGAAAATTAACAACATATATACATATAATATCTAAAACTTATGACAAATTAGTTTAAAGTAATTTTATAATCTACTTTATTTTACAATTACAAATTTGATCGTTTATGGATAATATGGTTAAGAATTATTACCTGAAACAACCCACCAAATTATTTAACTAATAATGAAGGAGGCTAATATGAATAAATAATTTAACAGCACACTTAATTTTACCAATAATGATAATAATAATAAAAATAATAACATTTATAATTAATATTAATGTATAAATAAAAGTTTTTTAATTGTTTTTTTGAGTTTTTTTTTGTTTTCCATAATATTAGTGTATTATGTTTTTTCTTTTTTTAAATTATGTTGTAAGACATAAAGATATTAAGGTAAGACAAGCACGTAATCTATTACTTTGAGTATGTAGGCCTATAAAGCATTGTAGCTTAGCCTACACTGTTTGTTATATAGTAGACTACATTGTTTGTTAAAGAATGAAAAGGAAATTTAGGTTAGTAAGAAAATTATATTTAAGTCATCGATTTATTAAAATATCGATTAAATATACATTCAACCTATATAGATATATTGTAGTAGATAGGCATATAATAATGACTATTTATAAAATACTACAGCGTGATAACAAAAGAATCTCTTCTACAAGTATATCATTGATTCTTATGATAAAAGAATACTCATTTTTATAGCCGACAAAAGAAATTTCACATTAAAGTGGGACGCCGGTTTTATTTACCACATAGATTAAACTTCATAGTAAAATAATTATACTACAATTTGTAATGGGTATATAATAAATAAGGATCTAATTATGTAAGGGGTAAACTTGTTGGTTTCTTATGTTCTTTGACCTGAAAAATCGTATAAAACAGGTCCCAAAACTGTATCTTCCGTAATTTTTATAAAACTGCTAAAACAGAAAAATTCGATGACAAAAAACGCTTTTTTTAGGTTTGAAATAAAATAACTTTGTTAAATGACCAATAAATGAGTAATTTATATATTAAAACTTATAAAGAATTTAATTCTGAGAAAATTGATGTAATAAACGTCTATGAAAAACAAAAAGAAAATCAACTTTTATTATTAAAAACAAAACGAACAAATCAGAAAAATGTATGAATTTGTAAAAAAATAAAAACAGCTATGTTTAGTTCACTGAATTTAGACCTTTGAAAAATTAAAACACTTTTAATTTACTTTTAAAAAATACTCACTGAAGTTTATATAATGTATTAATCTACAATAAATATTTTAAAATTCCACCACTGACATCGATGCGTTTTCAACTCTTTTCCTTTCATTTTCTATCGTCAACCTAATAATGGTATCTTCGCGTTCCATGATGAGGGCAGCATTACTGAGAATGCGAGCAATCTACTTTTTTTTTGTATACCTCGCATTTCATTTATCCCCATAATATTAATCTAAAGGAAAAGGCCTAGGTGGCCAATTTATCGGGTTTCTATATCCAATCTATTTACTAGTAAATATTTCATGTAAGAATTATCTTATCTAACCTAAAACTTAAAGAAAATGTGTTTTTCATCTCAGAATTTTTCTGTTTTGCGTTGGATATCATGAAAAATACGGTAGATATAGTTCTGGGATTTGTTTTATTCGATTTTTCATGTCAATTAACATAAGAAACCATCAAGTTATATATCGACTTAAAATTTTCAGTATTACGTGATTTCAGCGGGGGAACTGAAATCCAGGCAAATTTTTTCGCTAGCCGTAATTCAATAACAAACCGTTTTCGAATATACGTTTGTTTTCCTTTTTTCAAGTTCTAGAATCAGTTAGTTTACTTTCCTCCTGAATTACTCTGTATATACTTATTCTTACATATAGTTAGCATACATAGTGTCTAAATATTTACAACTTTCCGAAGTTTTTTTATGCTAAAATTATACTTATTTTTTTGTTGAAGGGGGTTATGAAACGTCAAGTCTGCAAAAACCCTAACATGCAAAATTTAACCCAATTAACATAATTTCCTAAATAAATTATATTTTATAAATAAATTATAATTTCCTAAATTATATCGGGGAAGTAAAGATTTTATAAATATATCCTTTTATGTGACACTAATATTTCGCATTACCGAACTAGTATAGATAGTTAGATGAGGACAATGAAATTAATTATTAGACATTTAATCAGATAATAAACATACAAATGTTTATGTGTGTTGTGTGTATATATATATATATAAAATTTAACTTCTATACTCATCGAGTTCTGTTAAAAAAAAAAACATGAACTTTATTTATACAATTAATTGTAATAAATTAGTATACATGTAATCGTAAATAATTAATTGTTAACATCATTATTGGCCTAAATGATGAATTGAATAGGACGATGCAATATCGAACGAGTCTTGTGTAACAACGTTACCCTGAGTGATGTACAAAGACTCTAACAGGACGATGTGAATCGAACTAGTCCAGTATAAAGACTGAATAGTTATTCTGTATACTTGGTACAAGATGCAAACAGGATGCACAATATGGACAATATGGCCCGCAACCTCCAACGCAATGGATTGCAGGTTTCATTTGCCCACGGAAAAATGTATGAGTAATTTTTATTTTTCTAATTATTCAGCTTCTGTTTGAGATATAACATGAAACAAAATTTGTAGCATTTCTCTTAATTACCAAAAAAAGGGGTAAAAAATATAAATTGTTTTTTATCCCTTAAAAAACTAAAATTAGATATTTATCTGAAGAGTATTTGCAAGCCCAAATCGAGTGAATATCTGATTTAGTATAATTAAATGGGGGAAAATTTGCAATCATTGTTCGAATTTTTTTTTATACTTCTTTACCCCTTTCAAGATTGAATTTCAAAAAATCTAGAAATTGGTTTTTAGATGTTCAGATTAAGATTACACACACCAAAAATAAAGTTGTTATCTTTATTTGTTACCGAGAAATTGAAAGAGTTGTAAAATTTAAAGTACCGTAATTCAATTTTAAACCTTTAAACTCGGAATTTCAAAAAATCCTTTCTTAGTATGCACTTACACCATAAAAAGAACATATAAACAAATTTTCATCAATTTATATTCTGTAGATTTGCTGGGCGTTGATTATGTATGAGTCAGTTAGAACATTTATAGAACAATTATATATATATATAATTGTTGTTTATATATATATATATATATATATATATATATAATTTTTGTGTGCAACTAATAAAGAATAAGTTCCAGTTAAAAAGAACTCAAAAAGGGATACTCTTTTTTTTATTTTTCTATTTTAGTAGCAAATTTCATTATCGAAGTAAAATTTTTTAGGTTAAAGAAAAAAAGAGTAGGTTATAAAATAAGACCTTCGATTTTGTTACCATTATTAGATACGAATTAATAAATTTCGGCATAGATATAACGCTATTACTGTAATAACAATCACATAAAGAAATATGTATTGCTGTTCACAGGAAAAATTACAATTTAAAAAAAAAATTTTTTTTAACAAAGTATATATATTTTGCGTAATTAGGTAAGTGTTAAAAAAAATGCAGCGTTTAAGAACTAAAAATTGGTGATGCCTTAATATTATTATTTTTTAAATTATGCAATTTGAAGGGAATTTTAAGTACGATGAATTATGTTATCGTGGAGAGAAGACTCATTTTACCACCTTAGAGTAAACCAGTAAACATTTAGGGAAATCTATGAGATCTGTGTTAAGGATAAACAACTGTTCTCATTTTGACAATGCCTCATTTAGAGAAAAATATTTAAAAAAACTCAGTTTCTTTTTGGAATGATGACTTTTTACAGTTTTTCGTATGCTTTTACTTTCCCGTCTATTTAGCAGCTATAGCGAAGGTATAACCTATATAGAAGGGGAAGTTTGGTGATCGGTCAAAATTGGGCATATCCGGTTTTCACCGAATCTTGACGAATTGATCCCTAAGGATCCCAGAAAACCGAAAAATGGCATCGAAATTTCCGCGACAAAATGTGCGTACGTATGTACGCACATACGTACATACGTGTAAATCGCCTTATATCTCCAGAACTACTTGACCGATTTTCATCAAACTTGGCTATACTATTTCTATAGTAGGGACATTGATGCTATTAAATTTTCAATTCAAAAGATCAGGGGGTGGGGGATACAGGGGAAAAAATGAAATCCTCTCCAGATTTTGCATAAAGGTTATATTTTTTTATATTTAAGGTTATATTTTGTAAATATTATAAACACATTTTGTAAAAAAAAATGTTTTGCTAAATTTCATCCCACTCTTAAGAATGGTTTTAATTTTGAAGAGTATAAAGAGCAGTACAAGGGGTGATTTTCGTTGCATTTTTAAAAAAATATCGACGCTTTGGTCCATTTGCCCTATGATAATGGAAATTTTCAGCGTATGAATAATGTCTTGCCTGACTGGGATTCCCTCCAGGACCTCCTTTTTTTCAAATCCAGGACCTCCGGATGAAAGGCTAAGACGCTATCACTCCGCTACGAAGATCGACAGTTTATATTGGAAGTTGAATAATAGTTGCGAGATTATGATATTTGAATAAACCAAATATCGCCTACTAATAAAACTGTTTTTGAGTTCTACACATTCTAATATACAGCCCTACCCTAATAAATTAACCCCCCTAACACTGAAGTTGCCACAACAAATTTAATGATTACAGGTTAATAAGTCGTTTCTGAGATGTAAAGCAAACAGACGTCAACACATATAATTTTTAAATTTTATAATCTCATGTTTTAATTCAGAGGTCTCAAAACATTGAGAAATACCAAAATGAAATATTGGGGAAGTCAATGTTTGATTGATAGTAATGAATTCATTGCGTTATATTAAACGCTGCAACAGCCAGGAATGAGTAAACTTAAGACATAATTTATCAGCCGTTTGAATTTTTATAGTTAAATTCTTAGTATCATTTAATGTTATGTATTTGATTTTTTTTTCTAGATACAATCATGTAAGATAAAAAATTATAATGAGCATGGCCCAAACGAATCTTCGAAAAAAAGTTCTATGTTGTACTACATTCTTGTTGTTATTACTGCTGTAGGAGAATAAAAAAAAAACAGACTGTACTCTTTTTCTACGGCAAAATACAATAATCTTTAAAAAAAACCGACTTAACAAACCCGGGAAAGGTAAAAAAAACGCGTTAATAAATCGTTTAATCCTAAGTTCGGAAATCGGCGCCAAACTGAAAGCTACTACCAACAATTAACTTTCAACTCGGCGTGAGCTTCAAAATGACGGAATTTAAAGCTGAACAAGTATTTTTTTCCTTTTAAAATATATTTTAATATATTTTTAAAACCTGTTATTTTTTTTAATTTTATATTCGTTTGTAATTTTTAATTTTACAAAATGAAGGTAGGCATTTAACAACGCTGCCCGAATGAAAAAAACAAAATGTTTGAAAGAGACGATAATGTTATGAAACATAAGTCTTTATAAAAATGAGAGAAATAGAGAAAGAGAGAGAGCAAAGAAAAAATAGACTATTAGCTAGATTAAGTTAGATTTAACTTAATCAGTAATGCGGGAATATAGATACACTGATTTTTTTCAAAGAAAACTTTTCAACTAATTTTCTTAAATGTTTGTTTGAAAATACTTTGAATATCAGAGCCATACATCATTACAAAATTTCAATATTAAACACAACGAAAAAATTTAAAGTATTTTAAAAACACGTACATGACGATCATGTATTTTTTAAAAACCTTTTAATTAAGTTATTTGACAAAGGGAACCAATAGAGAAACGTTTTCTATAAATAAATAAAAACACTTGTGCAGAAAAATTGAGGTTATGTTGTCTGTTGTCGACCTTAAATTGAGCGTAACTCAAGAACGACTCAACCAATCTTCATCAGATTTACACATACACAACTTCAGATACACTACTACAGTATATCTAAGTTACATTGAAATTGTAGTTTTCAATTGTAGTATTGTAGTTTTGGAGTGGATCGAAAATCTCCAAAACTACAGATCAATTTCACTGAAATTTAGATTTGTTTTTATATATTTTTCACAAAATCTTATGCGTAGGTATACATATATATATACGAGTATATACACATAATTACATTTTAGTGAATGGTATTTTCGTACTCATACCTCGAAAAGTAAAGAAAATTAATTTAACACCCTCCATCCTATCATGCGACTGAGTTATACCGTTATTTTCTAAAAGCCTTCGTAAAAGTCGACGAAAAATCGGTAAAAAAATTCATTGAATTGATTCATTTAGTGAAGTTTAATACGTAAATACACAAAATAAAAAAAAATTAACCGAATAATTATAATTAAAAATGAAATACAAGCGGGTAGACTTGAGAATCTTTTCTTTTGTTGCAGTCGGTTAAAAAAACTTATAAAATTTAAGTCATTCAGACTTTAGTATAAGTTTTATTATAGTTCATGTATATATTTATTTATTTTAAATAAATGTTTTTTTTTGTGTGTTTTTTTATATTTGTATTATGACTAAGTTTTATTAATTTGTTTTTCTAAGTAATGGATTTTTAATCTATTTTAAACTCGGTATGAATACATAGAACAAACAGAAAATCACGAAAGTGATACAATGAAATGCATTAATAAAATATAAAGCACTTAATTAATTTGCCACTCGCTGATATAATCAGTTTGCTATGTCAATAAATTTAGCACCCTGATATTGATAAAGATAATGCTGTAGTTGCACATGAAAATATACTACCTACAAACCAAACCCTTGTGGTAGGAGTACCAGATAAAAAAAAACAACAAAAAACATTAAAATAGAAAACTGTAATTCACAACTCTCTCTCTCTCTCTCTCTCTCTCTCTCTCTCTCTCTCACACACACACACACACACACACACACACACACACACACACACACACACACACACACACACACACACAACAAATTTACTTCAGTTATCCTCTCACTATTTCTCACTCACATCATACACACACCTAAGTCCACAACATGATATTGACACCAATGTAGTATACCTATATTGGTTTTATACATTTTGCAGTTTTGGGGTTTCCTTAAAACATTGTAACTGTGTTTTTTGTACATCGTATGCTGTTACTTTCAAAACTTTATGTGTAATTTTGTAATATACATGATTTTATATTATTACAGTAATTATAAATTACTTTATATTACAAGTGAAACTTTTGGCTATTGTAATTGATACAGATAAACTTCACTTTAAATTCATTATGAGGATTGAATTATAATCTATTTGATTATTTACGGCAATTAAGTTAATATTTTCTAAAAATATTAAGAGCATTTATATTAAAATTTATCTTTTTAGAGTTTTAATGAAAAAAATTACGAACTAAAACTGATATTGATGCTTTCTTTAATCGTCAAAGTTTAAAGTATTGTATATAATAAATTACAAGAGACATGCTTAAGAGGTTTGTCTAATGGGAATACTCTATAAAGAACGTTTGAAAAATACCAAATTAAATAACAATACGAAGTTTGCGTGCTTCCAGACTTTTTGTTTGAATTACGTGGTTGCTTTTAGGTAATGAAGAAAGTTTAAAATAACATTCATTAACTTCGTAAAGAATAGCATTTTATAAATTTACATCATTGGATTATTAGTATTCTGAACTGCTATTAAATAATCCTTAAATATTATGAGTGAAAATTCATATTATAAAACAACACTGTTTCCTAGCCTGCTACTTTTAAAATAATATAATAATCCTTTTACATAAATGTCAAAGGATTAATAAAAAAGGAAAGGAAATAATTAAATATCAAAAACATTTCTAAAAAAAAAAACTGTCACATTTTTACCTTTTCTCTATAATTATATTGATTGTTATGTATAATTTATACTTCCCTCCTTGAACTTTATTGGTTAATGCATTGTTTATCAAAATATTGTAGAAATATATTATTTCTGTTATAAATCTTTATCTTATTAAGGTACTGCGGTGTATAAGTATGATCGTGGTAAATCTTTATTAATGTTTTATAAAAATCTATTTAGATCATTGATTCTCAAGCTTTTTCGCCCACCGCCCACATTGAGTATCAAAAATATTCTAGCAACCCTCCAAAATTTTTAAACTTACCATCTATTAAAAATAATAATTGCAATTGTTGTTTTTAAGATGCGCTCTTAAAAACAGCATATAAACAGACCCTTTAATTTTCCATATTTATTTGTACCAATACGTTGCTTAAATCGGGAGATATGAAGCATTAAAGACAAAAGTGACCTTTTCTCTTTAAAGTGGAGTATTTCAGTTCAGAAAAATCGTAGAGAGACATACAGAAAGAAAAATTAAAGCTAATGTCTTAACCTTTTAAACGATTTTAATGCAGTTTACTGAAAAGTTTGTTTCCCCATGCGCTCGATCAAACATGAAGAAAAACTTTCAAATTTTTAAAAATTTTCTTTTCGCTGATTTTAATTTAATTTGATGATTTTTGAAATCTGAAATGTGCTGTCAAAAAGTAGAGTATTCAAGGTTTAATTTTTTCTTTATTCGTCTCTCTAAGCCTCTTGGTTGCAAAGTTTTGAACCCTGTATTCAAAGTACTTTGAATACAATCATTTTTACTCCATTGTACGAAGTAAAGGAAGTATTGTTGATTGCGAAAAATTTCAGTTTCCAGATTTCAACGGAAATATCCATTTTGACCATCCTTGAATTCATTTTGACTAGTTTCGGCGTGACATCTGTATGTGTGTATGTACGCATGTATCTCACATAACTCAAAAACGATTAGCCGTAGGATGTTAAAATTTTGGATTTGGAACTGTTGTAACATCTAGTTGTACACCTCCTCTTTTGATTGCAATCGACTGAACCAAAAGTGTCCAAAAAGGCCCAAAATCCAAATAATCTGGATTTTGGACTTTTTCTTAACTGCAGTAATAAGTTCTCATTGAGAGCTTTTCAACGATATGTCATAAGTGATACTTATTTTCATTGGTTCCAGAGTTATAGCCAAATAAACATTTAATTAATGAAATATTTGGATCTTAGGGGAAGGCACATCGGTTCGAAACAGACTTCATCTCTTTTTTTTAATTTTTTTTTCTTTTAATTTAAATATATTGATTTGTTAGTAATTATTAACCACTCATTGTAAAAAGAATTACGATAAATAATTCAAAAACAAAAAAAATAAATATGAAAAAATATTAAGTTTTTAATAAAATGAAATTTTATGTTCTTTTCATTTACAAAAAATGTGAAAATGTAATTTAATAGGCGTATAAGAAGTCATCATAAAATCTGATGTGTTGTCCACATCATACGATTTTTTATCATGAAATATACGTGTTCCTTTAATTTGTTATACTAGCGTGGTAGGTACTTAATTTTAGTTTGAAATATCAGGAAAGCATAATTTTTACTTTTTTTTTTAATCAGCCACGCCTTCCTAGATCGCCTGAACGCCCCCAAGTTTTTGTGAGTCTTCTACCGGTAGAGGCCTCTCTAGCGCCCACAATGGAGCGTTATCGCCCACTCTGAGAACGAATAATTTAGATGGATTAATATCGGTTTATAAACTTGAATAGGTTTAGCTTTTCACCGTACAATTAAGCACCTCTTTACAATACATGTTTAGCTATGTGTAGGTTTTTAGTAGTAGTATTAAGGACTGAAACCAGTTTTCACGTCGATGATTACGCATATATAACCTAAATAATAACAATAATAAAAAAAATGCATTCAAGTAACCTCAACATTCTCGAAAGAGGTAAAATCTGTAGTGAATAAAGTAAAAAAGTTACTGATAAGACAGTATGTAATTTTAAGTTTTTTGAATAAATTTGACTGTTTTAATTCCACCACTTAAATATTGTGTGTATATTTTACAATAACTGATTAAAAAATATATATCGGTTTTAATTGAATTTCTATATATTAAGTTAGTTCTGAGGCTGGCCTCAGGAGGTCTTCCTATCTTCAACTCTAGTGGAGGACACCGTTCAGTTGTCAGAGGATGTTGGGTCTGCTTGGATTATAAACATGGCGTTGGGAGTCGAAGACTCGTAACATGCACCGTTGTTCTGTAAGGGACCATGGATTCAGGATTTGGCCCGAGTGGACAAATTGAAGGCGGGCCAGGTCCTTGTGGAGCAGTCCACTGAACGTGATCTATCCGGAGGGGACAATGGATGTAAAATTGATGTGGATCGGACTGACTACGCTTTTTAGTGGTTGATTCGGCTGTTGGGGATTGCGAGTTGGCCTCGGTCATTTACAGGTCCGTACCGCAAGTGATGTAAGATAGGCAGGATCGAGTAGTCTGCTTTTGTGGGCCTTCGGGTCGGCTTGGGCAGATTCTGCGGCGTTCCGTGGAGTACGTGTGTAGGCGGGTGGAAAAGAAGCATTATATGTGTATTTCACGAGTACCATCGGCATCGTCGTTAAAGAGCAAGAAACCACCCGTGGGTCCGCTGACAACAACGGAGGTGGTTAGGACAGAAGGTAAGAGCTATACTGACCACCTTTGATCCGTCAAGGGGGCTGTGTCGCCGGGTGAGGTCGGTGTCTTCTCCGTACGACAGGGGTAGGGGGAGGACCTACATCTCCTGGTGTGAGCTGATAGTGGTGCGGCTGAACAACTGAGAAAGGATGTCGCCGAAAAAGTATAGGGTGCCACTACGGCTCTGACGGGAAGAGGCGGCGGAGGGTCCACGTTGTTGTTAAGGACATGGACGTACTCACTATGAAGAACGAGTTCCTAAAGGAACTTCGTCAGGTTTCAGGGACAAGCTTCTGTCCGATGGACGAATTCGAATTGGGTGGGTGGGTGGCCTGTCGGGTGATGAGGCGCACCTTTGATGACTTATGTTTTCGGTGCAGGAAGCCAGGTCACAGGGCAAAATTGTGTCTTGTACCAGATCGCAGCGGCCATTGCTTTACCTGTGGCGAACCTGGCCGCTTGCAAAAAGACTGTATGCAGGAGCCTCGGTGTCTCGCATGCAAATTGCATGGACATGCGCCTGGAGGCCATGGATGCAAGGGGATTTCGCCCACGTCATGAATCCGCTGAAGTTTCCACAACTAAGCTGCGGTGTCTGTAGGGGACAACCCCACAGCCTTACTGGGGGCGCCTTACCGAGGTTGTTTGAGACACCCGTCGGAGCTGAGTTATGTATGGGTAATTGCGGATCCGGCTCCGGGAGGTGAGGAGATTATAGACAAAAAAAAGTTAGTTCTTGAAGTAACTGACCTTTTTTTACTTTTGGAAAAATAAACAATTGAGTATGAGTAAGATTTCAATAGAAGTATAACGTTTGCAGAGCTCTGTAATTCTTTTCAAGCTGTCTTCATAAAAATTAATCGTACATTAAACTCAGCAGTCAGATGTTATAGAATTAAGTACTTTCAGTGTATTGTCATTTCGAGCATGATGAAAAGCATTAAGTGCTGCCAAAATCCCGGCGATACACAACCTGAAAAGTATTATTATAATATCAAAGGTGATGCTATGGAATTAAAAACAATAAAGTAACGATATAAACGTTCAAAAACGACAGAAGTTTGGTGGAAAGTGATCAAAGTTGTAGTTAATTGTTAAGAAGCTGAATGCTGACGTTAATGAAAAAATTCATTATCATTCATTCATAATGAAAAGAATTTATGAAAAATTACTCGTTACCGAACGATTTTCTTGGGTTTATAGAGTAGCATTTTAAGAGAATTTTTGAAAACACAATGAAACAAAGATATCGTCACAAATTTATGAATATCAATCCTAAATTCCTGAAAAGATGTTCGAAAAATGTTTTCAACAGTGTGAGAAAAGCGACTGGGTCCAAAGCCCAGATGTCGGATACTTTTTGAAAAGATTTTATGTCACGGTAATCATTGTATGAAGTATGTTATTCTCTTTGGTAATAATATAAAATAAAATAAACTATTTTACGCCACGTTTACAAATTTTTTCTAGATATTTGTACAATTTCAAACGAAAAATTCATTAGGTTTTTAGTTTCAGCAATAAACACATCTAGATATCTTTTTTTTAATACTGCAATAAATGTGATACATAATAAAATTAACTGTTAATGTTACTGTTTACAAACAGAGAAACATGCAGACAACATTGAACACTGCACAACTGAAATTAGAGTGTAATACAGGTGTGGTGGTAATAATAATAATAATAATAATACTCGTGACATACTTTATCAGTCATTGACTTCAAAGTAAATTTCAGTTCTAAATATAAATTAGATAGATTTTTAATAAGCCAATTGTACATATAATGTAAATTTTATTTAAGTTAAAATATTTGTAACTCTAGAAAGTTTTGTTTTCTATTTATTATTGCCGTTAATCGTTAATGTTCATTATGATACAGGTAATGTATTTATCTGTAGTAAGTTTTTGCCTGTACTGCATTTGTATTTACCTATATTTAGTTAATATATCACTCAAATAAAATCTTTATTACTTAAGAACTATCCTGCGGTGGTTTATATCACTTCTTTGATATTTTCAGAATAGGCAGAATTTTCCCGTTTTGAATACCGATAATAAGGCTAATTCCTCTCTATCGGATCCCGATATCAAATTGTGTCATTTTTTAGTAATTAATCTATAATAAAGATCTTTTAACTGATATAATTTATCGTAATAAAACTAAACTTTAAATAAAAAGTGTTAACTCACCGGGTTGGTCTAGTGGTGAACCCGTCTTCCCAAATCAGCTGATTTGGAAGTCGAGTGTTCTACCGTTCAAATCCCAGTTATTTTTACACGGATTTGAATACTAGATCGTGGATACCGGTGTTCTTTATTGGTTGGATTTCAATTAACCACTCATCTCAGGAATGGTCGAACTGAGGCTGTATAAGACTACACTTCATTTACACTCATACATATCATCCTCATTCATCCTCTGAAGTATTATCTGAAAGGTAATTCCTGGATGCTAAACAGGAAAAAAGAAAGATGCATCTTGGTTGCATCTTGTACCAGTGTACAGAATAATTATTCAGTTCTCATAGTAGACTCGTTCGATGAACATCGTCCTATATTAGAGTTCTGAATTATACTTCATAAAGTTCTAATTAGATTTTCTTAGCATAATGTTTTAAATAGAAAGAACTCGTTCGATATTGTATCGTCCTATTCAATTTATTATTTAGCATGTACGCAATGATGATGTTAACAGTTAATTATGTACGATTACATGTATACTAATTGTAATAACATTAATTGTATAAATAAAGTTCATGTTTTTTAAAAACAGAACTCGTTGAGTCACAAACTTAACTTAAATTAATATATGTCAGATAAGTTTATTTTTGCATGTATGATTTAAATATGTATTTGAAGCGAAACAAATAAATATTATGATGGCAAGTAGAAACATTTTTTAAGATGGGGATTTTACAGATATTGAAATTTTCCGTAAATGCTAACGTGGTACTATTAAATCTAATAATACTAATAATCTAATAATATGCCTATATGACTGATTATTCATTCATTTTGTATTTAATAAAGACTTTTACGGAATTATTTGAATTGTAGAGACTTTAAAAATTATATTTTTAAGTTACTTTGAAACTGATCAATTACTATTTTATTTTTGTAATAGCTAAATGTTTTTAATGGTTAGAGAAAAAAATTATCTATTTATAGAAGGGTGAAAATCTTTTTTAATTAATAGGCATTGCTAGTCTATTGTCAATAAAATCTGAACAAAAGAGAAATTTTTAAAAGTATACTTGTAAAATAAAGTTAGAGAATAAATTAATATTTGGTCTATTATTTATTATTATATTTTGGCATTATCTCCCGTTCATTTATGTTTTAAGTCCATTACATTCATACAATTTATAATCTCTCGCTCGTTCTAACATTCTCTCGCCATCTAAATTATTTACCTCAAGACTAGGTACCCGAGATTTTACTCTTGATTTCCTTTTTAATTGTTTTTATTTTTTCAAATTATTTTTATAATAATTATTTGCATTTTTCACCTTCTATTTTAATTCCTGACTTCGGTTGCGTACAAATAATTTCGAAGAGGTGTGTTTTTTAACGTAGTGGATAGGTAAATGTAAATTCAAAAACTGATTTGACTGCTACAGACAGATTGTAATATAAACATGATAGATAACTAAGAGCCAGATTAATAAAGGAAAATCTTTTTGTCATCTACAGGCTCAGATTAGAAAAATTATTCGATTTAAAACAATAATCTTGAAGATACAAAGAAATTAATTTTTTTGTTATTATTATTTACTCTTTGAAAATAGATTTTAGAGAAGATTTTCAAGGTAAAAAAGAAAATTAATTTAAAAAAACTGTCACTTGAATATTTGAAATTTAAGTCGGGAATTCTGTCCTTTTCTGGTGAAAGTAGTTTATTTCTAGAAATTTATTAGTAAAATATTTTAGTGTAAAAGCATTAAAACAATTACAAATTCAAGTAGCTTTCGTAGGAATCATTTAACAATTTTTTCCCCAATTACCCTTTGTGTAATAGATAAGAATTGGTACGTGGAGGCATGTCGGATGATTTAGTAAATGTGGTAATATGATTCATTCTTTTTTTTTAAGTTTTCTTATTTTTTTCTTTGATTTGTAAGTAACTTATTGAAATATTATTGTTGCTGAGAATAATCATTACAGAATGAACAGTAATTTTTTCATAAATTCATTTATTTATTAATTTATGAAAAAAAAAATAAATAAAAAAGTTAATTTATGAAACGATTAAAGGGGAGAAAATGGTAATTCTTTACCAAATTTATATATACATATTTTTTGAGTCTATATGTCTAAAAAATAACTAGTGACCCAGTAAACCACTTTTATACAACGTGGATTTTATGTAGAACCATTGCATCCATTCCACTGAAAAAAAATACCTATGATAGTGCGTACTAGAAAAATCTAGTTACATTTTTATTTTATTTTCCGCTATCAATTTTGTTTTTGGGAGATAAAAAAGTAATAAATAAATTATTTAAAAAAAAAGATAATACTGACGAAAAGTTTTGTACATAGATCAGGATATTTTTTAATTTTTATTTTCTAAAATTATAATTTTATATAATGATAACTAGCCGGTCAGGGCTTACTTCTCTCGCCCAACCGCGCCCTCTGGAGCACCGACGCGTTCATTATTTATGGTTGTGAGAAACTTTTGCGTTTATATGCTCGTTCAGCCTTTAAACTCGATCTCTTTCCTCTTTGGTTTCTTGTTTTCGTGAAATTCGGCTACGCTTAACGGTACTTAATGATCATCCTAGATCCGATCTATTCGTAGAGGAAATAATGAAAAAGATTTAAAAAACCACATGGAATAAAGAAGAAAAATGAATAATGGAAGGGGACGTTATGTATAAAAAAGGAAAAAAAAGAGGAAATGTCGAAGAAGAAAATATACAGACTTAAAAAATACTTGAAAAAAACTAAATTATAAAAGGCAGAATAGTAATAACTATAGTAGTGTGAATATTAAATATTTTACAGATTTGAATGGTTTGATGCAGCTCTCCAAGATTCCCTACCTAGTGCCAGTCGTTTCATTTTGGTATAACCCTTACATCCCTAACAATGTTTTTTACATATTCCAAACGTTGCCTGTCTGTTCAATTTTTCCCATCTACCTGTCCCTACAATATCAAAGCAACTACCCCAGGATGTCTTAATATGTGGTCTATAAGTCTGTCTCTTCTTTTAACTATATTTTTCCAAATGCTTCTTTCTTCATCAGTTTGCCGCAACACCTCTTCATTTGTCACTTTATCCACCCATCTGATTTTTAACATTCTTTTATAACACCACATCTCAAAAGATTCTAATCTTTTCTTCTCAGGAACTCCGATCGTCCAAGTTTCACTTCCATGTAAAGCTACGCTCCAAACATATACTTTCAAAAATTTTTTACTGACGCTTAAATTAATTTTTGACGTAAACAAATTAAATTTCTGACTGAAGGGTCGTTTTGCCTGTGCTATTCGGCATTTTATATCGCTCCTGCTTCGTCCATCTTTAATAATTCTACTTCCCAAATAATAGAATTCTTCTACCTCCATAATCTTTTCTCTTCCTATCTTTATATTCAGTGGTCCATCTTCGTTATTTCTACTACATTTCATTAATTTTTTTTTGTTCTTGTTTATTTTCATGTGGTAGTTCTTGCGCAGGACTTCATCCATACTGTTAATTATTTCTTCTAAATCTTTTTTACTTTCAGTTAGAATTACTATATCATCAGCAAATCGTAGCATCTTCATCTTTTCATCTTGCACTGTTACTCCGGATCTAAATTGTTCTTTTACATAATTAACTGTTAGTTCTATGTAAAGATTAAAAAGTAATAGGGATAGGGAACATCCTTGTTGGATTCCCTTTTTTAATACGGCTTCTTTCTTATATTCTTCGATTATTGCTGGTGCAGTTTGATTCCTGTAAAAATGTTAGCAATTGATCTTTTATCTCTATACTTTGACCCTAAATTTTTAAAAATATTGAACATTTTATTCCAGTCTACGTTATCAAATGCCTTTTCTAAGTCTATAAATACTATGTGTGTTAGTTTGTTTTTCTTTAATATTCTTTCTACTATTAATTTGAGCGCAAAAATTACTTCCCTTATTCCTATACTTTTCCTAAAACCAAATTGGTCTTCTCCTAATACTTATTCCACACTTCTCTCAAATTCTGTACAGAATTCTAGTTAAGATTTTTATGCGTGAGTAGTTAAGCTAATTGTTCTGTATTCTTCACAGCTTTCTTTGGTATAATGACAATAACACTCTTTTTGAAGTCTGACAGAATTTCCCCTTTTTCGTAAATATTACATATCAGTTTGTATAATCCATCTTTTCTTTTCTTTTTCCTGTTTAGCCTCCGGTAATTACCTTTCAGATAATATTTCAGAAGATGAATGAGGATGAAATGTATGAATGTAAATGAAGTGTAGTCTTGTACAGTCTCAGTTCTACCATTCCTGAAATGTGTGGTTAATTGAAACCCAACCACCAAAGAACACCGGTATCCACGATCTAGAATTCAAATCTGTGTAAAGATAACTGGGACTTGAACGCTGGAACTCTCCACTTCCAAATCAGCTGATCTGGGAAGACGCGTTCATCACTATACCAACCCGGTGGGTTTGTGTAATCTATCTATCGCTTCCTCATCTGCACTGCACAGTAATTCTGCAGGTATCCTGTATTTTACAGATATTCATTAAATAAAAAAGAATTAATCACTTCACTTCAATATATTTCTGTTGCCATTATGATAAAAATGTAATGGAAAAAAAAAATTAATTTTTGTTTCTTTAATGAATATTTTTAATTCACAACTTCGCCCCCAAGGAGGCTGGATGCTCGATCTAAAATTTAAAACCTTCTCTGGGATAACACGAATGTATCCTGAAAATTTGAAAGCAACGGTCGGTTGGTTCTCGCGTGATGCTGTTACAAACAGAAAAAACAGACAATCTTTCGCATTTATACTAATATGTGTAATGTTTAATTATAAAATGAATAAAATTGTTATAATAAAATTGATAAACGTTTCTCATTACTTCATAACGAGCATGAGGATATGAGGATGCATGAGCATAATGCGCATAATGTCGGTATACCGACATTCCTCGGATAACCTCCATTACCCAATAGAGAATCCTCGAATTAAAATCTGAAAAAAACATTGTATACTATAGTTGCATCTCTTTTCATTCTTTTAATTTTTATTCCGCCTTCCAAAATCTATTGTTAAAGGTATCTTCAACGAGAAAATTATATATAATTGGTGATTTGTTATTTACAAGGGGGTTTGGAAGTTCAAAATTGAAATAAATTTGAACGTTTGATTTTATTTTAAGACCTTGAAATTTTTCGTTAAGGTGAATCTTCAGCGAGTAAATCGTAAAAAAACTGCACTAAAATTTTTATTGTTTGCTGATGGAATAAACGTTGAAACGTTAAAAATTACAGTTGCAAAAAATATTTTTCCTCATAAGAAGCGGGGAGTTTCACTACAAATACTTAAAGTTAAGGTATTAAACAGAGTTAAGTTTAAGATAAGTAGTTAAGCTTTATTCCAAATCAGCTGATTTGGAAGTCGAGAGTTCCAGCGTTCAAGTCCTTGTAAAGCCAGATATTTTTACACGGATTTGAATACTAAGATCGTGGATACCGGTGTTCTTTGGTGGTTGGGTTTCAATTAACCACACATCTCAGGAATGGTCGAACTGAGAATGTACAAGACTACACTTCATTTACACTCATACATATCATCCTCATTCATCCTCTGAAGTATTATCTAAACGGTAGTTACCGGAGGCTAAACAGGAAAAAGAAAGTAAGTTAAGATTTATTCAAAGAAGATAATAATTTTATTTAGCAAGTTCCATTTAAATCAGTTCGGCCGAATCTGTGTAATATTTGTATAAAAAATTGTAGACTAATTTGAAAAGAAATAATCTAATTTAATTATGAATTAAACCAAAAGAGAAATTATACAGAGAATTTTACAGGTAAAAACGTTTATTTTATATTTCAATAAATTTTAAAATTATAAGTCTTGTTTCCTGAAAAACTATACATTTTTCTTTATTTAGCATAACGAAACGTGGTAAAATTTTAATGACATTTTCGCATTATAATTTGTTTTTCAAGAATATCTATTGAAAGCTAATATAAAATCACACCTTTGTTAGTAATATGTCAGGTTATAATCAGTGAAACGTTTAAGATTTTCGTGTACGACATCTAGATATGTTGTTAATGGCGCTGTTTAAGGTGGGAAGGTTTTACAAAATGTATGTTTCGTGGTTTTTTTTTAAGTTTATTACGAGTCCAGAAGTTGTATAATTTTGTTGTTTTATGTAATTTTGTATTTGCAAGTGTACTAAAATGAGAAGCTGTAAATCGTGTAATTATTTGTTAAATGAATCTTTCTTTTTATGCAATTGTTGTATAACGTGTTTTTACACATTTAGAGGGTTTTTTAATGTTTTATTTAATGATAGTTTTGCGTATGTATGGGCATGATTTGGTTTTTAAGAACAAATCGTTAACTTACTTTGTTAACGGGCTTATCTTCACTTTTAAGATGTCAGAATGGTGCTTCTTAAATATACAGAATCGTTTTTAATTATTATTAAACGAGTTCATTCGCGTAACGAAATGTGATGGCAACTTTTTAAAATATAAATACAAATTTTAACGACTTACTTCGAAACTTGCGGACAATGTAATCAATTACTTGGAAAAATTTTTGACAGATTTGTTCTTCCAAAAGATGTTTTAGAAGGTAATACGGACACTTTGTTGGTGGAGTTCTGTGGTACTCCAATAAATATTTGTGTTTATCATTTTAATGCTATCCACTGACGAAGGAGGCGTACGTTTGTCTCCTTAACGTCTAATTGAAATTGAGCGGTTAAACATTTTTTAAATATAAACCATAAATTAATACATCAGACTATATTTAGCTACAATGCGTTTTTATTTATTCCCGTACAAATATTCTATTATAAGTTGTTCGGATATAAATTACTTTTAAAATCCTGTAGGTGACTCTTAATTTTCATCATATCTTGGTAAATTTTTCTGATAGGTTAATATCAAGAACATCCAAATACACCGCGAAATGCACTTTATTTAAGCTCAGAAAATCTGGGAAATATGACAAAACTTATTAAGTGATTCCATACATAAATAGAATTTAATCCCAATAGTCGTGTATTGTGATAAAAATTATACGTAGTTATTTCTCATTTTTTTCTAACGGTACTTTTAGAAAATGATAATTATAAAATGACTTTGATTGAATGTGTATCGTCTGATATCTGGGTATGTTTTTATTTATTTTTGAATCCTTACTTAACTTTTTTCTTGCTTTATGATTATTTATAAATGTCGTCTTTTAGCATATTTTGATATACTCAAAGTTTTGTAAACATTGATAAGTTTTTTATTAAATTTTAAACCTATTGCTACCTGCACTTGTAATTTTTGTTTAAGATTAGGTTATTACGTTCTATAAACTGAAAAAATTATTTATTAATATTTAAAACTGGACCTTTCAGGAATATGTCATGCACTTCTTTCTTTATGTTTACATGTAGAATTCTAAAATATATATTATGAAATGGTAAATGGCAAATAATTATAAACTAAAAAAAAATTTTTGTTTTCAATTAAAAAAAAAAATTGTTACGATAATACATAACAAGATAATTTTTTAACATTTATTTTAAGAATAGACCACAAAGGACTCTGTTGATTCTTAAAACGACTTGAAATAATGGGATAATATGGTTTATCGACACATTTAAGTAAATAATTATATACGTATTTTCAATGATATTTACGGATTAAGAAAAATACTTGTAATTTTGGCTGATTCCAACTTCAGTTAAAAAAAAAAAAAAAAAAAAAAAAAAAAAAAAAAAAAAAAAAAAAAATATATATATATATATATATAATAGTATATATACACACGAGTATTTTAATACTGTTTAATTTTATTTGTACATATTTCACATATTCGAAATATAAAAATTGTTGAATAAAAATACAATTTCTAGAGGTTTTTATTTTATTTTAACATTATTACATTTTTAAAATTTTAAACGAAGTCTATATCGGTCTTTGGAAAAAATTGGGGTTTACCTTGGTTGGGTTGGTATACCATAAGTTATTGAAAATCAATTTTTAAATATTTTAAGCTTAAAAGTGTTTAATTTGAAAAATATCTTTTTAATATTGGGTAAAAAAATGATAACGGCGAATTACATAAATTTAAATAGAAAAAAAATTTATCATGTTTTAAAAATTTAACATTAAAATAAAATCCTAAAAAAAAAAATAATAATATGAATTTACCAGCCATGTCCCGTATCCGATGGAGGGCATTTTAATTCCGTTCTGGAATACCTGCATGGTGCTATTTGTTCGAGAGCAATGTGTCGACTGAGTTCGACTCGTAGAAGAAACGTGACAACCCATTACAATTTCCACTGTTTCTCCGCTTTCACATACCCTACCTAAAACTAATATAACGGGCGTACGTGAAGCCTGGCGTGGATTTGTGTACTGTACGGTAGCTATTGGTTTCCAATGTAATAACATTCACTTTATGACCTCTTTAATCCTTTTCATATTAATTTATTGTTAGAAGAAGAAAAAGGATTCAGGCGATTAAACGATGAATAAATGAATGAATGCAGTTGAAGGAGTATCAGTATCTAATTCTTTGCTAATAATCCATAATATTTTATTGTAATTCTACTGTCGAAATTTAATGTTAATACAAATTCACTATTTATTTATTTTTTTTGTATACGAATAAAACTTAACTTTTTTTCTTTAATAAATAATTTCAATAAATGTTATCATTTCCATATCACAAAAAAATTGGTGTTAAAACTGCTTCTAATATTGTTGTTAAGCTTTGGTGATCTGCAAGAACCGGTTTATTAAAAGTGGATTTGATATGTGACATATTATCTTTGAGAAATTCCCAAGTGTTAAGAAACCATAAAGTTGAAGTTTACCACTCTAACCGGAATTTAACAACCAGTATTTAGTTCAGATATTAATAATTCTTTTTTACTAAAATAATTTTCCAGATATTTGTAGTAATATAATATAGGGAAAATATTAGGAGCAAACTCAAAACGCTGAGAAGTTTTTTTTTTTGTAGTTTTTATCAGGTGGAAAATCAGAATGTAAGTTACTAAATTTGGTTTCTTCTGGTAAAAACTTTAGTGAAACTGTTATTTTAATATTAAATTTGCTAATTGTTTTCTATAAGTATGATTGCCACTGTTATATCAAGCACTCGCTACATTTTAACCCTTATTTTATCCCTGAGTTTAGTTAAATGGAATAAAATATACTTAATTTTTCTGTTCAGTGTAACATTTTTAACAGGTTGAATTTCATATATGTATGAATACATACATACATGTAGTTAGTAATGGAACATTACATCTATCTACAAGTGATTTTGTCACTGACATCACTCGTAATGAAGTGTGAGTGAGGGTACTAATCACCTGGTCTGTAATATAATCTGGTCTTTGTATTAACCATATGGGAAGTGATCTGCATAAGAATGAATCCTGTTACAATTTTAACTAAGATATTTTTTTAGATCTGCTTAGAGTGTGCTCACATATTATTATTTGGAATCAGGTATGTGTTTTTTTTCAAATCATAATTAAGATGTGAAAGTACTGTATGAGACATTGAATTCTTATTTTAATAAATATGTACCAAAAAGGATATAATAACTTTTACATTCCAAGAATCCCTGCTGGTTTACAAAATATATATTACACGGAACCTAAAAAATGTACCAAAATGTTAAAAAAAGAAAACATGATGATTTAATTTAAAAAAAAATAATTGTCAAATTAAGAATTTATAATGCATATTTAAACTGTATTTCTTAAGTAAAATGTGTTGTAAAGTAATCTGGTTCAAATTCTGGTCAGGTTTATCATTTTTCATACACTACAAAATTTCTACATCATATTCACAAGCATATCAAATTTTTAGCATATGTGATAAACTAATGTTACCCAGTAAAATAAATAAACATTTGTAGTTTAGAAAATAAATTTGTAGGAAATGGAACAGTGAATGTTACAACAATGGGGATTCTCCCACAGTTTTTGTATATTTCTTTTCCTCTACATTTGTATCTTGTACTGACAAAACATTTAAAAGTTTACAAGTGAGTTAATTGTACATGTTAGTTATACAAGTGAGTTAACAAGTATTGTTTAATACCAATTATATACTTTAAATTAGTTTTTTATAAAATGGTTAAAATTTTAACAGTTAAAAATAAAGTTTTAGCCTACTCAGTCGTAATACAGAACTAATTAAAAAAGCTGACTAAAAAAAAAAAAAAATGAGTTGGTTATCTCAAAACCAAATGTGGAATGTCTAAATCTAGTAAAACTGATGAAAGTTACTTGTATATTACTAATAATATTTTGACATGAGTAAAAAATTTCTGTAATGTAAATATTTAAAAAAAAATTATGTTAAAGAAAATTTACTTTGCTTTTTGATTCTTTTGTTTTTTATTTACTCAAAAACTATTCTTTGTTTTTTAGGACTTATAATTTCAGTTTTATTTGAACTGTTTAATAGCCTTTAAGTTATTATAAATTCTGATCTCTATGCAGAAGAAAATGTCACAGCCTTTTATTTGGAAGGTCTCTGAATTCTAATTAGATTTACATTTTCATCTCATTCAAAAATTCCGTTCCATACTCTCATATACAAGATTTAACTTTGTGTAGTGAATCAATCATTAAATATATATATATGTTTTAGGAAAAATAATTAATGATTGATTTGGAGATGTAAATAACATATGTTTCAATTTTTTTTACTCTTACTGATTACAACCTTTATTTTCAAAGTGATAAGATTAAAAATAAATAAAAATTTCTTTTGAACTTTTTTTAATTTCACATAGAACATAAATTTTATATTGTACTGTTTACATCTAAATAAATAAATAAATAAATATAGTATTAATAAATAAATTGAAAAAAAATCATTATTTTCTTTTTTTAAAGAACATGAAAAAATAAATTATTTTTGCATTAAATGAAATGAAATAAATTAATGAAATAACATTTTATTATTTTTGTTTATCATTAGGAATGTTTGTATTTGTATCATTTTCATTATATTTGTATGGATTTAAATCTTGTGAATCAGTTTTAGTCCAACATATGTATTGATCACATGTTTTTACTTCACCAGTAGCAGCCATTCTAAATATTTCCATTACAGATTGAGAATTTCCTCCATACAATTTCATGAACCTACAAAAAAAAACAAATCATGTAATAGTCAAAATGTTTTTGGAATTCTTTTATTTTATTATACAGATTCAGAAGGAATGTTTAATAGATTAATTAATTATAAATATTGTCACCTTTCATCTTTATTTTTTTATTTATTTCAGAACTAGTTTTGATCAACACGATAACATTTGTTCAGAAAAGAAAAATAATTAACATTTACTTTCAAATTACATGGAAATTTTACTTTCCCAAGATTCTTTCTAATTATACATCTGCTTTGTCAATGGAATTGCTAGTGGCACTACTATTAATGACAGCTATTTTAAGTCGTTGGTGGCCTCCATGGCATGAGTGGTAGCATCTCAGCCTTTCATCCAGAGGTCCTGAGTTTGAATACTGATCAGACATGACATTTTCACATGCTACAAAAATTGTCATTCATCTCATCCTTTGAAGTAATACTTAAAAGTGGTCCCGAAGGTTAATAAAAAAAAAGGAAAAAAAGAAGTGTGGGGTCAGATTATCATACAGTCAAATAATCTTTTTTATTTGTATCATTTTTATTCATTTAATATGTTGTTTTGTCAATTTAGTGAATTTGTAAACATCATGTTGTTAAGCAAATTGAGTTCAAAATTTTCATGTATGTATTTGTATGTTGGGGTTAATACACTTGCATGTATATCCTGTTTTTTATGATGTGATTAGAAAGGTTGATGTTATGTGTAGTACTTAAATAAGTAAATGGTACAAGTATTATTGCATGTTATTTACATTATGCCAAAAATTGTTGAAGAACTAATATTTAAGCCTTTAAAAGAATTATTCAAATTTCATTGAATGAGTGCAATTAGGATGTAATATATAAAATTTTAAATAGCTTTATAAAAATTTATATTTACCTTAAAAGTGATGAACTGATTTGATATTCTTTGCTTTGCTGTCCCATCTTACACGCTAATCGTTCTAGACAGATACCTTTTGTTATTGCTTTTCTAACAGAGTTAGTTAATGAATCTAGTGCAGACTGATCAGCATCTTCTAGAACTCGGCTGACACGAACTGCAAATATACCCAGATGCGGTAATATGAGTGTCTTGAATAACCAAATTATTATCATACCAACACCGGCTAACAGAACCGGTTCAATTAAACGTGGCAAGTGCTTTCCTATTAAACTTAACAAATGATGTCCAGAACCGTGTCCTGCATAAGGAGATAAGTGTGGAATAGGGTATGGAGGATAAGTATAAGGTCCAACACCATAAGGTCCAGGAAATTGTGCTTGTGGTGGCCCATATGCACTTGGTCCATCAGGTACTGATTCTGTAAGTGGTCCAGGTGCTGTACCAGGTTCAGGAAAAGGTCCTGCACCAGCTATTGCTGGTTGCTGAACATTACCTGAAGGAGAATAATGATAACCAGTGTGTTGTATGGTGGGTGAGACTAGTGTTAAACACGTCCAGATTAAAGTAACTGAAACAAATAAAACATTACGTTTGCATTTAAAAACAAAAACAATTGATGAACATAATTTTAAAATTTATTACAGCTAAAAAATAGATCATGAAGGAATATCAAAAACTAATGTGTTTTAGTTAAAAAATATTATAATTCTAAGATTCTATGGATTAAAATGGTTTAATAACTTTGGCTTTTTATGTTGATGAATATTCTTTTAAATCTACTTTTGTCAAATTAAAATCTACAAATAAATAATATTTAAAAAAAAATTAAAAACATACAAATTTAAAGTACATTTAAACCATTGGCACGTCCTAAACTTTAAAAAATCATTTCAGTAATTTCAAGTGGTGTATTTATAATCACTCACTAATTAGGATAACTGTATACAGGTGAAAAAAAATTAATGTGAATAATAAACATAATCTTATTATCCATAAAATTTTATTTCAGATCATCACATTAAACGAACAATTTCATAAATGTTCACTGGTAATTGTCATGGACAGCTAAATCTTTAAAAAACTTTTATCTTTGAAATAAAGCATTAATTAAATAACATTTATAACTCTCTTATACAAGAGAATTATTTATTCTAAGGTTATGTAAACTAATTATTTAGTAAATTTAAACTTTTAACTTATCTTTTTTCCTGTTTAGTGGTAGGGAATTACCGTTTAGGTATTACTTCAGAGGATGATTGAGGAGGATATGTATAAGTGTAAATGAAGTGTAGTCTTGTACAGTCTCAGTTCAACCATTCCTGAGATATGTGATTAATTGAAACCCAACCACCAAAGAACACTGATCCATGATCTAGTCGTCAAATTCGTATAAAAATAACAACTGCCTTTAGTAGGTCTTGAACACTGGAACTCTCTACATCCAAATCAGCTGATTTGGGAAGACCTGTTCACCACTAGACCACCCCAATGGGTCAAACTTTTAACTTATCCATATTTTTATATTTATAAATAAGTAATCTTTGCTGAAGATTATAGTTAGTTATTACAAACAAACAAAAAATAACAGTATTCACATCTGTTGAACCAGACATCAAAACTGCTTTTTTAACTTGTTAACAATATTTCAGCTTATGAGAAAGGAACTTATTGTACTTTTGTTATCATATTTAATAAATTACCAAACCATTTAAAAGATTTACCCACCAACAATTTATATGAAATGGAATTAAAAAGGTTTTTTTTTGTAGAAAAAATATTACTCTGTCAATGATTTTTAAATAACAAAAAATGTATATTTAGTAGCTTTGGATATTTACTTTAATATAGATATATATTTATTTTTTCATTAAATTTTAATAAGGACTTTTGATAAGAACAGTTGTTTTTTGGTTTCTAATTAATTGTGTATTTTTTGATACTACAGTGATCAAGATTTTACTTTAGTTTCCTTTGAATTTTTGACAAATACTGGACCAGTTTCTTTTTACACGACTGCCTAGTAGCAGCTGAACAGCGGAACCGATTTATATGTATGACCCTGCATTAGAATCTTTATATTACCGGGAGTTTCATAGGATACATAAATAAATAAATAAATAAATAAATAAATATATATATATCTTCTATATAAATATCTTTTATATATATATAAAATGAATGTTTGTTTGTTTGTCCCATATGTGTTCTTATAACATTCATTCAATTGTGGTAAATTCTGGTGAGTTGTGCGCACGCCCGCAAAAATTTCTGAATTAGTTTGGACTCGCTAGGTGGCGCTGGGGTCGAGATATTTGGAAAAATTGTATTTATGGTCAGATTTGGCTCATATTCAGAATTAGTTATGTGAAAGAAAATTTTTTACAAAAACTATACCCGCTAGGTGGCGCCGATGTCGAGATACTTATGAAAAAAATATACATACAGACTTTCTTCTTTTATATATATATATATATATGTAAAAGGCATATATATAAAAGGCAATATTTGTATGTGTGTCCAATATAGATTAAAAAATTACTGGACCGATTTACGGGCGGGTTTTTGCAAAATGATCCACGTAGTCCGGAGAAGGTTTAAAGCTATTAAAATTCTTAATCCGACCAGTAGAAAGAAAGTTACGGGTATTTTGAACCGACTACTGTGTTTATTGAGTAGTTTGAATTAAATCCGATAGGTAGTGCTGTTGTTTTGTCAGTTGGATTTATTTATATTCCGTTTTTTATAAAGTGAACGGTTAAATTTTATGAAGTTCCGTAATGTTCAGTTTTTTAATGTTTCATCAAACTTTCAATTGTATATATATATATTTATACTCAAATCTAACAATAGCGAAGCATTGCTGGGTCTACTAGTATATATATATATATATATATATATAGTAGTGAAGATTTGCCAGTTAAAGCCTGAACTTTACTAAATTGAATTAGTGAACAGTGAACTGTGAGCCTTCTCATTGTGTTAGCTGGATTTGAACTGAATGATTCCAACCAATCGAATGAATAATATTACACAAATAATAGAAATAAATTTACGTAAAATAAAATAAATTAAAAAATTGTTAGTTTAATAAAAATTTATGTTTAATAATAATGGGGTATGCGTGGGGACTGTGTTTGAGGCTAGTGTGGTAAAGTGATGCAGGCACCTCGTGCGAGGGTAGACCAATAATCACAATCAACTGGTAACAAACGGGGTGCTCCAGGGGTGCTGTAATGGGAAGAGCAATGAGGTGCTCTTATAATATATCTCTGCAAACAATCGTCCGATTTTCAAAATTCAAACGGGGTTTTGTTAGTAGGTTGACGACTAACTTTTGCATGCATTTGGTACATTCTCCATCTAACAGATCATGGTTATTCAACCCACCGGGTTGGTCTAATGGTGAACTTGTCATTGCAGATCAGCTGATCTGAATTCTAAGGTTCAGATCCTAGTGAAGACATTAGTTTTACACAGATTTGAATACTAGATCGTGGATACCGGTGTTCTTTGGTGGTTGGATTTCAATTAACCACACATCTCAGAAATGGTCGACTTGAGACTGTACAAAACTACAGTTAATTTACATTCATATACCATCATCTTCATTCATCCTCTGAAGTAATACCTTACGGTGGTTCCGGAGGCTAAACAGAAAAAAGAGAGAGATTACGGTTATTCAGAAATGTTGTTATATCCTCGCAACCAATCTTCTGATTTTCAAAATTCAAACGGGGTATTTGCTAGTATAGTACGATGGAATCAAACCAGAACAAAAATTATATTCTGTCGGCATCGGATAAAGGATTGAGCCCACTATTGTTGTAGGGGTACAGGACAAAGTGGAATGGCGTACGCTGCCACTAGTATTGTGTTGGGCTGTGATGATGCATTAACTACAATGGATTACCCTAGACAGAGCTGTGGTAAATCTGAGCAGTCACATATTTGCCAAGGGCTAGGCCTACGTAGCTCTGAGTTGTGTGAGACAATTGAAGAGTTTAGCTATTAGTTGTTTGCATCCCAGAAATTTGCTATATGATCCGCACGATAAAAAATTAAACGGATTTCAATCACTTGAGAAATCTGAAAGTTTAGATTGGTATACGCCAATTAATAAATAAACTAAAATATTTACAGTTTCCTCATTTGGATCAGTTCATGAAATACGTGTTATATCCATAAGTTTTCGAATCGTGAATGTAAAGATTAAAAAACACGAATGCCAAAAATAAAAAAAAATAAATAAATTGAACTAAAATAACGACAATAAATCGAACTAAAAAAAAAAGAAAGAAAACATGGTGTGAAAATAAAGGACTAAACATCGTTATGTAATATTTAATAAAATAATGGGTAACCAATCAACTTTCAGGCAGTTTTAATTTATTTAAATATACTTCTTACGCTGTAAAAATAGCAGGCATTTAAAGTTGTTTAATGATTAAGTTTTCACCAGTTCTTACATCGATTAGAAAATTTTGTTCAATAAAAATATTTAGATGCAGTCGGGAGGCTCTGAATTGTAATTATCCTACATTAATGAGCTATGAATAATAATTATTCTGTATTAGAGTTCCTACTACATTTAAATATTTTCGTTGGACAACATTTTCTTATTGGTATTAAGATCTGGTGAAAACTTATTCATTAGACAACCTTAATACCTGCTATTTCTACAACATGAAAGATATATTTAACAAATTAAAACTGTCTGATAATTGATTGGTCACCCATTAATTTATTTATTTAAATATTGCATTATGATGTTTAGTCCTATATTGTTATTTGTTTTCTTTTTTTTTGGTTCAGTTTATTTATTTTTTTTACTTTTTGACAGTCGTGTTTTTAATTTTTATTATTTAATTTAAGGGGTACTTAACCATTCCAATTATGATCTGTATAATGCACTGTAAGTATTAGATAATCTGTATAATAATTAGAATAAAATATTTATTTATTTGTTATGAATAATTAAAATATTTACTGTAAAATTATTCAATTTTATTGAAAAAGATTAAACAAATATGATCTGTGTATTGTGTAAAAAATCTGTAGTTATTTTATTTACAAATCATTACAATGACTGATAACTTTATTTTTGTTGAAAGCAACCAGTTTTATAACGAGTAAATTTATTTATTACTATTTCAGGACTTGAATTATTATACAAAAGATAACCTTATCAATGAATTATTATTAACAAAAAAGAAAAAGTATATATATATATATATGTGTGTGTGTGTGTGTGTGTGTATGTGTATTTGTTAAATTTACATTATTTTCTTACCTTGGATTAGCAAAGAATTCATTTTCATGGATGAGTATTTACCTAATCACAATCGAAGTGATAGAAACACTAAACATTTATTTATTACCATTGTGGTATTTATAGCTAATTTATTCATTTAGTATAATAATGTCATTTTCACTTCATTATAATTACATTAAATTGATTTATTGACAGTTACCATAATCAATGACGATACAATTATGATTGCAATATACATTAAGGAATTGTAGTCCACTGGCTGATTCTACACCCATACCCTTCCCACCCCACATCCACACATACACACATACACACACAATGTTTATGGACATTTAAATTTATGTTAAAATTCACTTTTCACCCTATTTAAAGTAATGTGATAATATTATTTACAAAATTTCACTTTTTGACCCTAATTGCTTCAATAGTTTGGAAATTTGTTCTGGCCTCCTTCAGTAATACATCAAAAATATTTAAAATGTAGGTTAATTTCTGTAATTTAATGACAACTATTAGGAATTGCTTGTACTATTTTTGTAAAACTTTTATGTAGATTTTTACCACTAAATTGGTAAATTTAGAAACTGATACACATATTTTATGAAGAGAAATACTAATATCTGGTTAAGTTTTTTTTTTATTAATTTGAACTGTATTTAAAGAGGAAATATTTTTTTATTTGATAAAATATAAAAATGAAATATCAGACACAAAACATTATCATAATGATAAATAATATAATTTTATAATACGTAGTTATTGTGCGTAGCACAATTAACAATTGCCTAAGTATAAGCAGTAACAGCTATACTGAGTACATATAATTATTATTATCATAAAGTTACCACATCTGATCTGATAACTACTTAATTAATTTGTATAAACTAACACATATTTATGAAATCATTTCTGCTGCTTGTTAATTTTTTTATGATTTTGTTTTCTTTTAGTCAAGACTACCTCTGTAGTGCTACCTAGGTTTTGTGTAAAAGCTGATGAAGATGATTATGATGAGAGTAATAGAGAACAGATACATGAATTAAAATATATGCATAGGTAACGTGCGTTTCTAAAACAAGAAAAGGACTGGCTGTATTTGCAGCACTATTGATTGAGGGTATTTGTTTAGGATTTGTGTATTATCACACAGTATGGCTACATCTGGGGTTAGATTTTCTCACAAATCTTAAAAACATGAAAAAAACTGTAAGCAAAGATGAAAGTAATTTTGGTTATATTTTAACATTGTATGGAGCCAAAATGCAGTTTAATATGGTTTGATAAGTGCTACTCATATCTTTAAATTGGAGCATTCAAGATGTTCTGGTGAATACGATTTTAAACAAATTTTCTTAAATTGTTTCTAACGCTAAACTACCACATTACATTGAGAACGAAAATTATACTCTTTTTTTATACTAGAAGAGAATATTTGGTCCTAATAGAACCTTTTACCCAGTTTATTGCGACATACAGGTTAAATATGAAAGAAATTAATTTATTTACATTCATAGGTTTATTAGATTCACTCTCACATATGTATAATTTATACATTTTAGTCAATTGTTAATCATATAATCACATAAATATGTGATTCGAGTCCATATTAATTGTTTAAAATGAAAACACATTAAGTAATTTAAGCCGGATACATAACTATACTAACTATAAAAATTAACTACAGAATAATTCACAGTTCAGAAAACTGAAATTCAAATTCAAAATTCAGAAAACTAAACAATAAGAAAAACAAGGAATCAAGGTCACTTCTCTACTCTGTATGATGCATCTTAAATTGTAGATTTAAATTGTACATAAGGATTTTTATCAAAAGATGAAATATCTACTTCTTATTATTACTTCTTAATAATTTTCCTGAAAATCTTGCATCATTCATTGTTGTTCTCTTTGCAATTGACACAGCTATATCTATATTCGAAGATACTTATTTAAAAAGATTTAAACATTTTACATTAGAAGTTCAAAAAATTGGTCTCTGTTTTAATATAACATCTAAATTTAAAGTTGGATAAACTGTCATATTGTGTTTCTCAGGCAGACAACATTGCTGTCACATGGATAGAATTCCCATAGTGATAATAATTCTTTGTCCAGGCTCAACATTTCTGTTTCTTATATTAAATGATAAATTCTCACTGGATAATGAAAATGATTTTGTTTGCAAAATCCAACTGCATTGTTTTAATTTGAAACTTAATAAAACTCTTACTTAACCTGTCATTATTATTATTAAATATTTACCGTATTACGGCTGTTATATTCTCGTCTGAAGTATACACACTTGAAGCTGCCATATGAGTTTTCAAGATATAAAAACGTCCTTTCGGATCTTTGCTAGGCGTCAGTAAATATGAGCAAACCAATTTTCAGTAAATAATGAATATTAATTTCTCCATCTATATGTTCAAAAATGTTAAGTTCGTTTGTGTACGCTTCAAAAACTCAAAATGTTCTGCACCGATTGAGCTCAAATTTTAGCACGATATATAACCCGCATCATAGATTGTTTTCATCTATTTTAATAAATCTATCTATCAATTTTTAATTTGGAAATGTAAACAAAGGAAAACCAATCAGATCAATGCAAGATGGCCGCTGTCAAACACAACGACCAAATTGCTTTGAATTATATTTAACAGCTAAAACATCTGTATTTTATTAAAAAAAAAAAAAAACACGATAAAAAAAATTTTTAATTTTTTTTTTTGGAATAACGATTTTAACGGGGCCTTTCAAAGGTGAAGATGTCCTCATTCTTCGAATACCCATGATCCCGACCGATACACCATTTCAATTTAAAAGACTGCAATTCCCAATTCGATTGGGATTTGCAATCACAATCAATAAAGCTCAAGGTCAATCTTTAGAATTGTATGGTTTAGATTTAGATGCGGATTGCTTCTCACATGGACAACTGTATGTGCGTGTTCCCGAGTCGGCAAACCAGATAGCCTTTATATCTACGCAGACAGTGGAAAAACAAAAAAAAAAATATTGTATATCCACAAGTATTGCAAAATTAAACTTCTATGAAACCTATGCTTTGTTTTGTTTCTCATTTCTCATCCGTGCAACCACAATGTGCCACAGCGAAGCGTGGCGGATACAAAGAGTGTATTTATATTTATGAGTGTGCAGCCTTTGTCCAAAAGAATTAGTCACTTATTTAAAAAAAATAATTTAATCCATTTCGAAATTGTGCATGCGAAATTTCAAAAAAATGTTTTTATCAAAGTATTTAAAATTTCATTGGCTTGAATTTTATAAAACATTTGTCACTAAATACATTTTTCATTGTAAAAATTTTAATTTGCACCCGAGGATGCAAATTAAAACATTCATAAAAGAAGAAACAGGTTTAATTTATCGCCAAACCAAACATGTTTGTACATAACGGTACGGCAGTGAATCGGGTAGTTTGGTAACACCTACAATCCAACATTCATGAGTGGGGAGAATGAATGTTTTTCTTTATCCATTCTTATAAGCTAAAAACTAAAATTCTGAAACAGTACTTGCCTTTTTTACCATTCAGTTGCGATAGTCGTGAAGTGGTGCGTACTTTACTTTTGATGTTACAGCGGAAAATCAACGGTAGTTACTTGACCATGCAGCAAGTGTTTTGAAATCATTTTAATATCCTTCCAAACCAGCCCACCCAATAAAAACATTGGTTAAAAGTTTGAAGAAACGGGTTCCAAATTGAAAAGAAGAGCTGGAGGGTTAAACGTGAGGGTATAAAAAAGAGGATTGAACATATGAAAATGATAGGAGAGTGGAAGTTGTTTTGCAACAAAGTACCTGGTCAACACAACAGCACGCAGTATCACTAATGATCGCATGTAAGTAGGATTTTACACGAACTCCAGTATGGCTTCTGTTATTGGACATGATAAATATTTATCCAGACCTTCTAAACAAACTTTTTTAGAATAACAAGGCTCATTTCCACTTTTCGAGCTTTCTCAATAAGAAACGTTTTCTCTACTGGTCGTGTTTAACTTCAAAGATACATGAAACGCCGTTCCAAAGTATCAAAGTGACAATCGGTGTGCCATTTAATCGTTTAGAATTAATTATAGGACCGTATTTATTTAACGACGACGGTCATGCAATTACGCTAAATTCATAACGCTATGTTAACTTGTTAGAAGCTTAAATTAACTCGTCATCCTATTAATCAAAACATTTGTTTTCTCAATAAGATGTACTACGAGCCACACTTAAAGGATTTTCAAATCAGTTGTGAAAACATTGTTTCCTATTACATCATCTCAAAAAAGGGGACATTATACGGCCAGCAAGATCCTCTGATCTATGCCTACGATTGATGTTTTTCTTTAGAGGGCTTGAAATCAGGTATTTTCCAAAATCGCCATCATGCAACCTCCACACCCCCCCCCCCCCTTATAGAACAGACCATAGAATATATAGTCATGCTAAGAAAGTATGATGGGCAATCTATTAAACTGTTGAAATGTGTGAAACAAAATGCTGGCATTTTGTTGAGCAGTAGGCCTTAAACAGAAAGCATGCCATACTTTAGAACATCAATTTTCATGTAGAAGTATTTTTAATTTCTCTCTAAATCAAGTTCTGATAGACAACGTGAGGCTCATTTTCAATTTTCAATTCATTCCTAAATCCAGTGCTTAATACAAACAACACAGCTGTGTTTTCAGCTAAATGTTTTGACCTGCACAGACATGATTAATCTTGTCTATGAAGGCTCACTCTTCAGCATTAGATAAGATGGCATAATATGTGACTATGATATCATTTAATTCTTTGTTTAGTATTATTTATTTATAGCTTACAAATTATGTTAACAAAGTTAAATAATAAAAAATGAGCTAACAAAATGCAAATAGGAGCTTAAAATGCTAACTATACGTTGAAAAATGAAAAAATCCTTTAATTAAAATTTAAAATTTTTTCAAAAATGGTGGGTGGTAAACAGATTCTGAGTTCATATTTGTTTTCAGCATAAAAAAACAGATTAAAATCATGTATCGAATGTTAGGAAACAAATTATGTTTAGCAGAGTAATCTGAATAAAAAAACTTTATTTCAGTATTTGAAAGTTATCGTGTTTGCTCATTGTCTCCATTTGTAACTGTCTTGCAGAGGATTACTTGAAAATGGCCATGTATATTTTAATTAAACTTCAAGAGTGAACTTGCTTTAACTACACAATTTAACTACGTAAGTTCAATTACACTATTGAAATCTTAGCCCTCTTGACTAAAGCAAATATTTTGCATTTACTCACTCATTAAGCACTTAAAAAAATTTCAAAGATCAGACTGTTCTCTTTTTTGTAAAAACGTTTTTCATTTTACTTGCTCTGATATACTTAATAAAGTAAAATTTGAAATAACTTTCCTTATAAATTTCCTTTTACACCTTGACAAAGCAAAGGAGATTGTTTAGGTAAACCTTTTTTTATGATTTACTAACTGAATATCTATTTTAGCAAAACCTTTTAAAACAATGAAAATTAAAACAAACAAAATTTTGAAAATTCTAAGAAAGTATTTTTTTTTTAATTTCCATCATTTTGTAATAAAAGATTTATCCATTTTACTTTCTCAGTAAATAATTAATAAAAAAAATGTAGTTTGTAGAAGAATTAAAAATATACAATTTAGAGCAATTTTAATGTGTGACAATTTTTTTCTTAGTTTTAATAAGTATTTACTTTCAAATAAAAGATAAGAACTGATACCAAATGGAACACCATGTAATTCAGTTTTGGAAGCTTCTTTGGTTTCCTATTGCGTTGCTTTTCAATTTTCTCAATTGTTATTTTAAACAATATCATTGCCCAAATTTTGGGGATTGGCCAAAAAGATCTATTTACCACCAAAATAACATAGTTACAAGAGCGCTTTTGGTTAAGACTATTTTTTATAAATTAATCCAGTTAAAGTAGTTCAGAAAATAAAAAACAGATCTCAATAAATTTCTCTTTTATTCTGTATATCTCAAGATTTTTATTGTAAGTAAAATAATATGTAAAGGTTTTATCAGCGTCATATTTTAGTGGGTTTAATTTTCATAATTTGATTTATTTAGCTTATAATATGCAGAGGCATCAAAGTCATATGTACTATTAAATATTTTTACATCAGTAATAGTAGCTGATGTACTAATGTTATAGTAGCTGATAGTAGAAATGTTTTAAGTACAGTAAAAATTACATACTAAGCATTTAATGGTAAAGAGGAAAAATTAGTAAGTAATCTGTGTTTAAACTACGAGTAGTTTATTATTAAAACCTTTATTCCATTTTCATTGTTGTAGTTTATTTTAATTTTCTCAAATAGCAATTAACTTTAATAATGTTAAATATTATTTAGTAAATTTTCTTATATAAATCAGATTTGCATCAGTACTGTTATGTAACTAACTAGTGTTGCACACATCTGAAAATAAAAATATAAATATTTAATAAAATAAATAAATATTTAAACATTCAGCTAATGATTCTAAACAGAAGAATTTTTCTTTTACATTTTTAGGAGAAATATTAGTACTAACTGTACTGAAAAGTTTTATAAATTAAATACAGTACATATCTTCAAAAATAAAAATTATTAGTTTTTTAAATTTACCCATGTCTGAGCTACAGATCAAATCAAGAGAATTCATTTTCAAGTCTGAATTTTTGTCTTGCATGAGTCTTCAATTTCAAAGAGTGAAAAATCTTAACAAACAGCAGAAGCTTAAATGCAGATGAGGTTTTTTATCTTTAAAAATTTTTAAATGTGTGCTGTAATTGACTTTTATAAACTTTTTAATTTTAAAAACACCACGTCATCGATATCAAAATGTTAAAACTTATAAAGTATAACGCATTAAGGTTTTATTAAACACACACACACACACCCCACACTCATACACACCTCCTAAACTTTGTTTTTCTTAAATCAAATTCTAACATGAACAAAGCAGGTAGTGGAACAGTACCACACTGGGTGTACACAAATATGTGCAAGTGCTTCTTTACATCTGATTGTATTTCTTTTGTAACGCTATACTGCAATCAGTACAGTTTTACATTTCTTGATTCACAAGGATCTATCACATTTTACCAATGTTTACGTAAATTTACGTTTACATACAAAACAAATAATTTTCATTTATTAATTTTTATATGTAATTTTTTCCCATATGTTTTGTTCAAAAGTGTAAAGAAAATATTTCAAAAAATAAAAAAATATTAACAATTTTGTTACTAGTTATTTGTTTTTTATTTAATCAGATGAAAAGTGTCACATTGACTACACATAGTAGTTTAATTATGTAACCCACTGGGTTGGTCTAGTGGTGAACGCTTCTTCCCAAATCAGGTGATTTGGAAAGGAATTCCAGCATTCAAGTCCTAGTAAAGGCAGTTCCTTTAATACGGATTTGAATACTTGGTTGTGGATACCAGTGTTTTTTGGTAGTTGGCTTTCAATTAAGCACATAACTCAGGAATGGTCGAACCGAGACTTTACAAGACTATACTTCATTTACACTCACACATATCGTCCTCATTCATCCTCTGAAGTAATACCTGAACAGTAATTCCCAGAGGCTAAACAAGAAAAGAAAGAAAGTAGTTTAATTTTGTAGTTTTCATTTAATTTAACATTTGAAATTTATTATTCATAACAAAATAAAAAAAAATAGAAATAAGAAAATTAAAATTAATCAAACTAGTGCTAAAAATAAGAAAAGGAGAATATGAATAGGACCTAAAGAAATATAAAGCAAAGTAATTGAAAAATATTTTGAAATTTTCTCTGGGAAGAAACTCTATTAATATTATTTTGTCCTGATTCCAATTTCTTGTTTACGCATTCTCATAGGTATACTCATCAAATACATTTTATCTGATTTTCATACTACATAAACATGAGTACTAATACTCACCACAAAAAGGAATGATTTATTCAATGTGAACATTCCAATAATACTAAATGTATCCTGTTTTGAATTACATTGAATTATGAATAATTCCAGCTGAAACATTATATTATTTATATTAATTTATTGTTTGTTCATAATTAATATCAATTGTTTATACTTTTATGTGTAAATGTATGTGTCTGCTAATAATTATTACCCAGCGCTTATGCCAAGTTCTCTTTTTCAGTCATTTTATTTATATGCTTAAAGAACTGAGTAACTTTAAAATACAGTTAATAATATCAAAGGAATTTATAAAAATTGTTTATTTTCTATTGTAGTTAAACATTTATCAGTCATGCAAAAACAGTGTAGAAATACTTAAATTAACAATAATGAAATTGAAATTTTTTTATAAGTATAATATTCTTAAATTTATAGATACATCAGATTAATGGAGCATATTTTTTCACATTCAAGACAGATTATTTGTATATGCTATTAACTTTTATACATGTTTATCCATAAAACGAAAACTAGTTTTATATAATCTGGGAAGTGTATTCTAGGAAGAATTATTTTGATCTATTATTTTATATAAATATTGTTGATGCTGTCATAAAACTAAAAAGCTATCATAAGATAAGATTTCACTATTATTAGTGTAATAAAAATGTATGCAGAATTTTTATAATTTTACTTTTATAAAAATTTTAACTTATGCAAATTTTAATGTTATGCTATTGTTTTTTAAGCATGTATTGTACTTTGTGTGACCATTGATTAATCTAGTGTAAGGTGTAGCAGTAAGTAGAGAATTTACGTCATTATATTGATGCATTACCGTTACAGTTACCAACTGCATTACTCATATGTATATACAGAGTGATTCAAAGAACGGGAAATTTTAAAAATTAAATAACGTTAATGAAAAATTTTTTTTAGAAAATGAATTTTATTTCATGTAATTGTACAAATGTTGCCATTTTAGGATACATACATTTTAGTTTATTTATTAAAGATGACATCTTGCAAGTGACCTCTTCTACGTAAACACTCACGAAGTCTCTTCGTTAAATTGTTCATGGTTTGACGTAACATCTCAACTGGAATTTCCGCAATTGCTTCTCGGATCTTTGCCTTCAGTTCTTCCGTTGTAGCAGGTCTACTGTGGAACACTTTGCTTTTAAGGTGACCCCACAAAAAGTAATCGCAAGCTGAGAGATCAGGCGATCTGGGAGGCCATCTAATGTCACCATTTCGTGAAATGACACGTTGTCCAAACAATCAGCGTACAGCTGCCATCGATATTCGTGCAGTATGTGACGTTGCTCCGTCTTGTTGAAACCAGACTGTGTTAAGAATTGGTGGAAATCTCTTTTGTTGTTCCACAACAAAGGTTTCAAGCATGGCTACGTAACGAGCCGACGTCACTGTAATCGCAAGACCGTTGTCATCCTCAAAAAAATAAGGGCCTATAACACCGTAAGATGACATAGCACACCACACGGTCACTTTCTGGCTGTGCAACGGACGCTGGTGTAGCTGCATAGGATTTTCTTGTGCTCAGTATCTGAAATTTTGCTTGTTAACAAATCCACTGAGGTGGAAATGCGATTCGTCTGACATCCACAGTTCGTGAACAAACTCTTCGTTATCATTTATCTTCTGAAGCATTACATTACAGAATTGTGCTCGCACAACTGCATCGTTCGGTTTCAGTTCCTGGACGATCTGCAACTTGTATGGATGGTATTGCAAGTCCTTCACGGCTTGTAGGTTTCTTTTTCATTGCCGAACCAGTTTCCTCAAAATTAGATATCCATGTTTTAATTGCATGGATATGCAATTAAAATTAATGCTGATGGAACACGGTCGTGCCGTCCCAGATTAAATTGACAGTGAAATTCTCTACGCGCTCCCTCCACACTGTCATTGTTTTTGTAAAAGACTTTGACAGCAAATGCACGTTGCGCACCACTCCAAGGATCCATGACAACTAAATGGCAGGTTAGGTTAGAGAGGCTGGCGCCACTTATCAAGTGGTACCAATCGCCCACGGCTACCAACACAACTTTCAAAATTCCCCGTTTCTTTGAATCACTCTGTATATATTTATACAGTAATTAACGTAAGTTTATCACAGTTATTTCTTTAAATTATAAGATCTATTATTGTTAGAAAATTATTACTTAATCTGATACTAATTTACAATACTAGAATTAACAATAAATAAAAACAATTAATATTTAATCGAATTGAACGTAAAGTGGAGGACATGAAAACATACACAAAATAATATCAATTTTCTTTCAAACTCGACTATTTGTTAACCGATTTAAAAAAAAAAAAATGTTATTTTGTTCAAAAATAAAAGGCTTAATATTTTGCAAATAACGTACATTTTGATAAAACTAATATTTACGAAGTACGGATTAAAAAAAAATATAGCCGCCATTTTGTAATATGCGAATGTATTCAATTCCTGACTTTTTTTATAATTTTAAAACTTTATTACCATTACCAAATATTAATGTGATTTGTCTATCCAAACTTGAGATATAAATTTTTATATAAAAATAACAAAATGGCTGCCGCGAGAAAGAAGGAGAAATTGGCATTTATTCTCAGGATATTTGTTATTTAGTTTTACAAGTAGAAAAAGAAATAGAATAGCCAGCTCACCATTTCAGAAACATTCTGTATATATATATTTTTCTAAAATCCATCCTTTCGGGAATCATGTTCCTCTGCACTATACAAATTATATTAATCCGACAACCCAAGTACAGAATTAATAAAATAAAATAGGGGATGACACCTACCTTATTCCATAATCCAAGCAAGAGCGTTTTGATGATGCGAGGTACTCGCATCTTCAAAAAGTACTCGCATCAGTTGCTCTATATAAATTTACAAATTGTTCGTTGTAAATTACACAAAATTAAAAACCCAATATTATACATGAGATTTTAAATA
The DNA here is from genome assembly GCF_047948215.1 of Lycorma delicatula. Lineage (NCBI taxonomy): Eukaryota > Metazoa > Arthropoda > Insecta > Hemiptera > Fulgoridae > Lycorma > Lycorma delicatula. The sequence continues at coordinate 90,014,892 of NC_134459.1, read as the reverse complement.
GTTAAAAATCTTTTTCAATTAAAAATCAAAATAGAAGTAAAACTAAGTTTTTTTTTTTTAATTATAAATTAAAATTAAAAATTGCATATATATATATATATAAGATATGAAGTCATTAATAAAATTAAATTAAAAGTCAAAATTAAAATCAATAATAATCCATGTAGACTAGCCAGCGAAAGTTAAGTAACTGTACAGAGTTGAAATGTTATATATATATTATCAACATTCTGATCACTGTGCCAGTTAAACTCAGAAAACAACAACTTAACCACTAAATACAGTAAGAGAAAAACCTAAAAAAGAAGTGTTAATGAACCACAAAGTTGTGTCATTGAGTGTTTAAGAATGTATTGTGTAATGCTTTAAATTTACATCATTCCAGTATGGCGGGGAAGTTGTGTTATTACAAATTTTGTGGTTGTTAGGGTTATGTTTTCTAATTTTTTAAGTTTTATTTTTTTTTGTTTTTGCTATTTGTTGATGTAATTGTAGAATTATGTACCGACTGATGTTGGGATCACTCGTAAGTCAACTATTGGTATTAGTTTTTTTAGGGTTTTCTCTTACTGTGTTTGGTGATTAAGTTGTTATTTTTTTTATATATTATTTAGTATAATTATTGCATTTTTTTAACACCAAAAATTCAGTCAGAATGGATGTGTCTTAACATTTAAATATACCTTTTTTGGTCTTCAACAGCAACGGATTATTAAAACTACTGATGTATAAAGTTATTATTTAAAACAGCAGTTTTTAACTGTCATTCTTATTAATAATACAGTACTCTTTGTAAAATCCTTATGGACAAAATTATGTCAGAAAAAATGTTTAGAAAATGCTTCAGAAAAACTGTACTAAACTGTATAGTTACCTCTTTGCTAATAAAAAAAGCTAAATAATTGTGAACACAGGCTAAAGCTATTATGTGGTTGTTTCTTATATGAATGACAGATACTAAATATTTATTACAAATTCATGAGGAAACAGATCACATTCATTTTTTAGACCATGTCTATTTTTATGTTAAAATTATGAAACTAAATGTAAAATCTATCTAATTTATGAAAATTAGGTGGTTGATAAAATTCAAAATTAAAAACTTTTTAAACAAATAGGTAAGAAGAGAAATTTGTGGTAGAATCTTGCAAAGAGGTTACCTAGATTGGTGAGCCAATGTTAAGATATCAAAGTTTAGTTAGTTTTGACATAAAGAGATGCAGAGAAGATAAATACTTTAGAGAAATAATTCAATTCTTATATTTAAAAATTGAATTAGGTAAATATGTAATTGAGGATGGAGGCTGTAATAGCTATATTGAAGTTTAAAGGTCAGCTCAGAACAATGTAAAAAATGGAAAGTAGCATATTAGACTTGCTGATTACTTCAAAAAATAAAAAAAGAAGTAAATTAAGGCGACAAATTAAGATGACTAGAATGTTGTCATCCTCTATTTAGAAAGTTGGATATTTGAACTGTGCTATAAGTGTAGAATATTTATTGATTTTGTATTCATCTGTTAAATATTCCACAACGTATATATTTGATAAAGCTTAATTTTCCTATAAAATAAACTAATTCCAAATTTATCCATAATCATTTTGTTACATTTTATCCCATCTTGCCGTCGGGTGCTGAAATCTAGCGGTGGCTACGGTGCTCACGACAAACTATGGTTGTCAGACCATCACGCTACTCTATATCACAAGCTGTTCCCTCAAGCACTGTATGTAGCGTCTTCTAAACCAGTCTGTACTCATACCTGACCCAAGGTGGTTGTGTCCGAATGGACTCTCTCAATTCTTGTTCGGATGAACATTACTTTAAGTTTTATTTAGCTTATGTTTGCTATCTTAACGTTAAGTTATAAGTTACAAGTGTTAAGTTACAAAATTATTTTAAACCTCCAAGACAGCGTACAATTAAACAATCCTTCAGTAATCAATAAGGTGTTGTCTTCATTCATCACCTATGAACACATACAGTCCACCCTCGCTCTAAAATCTACTGCAATGCTGTTGACCAAGGGCGTCCTGTCGACGTCGTAACACATTTCTCTATAAATAAAATGAATTTCATGATCATGTTTACGTTATCCCAAACAAGTTCTTTGCAAATCTTCATATTTTGTTGGGATAAAAATATTTAATAAGCTTAGTAGAAAGTTCTTTAAAACAAAAACTCTTCATCTTCAAGAAAATGAAAATTGTTAAATAAATAATATTAAAGAGTTTATGGATGGTGATAATACTTGTATTTGACTAAGAATGAATTTTGATTAATATTTTATGTTGGATGTTTGCTGGGTCACTGCAAATGTATTTGTTACTTTATATGTTACATGTTGTTGTACAACTTAGAGTATCTTTTACGTTAAGTATTTTAACGTTGATATGTAACTTATTATAAAATGTAAAATTTGTTATTTACATATGCTTTTATATATACCTCTAATTTTGCTTCCAGATCTAATGATTGCAGTGTAGATGTTTTTATAATTGCCATTTGAAGTAATTTTTCCTGAAAAAAAATCAAATAACTATTATTTAACTTATGCATTAATAAAATGGATATGATTAGTAATATACAATTTCCATACTTAAAACATCATTATAAAAAATTTGATAAATTTTAAACCATTTCACTGATTAAAAAAAAAAATATTAATTATTAGAAATAAAAAAGTAAATGGATATTTTTTTCAGTCAATGATAATAAGGTTGTGAATAAAATTTCAAAAGCATTGAAGCATTCTATAATAGTATAGATGGCATTTGTTAACAATTAAAAAATCTTATAGAAAATGATCATTGATGTGCAAACAATTCACTCAAAAAAGGAGTATGTCTTAACACAATTAAACTTTATAAAACATGTAGACAAAAAACATAATGAATTAATAATGGATATGCACTAAATGAACACACACACACACACACACACACTTGCTTTGATAAATAAAAATCATCTGTTCACTTATTATAAGCTGAACCAAATTTAGTTTAGTTTGTCATAAAAACTAACCATTTTTAATAATTGTAATAAATTTTTACCAAACCAATAATAATCTTGTTTATTAAAAGAACTAAGAAAAAAATCTTATTTGTTGGAAAGTTGCTTACATTGGATTCAGTTTCATGGAAGGAAATTTTTATTGTTGATCTTACATGTCACTCTTGTTATTTGGACTAGCTCTACAAAATCACATCTTATTTTTTATATCTTATATTAGATGCATCTCTTATGTTAGGTCATTTTATTTGGTTTTTTGTTTCTTATATAAATTTTATATTTATGACTTTCTTAATTATTAATACGAAAATGTTTGTTCCTATCCTTATTGAATATTTTTTTAAGATTCATTTGAACATCTGAATATACATTATATTGGAAAAAACCATTACAACTCTTTTTCCAAATGAGAAAAGGTGGAAGAAATGGAATTTTTTCCATTTTCTGTTTATGAAATGGAACTTCAGAGGCGATGAAAAAATTGGAAGAAGGAAAATAAATGGAAAAAAGGTATAGATGTAAATTCTACATAAGATTTATATTAACCTATTATCTATATGTAATTAAAATAGTCCTCACCTCTTCATTAACTGAAGATACAGTAAAACATATAAGCCATGTTTTAAATAAATGAACAAATGATGCCTCAATAAATGCAATGAAAATAATTTTGGATTCCCATTCCATGGCTAACGGTTTGGTAATTTGATGTACTGTCCCATATATTCCAATAATTAAAGTGAAAAATGATTCCAGTAATGTAAAGAATATATCTACTTGAAATCTGAAATAACATATAATAAAATAAAGAAATTAATACTGATTAATAATTAATCCACTGTAATGGAATGTTAGTCCTATAATGAATTTTAGGGCTTCATGTTGAAAAGCAGTGATGCATTTTCATCTCCCCCTTGTGTTATATGTTTCTAAAAACACTACTCAGCAGAATAAAAAAAACAGAAGCTAATAAAATTTATTCATTTATAAGTAATTGGAATTTCTTCAGTGGAATAATCACATTAGGTTTTTGTTTTCTAGAATTATCATGCACATAAACACTGCCAACTGCTAATTGATAGATGTTTTCTTATGTAGTTTCTAGAAAGAAGCGTACAAAGAATACTATGAAAGTTTTACAATATGACTTTATTTTTTATAATTTTTAAAAATAATTTCCACCACATATTCAACTCTTTTTTATCCTTAGAAACCAGTTTGCAAAGGAATCATGCCATGTTTTGTCGGAAATATGGGCACACTCATCTTCCCAAACTGTTAGGAGGTCAGGTCACCATTGCTTGTAAAATGCCTCCTTTTCAGTGTGTTCTTCACCTGGGGGAACAGCGGTAAGTCATATGGAATGAGGTTTGGTCTGTAGAGAGGAAGCTCTAACAGTTTTATTCCAGTGCTCACAAAATACTTGGAGTAAACTTTGGAGTAGTGCACTGAAGGATTATCATGGTGAAGAAACCATGTGTCCAACCTTGAGTTTCGGAGTAGCTTCTTGAGAGCTTCAACAATTTTAGGCAGCATTCCTCGGTACACCACTTCCCTGTAACTGTCTTCTAAGTTTTCAACCAACTCACTCTAAAACGCCTCCTACATTAAAAATATGGCCACTGATCTGGATTTTCTAACAGCCGTGGGTTGTCCTCATCTTTGAACACCCACACTTTGTTCTGAGCCTTGGTAAGATGTCATATTAGTAGAGCCAAGTTTCATCACCTATCACAACACAGTTCACATAGGGAGATTTCCCATTTTCAAACCTTTTTAGCTTTTCATGGCACCATGAAACACAACATGCTATTTGATCGTCGGTCAAGTTATGCTGCGTCCAAAGGGTAGAAAGCAAAGCTTTCTAACTTAAAGGTGATCTTGTAAAATAGCATAAGCTGCTGGTGGATTAATCCCCAAGGACACCTCTATTTGTTGGTAGATCATACTCCTGTTTACCTCAAGCACTTTTTGTACTGCAGGAATGTTTCCCTCAGTCAGAGACAAGATGGATGACCTGATGTTGAAGCATCCTCAAGGACAAAATTTTCTCTTCAAATTCTTGGTACCAGCTAAATATTTTTAATATGTGCTTGGAGAAATGACTCCTCTGCAAGCACAGGAATCCTCAGTTTCCTATAAACACTGATCAACATTTAACCCACATTTAAAATTGTAGTGCAAAATAGCCTGGTATTAAGTTTTTGACCATGATGTCCTCACTACCTCTTTTCACTAACACAGCTAAAAAGCAAATGAAACTGTGGCAGTGACTAGAGCGACTACAATGGAGGTTGGGACGTATCTAAACATGTGCTAATTTGTAACTGCCTGTAATTATCAATTCTGTCATATTCCAAAACTTTCCTAATGCCCTTTGTATACATACTCGTATCTTAAAAAAGATATTAATTCCTATTTTATTGATCTGTGCTTGTTATTACTGAATTAATTTTGAAGTACTTATTACAAGTTTCAATTAAGATTATGTGCATATACATTCTAATACTTTATTTATATGAATAAGGAGTGTTACACAGGTTTTATTGTTAACGCTTCTGTACTGAACTAACTTATTTAAACCTATTGTACTAGTAATTTTCTGTTTCTAATCATTTAAATTGGATCTGTTCAACTTGTAAACAATAAGCAATCTTATGGTGCAATGAGATGAGGATGATATGTGTGGCATGTAAATGAGGTATAGTCTTGCAGAGGTTCAGGCTGACTATTCTTGAGATGTATGATTAATTGAATCCCAACCACCAAAGTACACCAGTATCTGCTGTCTAATATTCACATTGCATAAAAGTAACTTACTTTTAATAGGATTTGAACCTCGGAACCTTTGACTTCTAAAGGATCAGCTATTAAAAGGCAGATCTACAACAATCATTTTATCACAATATCAATCTGGAGGGTCTGTACTAGAAATAGTTAATACTTAAATTGTATAAATTTACTTATATTTAATTAAATACATTATAAGAGTGATATCTGGTGTTCTGTGGAGGATATTATATATAAATATTAATTTATTTAAATTAAAGTTTTTGTTGTCCATATCTCCTCTGTACGTAAAATCTAGCTAATTATATAATATAAAATTTATTCACCTACTCCACAAAGTACAGAATTAAAGAACATTCTCACCTTACTTTTTTTTCATTAAAGTGCTTTCAGCTATAAGCCCATCTTTAGTAATGTTTTTTTTTTAATTTTACATTTACACAATAGATAACATGACATATTAAAATCTAGAGAACAAATATTTGTTCAGTCAATAATTGTTTTTTTTTAAATTTGAAACGTTTTAATATTAAAATTTCCTTTAATATATATATATATATATTAATACAGTACTGTACTGATTATCTAATTTATTTTAAATTCCTTATTAATTTACTACAAAGTTAGGTGGATTATCTAATTAGAAAGAACACTGGTCATAATGAAATTATTAGCAAATAATTTGTTTTTATTCTATCTATTGTTGCAGTAGGAAATGATAACGACATACACATCAGTTCTTACTATATTTTGGCAATGAATTTTCAGTTACAGGTTAAGAGGTTTATATAAACAGTGTGGATTAAAATTATAATGAAGAAAAACGATACCATTATCACCTGTTCTAGATTTAGTAGAGGTGGTTGGGGTACAGCTGCAATCGTTCTCTAAGGTGGGAATTTCTCCCTTGGGGTGAAGATAAACTAATATTAAACTGATATAGAGACATTATTCTGCTATATAAAGGAAGATCAAGGCATTCTCATACATTCATCTTTATTAATTGTAATAAATTTAATTTAATTTTCTTAAACCTTAAATATTCAAATTGGATAACAAGCAAATTTTCAAGCATGCAGAGAATCTAACCTGACTGAACACAACATATATACCTAATTGCCCTACACAACATAAAGCCATGTATTATCTTCAGTTTGATAAGTTAAATCATTCCTGAAGTTTACCTATCATAACCTTCTGGAAATATTCTGCATTTCACATGAATATATTTAACTATATTCATATTTATATATTTAATTAACATCTAATATATTCAAATAACATCTAACATATACATGAAAATGTAACTTGTAGCTAACATCAAATAACTATACCCACTCTAAGCATGTTACCTTGTATAAAAAACACACCTAATAATAAAAATAAGTAATTCTAACAAATATCACACTAAACTTTCATATTTTCATAAAAGAATGGTAACTTTAGTGATTACATAACAAAAAACTATATGCAATAATAATTATATTGTGTGCGCGTGTGTGTGTGTGTGTTCAAATAATTTTCATTAGTGCCTTCTGAATTGCAATTTATTTTGTAGTTATTTTATACATTAGTATCTTTACATATTAACTTTAATGTTACTTCATGCAGTTTAAATTATTAATATGAACTTTAATCACTGCTATATTTTATTTTGTAACTAATTGTGTATTTTGTGATTCTGCTGTAATCAAGGTTTAACCATGGTTTTTCTTGATCCATCCAGGCAAGTACTGGAGCACTTTGTTCATCTGTGGAGTAGCATATTTACCTACTCCTAATGTGATGATTGTATAATGTATAATTATATACTGATAAGAATAAAATATTTATTTATTAATTAGTTTGTAAAATAAAGCATTTTCAATATAAATTTTATAATTAAAAAAATACCTTTTATTAATTAACAGTAACAGATGAAGTATGTCATCATGCTTTTTCCTCAATTTTTTCATTCTTAAATATGTAATTTTTAATTTTAATATATTTTTTACATTATTAAAATTTTTGTACTGATCTTCAATATAACTTATCAGTTGTTTCTTATTATTACTAACAATATTTTCTAAATTAAATCTTAAATTTTCTATTGTTTCTTTAATGCTATACATCAATAAAATATAAATACTATCAAGTGTGATTACTGAAAAACTTGATACAGTCTCTGCAAATGTATTTAATGACATCGTTATGACATTTCTATTCCTAAAAGAAAAGATTATTATCGTTATTTAAATATATAATAAAAAATTATGTACTATTTTATAAAATTACAATTTTGTATTCAGTAATTTCAGATTTGATTAATATCACATGAATGGTAATACAGAGTGATTTTTTAGTCCTGTTACCCAATTGTTAATGTCTGGTAATTTTCTTCTAAGAAAGGGAAATTTTGTTTTGTGACACAAAGTTGGTAGCACTACTCAACCAGTATAGATACGGCAGTGTGAGTTGATTCTCCTTGAGCTGTGTAAACTTTTGTACCGTTTCCGGTCGTGTTACGAACAGAATGTCTTTTACTGTAGAACGAGTTTTCATTCTTGAATAATATTTTGCTACGAAATCGTACGCGAGTGTAAAAGAATCATTTCAAATTAAATTTGTGCAACAAGTTTTGATCTTTTTTTTCGATTTTCTGTTTGTTGATACCAAAACTCAAAATTTGCATAAATTCGGTCTCAATAATTGTAGTAAAATTACTAAAGCTCTACCTGGTACAACAGGGGAATCTTTTTAAAGTGATATCCAAAAAAAAATCAATTGATATTTTGGAATGTTTTAATTTGCAGTCTCTATCTGCTGATAAAGAAATGAGTTCCTCTTCTTCATTTAATGTCAAATCAAAAATGGATGTGTTGTTTATTAAGAATGGATTCCTTATCTGATCATATTTTTCTAATTGCAGTGTTGGAAACTATTTTCCCACTTGTTTTCCTAATAACATCAAATTCTCTGTTGAGAATTTGAAGGGTTTTGGGACTTTTCAGATTTATCTAAATTATTCTTTTTGCTTGAATTTTCCAGAATAACAGCCTTTTTTGAAATCCTAATAATTTATCACTTGAATTAGAATATTTTCATTTGGTTTTTTGTATATTTGTATTGAGACTGTTAAAAACGGTAAATATATCTGACAAGTATGCTAATTTAGAATGCAATGTTTTGTTTTTAATAAATACACAGAAAGGAAGATTTTCTTGTTCAAAAAAAGCTGTTAATTCAATTTTCATTTGAAGTTCTCATAGTAAAAATGTACCTTTGGTAGCCTCTAACCTCACTCAGTATGTAATAATAATGATTCGTGTTAGATTCCGTAGCTTATAAAAATTGAGTGAATAGGTGACTTTTTAATGGTCTTGACTTTATAAAATGAACTATATTAATTGTTTGATTAAGAACTATTCTCACATCATCTGGTAATGCTTTTGTCATAAGAGCATCTCTTTTACAATCGTTACAAATTTTTTTATTGAACCAGTTATACATGGAGCACCATCTGTGCAAATTCGAATACAGAAATTCTATGAAATACCTATTTCCTCATAATATGAATTTATTACATAAAAAGTATTTTGTCCTGTGGTTGTTGAGATAATTCTCGACAACACAAAATCTGATCTATTATTGCATTATCATGAACAAACCGAACAAATTACATTAATTGAGCTTTTCCAGAAATATCTGTACTTTTGTCAATTTTCAAGAAAAAAGCTTTATTTGTAAGAACTTGGGCAGTATTTTATTCAATGATATATGAGAGATTAACAATTCTTTGATGTACTGTATCATTGAAACAGGTTTTTTTTTAGAAATATAGACTTCTGCTCAATGGCTAGGATGAATTTATCAATTTTTTGACAAGCAGATGAAATAATTTCCTCAGAAATATTATAAGATTTCATTTTTAAAGCAATCAATTAAGATATTTCATATAAAGCAATCTGAGCTGTTCCCGAAACACTTTAATTTCTTTAAAAAAATTTGGTATGTTTGGTTGTATTTATAATAATTTTTGAAAGTAATCTTTATCTTTTGATGTAAGCTTTGGATGTTTAATATTAAAGTGATGCTTTAATTTACTTGATACCATTGCACTATTTGATAATATTTTTTCACATATGACACAAAGATAAATAGGCTGATTTTCTTCTCCAGTCCAAGTTCAATTAACATGAACCCAAAGTTCAAATAATCTTTCCATGCATTGATGATTACATTTATATTTTTTATTACTTGTGCGAAGTTTACTTATGTCATCTGGATATACTGTTTCTGCTTCTTTTGTTGTATTTTATTCATCATCATAATTTTTTAATTACAAATTTGTCCATTTTAACAACTTAAAAAAAATAGTTATTAAAAAAATACAAATATATAAATATGAAAACCAAAACAAGAATGAAAAATATGAATAGGTGTATGCACCTTAAATTACATTAAATTCAAAACGGCAAGGTTGAAAAAAACATTGGTAAATAAAACAGAATGAACACAGAATGAGAACTGGGTATATTTATAAAAACAAACAAACTACTGTGAACATTGACAATTGGTGGCCTCTTTCAATATACAATGGATAATAAATTCTAGTGTTGCTGCTTTAAAGCATTGGCCAATCAAATTGTACGGTTTTGTTGCTATCTACTAAAAATTTTGAGGTCACATTCAATTCAATATCAAAAAATACATAAGAATAAGGCAAAACTATTTGCGTGGTAGATTCTTGTAGACTAGTGTAATTGGTTGAAAGTTATTGCTGAACACAAAGGGAAAATTCTACTCTACTCAAAATTGGTGGAAAAATACTAGTTATAGTTGATAGATGTAAAGGAGAAGACCTTGATGATACTCTAAGATTACCATTTTCCACAAAACTGTGAGAATGCATAGAGGACTTATTCATTGTCCATGAAGTGTGTAACAGCTATCTAAATCAGTATAAGATTGTGTACATCAATATAAAAGGCAGGTAGGTCTTCTAAAAATTAATCCCTCTTTTAAATTGTACAAGTATGCAGGCAAGTTTATAGGTCATTCAATACTAAATACCATTTTTCCAATCATAACATTTAATTGAGATATCCAGTAAATATAATTTGGGAACCCTTATTACATTTATTGATCTTCAAATCATTTGACATTCTAGATAGAATGAAGTCATGGAGCATATTAATTAGGTACAGCTTTCTTCTTCATCTTGTTAAAGCTACAAAATATTTTCATGTGATCATCTATTTTGTTATTGCTACATAAATAGTTGACAGTTAATGTTGACATTAACTTTAATGTTAACAATGATGTTAAAACAAATAAATTAATAGTATAGCAGAAATAACTCTGCTGTACTATTCATTTATTTGTCAGTTATCTTAGCTTAGAGGAGTTTTGAAAACGGGGTGACGGTTTAGTGAACCAGACTTGCTAATTAATGATTACATATATTGTTTTATTTTATAAATACCAGTATAATTTTCTTTATTATCTAAAATTATGTTTTTTATACTTACCATGAAAGGATAAAAACTAAAATTTGTGGTGCATTATATAATAGCAATAAGTAAACCATTATCAAAATAATGGATCTATTTGTTTTTGATTTTTCAGCATTAATAATACATAATTTGGCATATTCATTCAGAACATCAATTGTATTTTTTAATATGAAATCTGCTGATATAACAACTGTCATCAATAATCTTACAAAATGAATTGTTATGAAAAGGAACCTGGTATTAAAAATATCTGAATAAGTGTATTCAAATATCTTTAAGAGAAAAGTAGTAGAATCTGTCAGTGCAATGAAGTAAATTCTAATTAACCTGTAAGAATATAAAAAGTTTTAATAGTTTTATTTTAATGCGTATCATAATCATTCTTTGACCAATATGACAAATTTGATAATACTTTTTGAAATATTGAAGAAGATTTTTGATTTTGACACTGTGATGTTAAAATTCTTTTTAATATTTTAAAAAGTATTATGTTTTACTGATAATGCAGATTAAAAAAAAACATTAATTTTAACAATCTACTTTCAAATTACATAGAAATTAAACCTCCAGAGAGTGTTTTCACATTTAATTGTATGGCTTTTTTATCATTGAAGTAATTGGTGTTTCTTGTAATTTGATTTAATGAAGGTCACAATGGATAATAAAATTCTCCTAATGATGGAATTAATTAGCTATAAAAATGTCTTCTGAAAGCATAATTTCCATGTTATTTGAGAGTAGGTCATTAAAATGTTTTAAATATTAAAAAGTGAACTTAAATCAATTACTGAAATTATTAATTAATAGAAACTTTAGTAAAAATGACATTTTTAATGGTGAATTATTTTTTTGTAATGTGGAAAATATTGGTATTTAACATAAAGTTTGAATATTCCAATACTCAATATGTATAAAACAGTTTGAATATTTTAAATTGAAATTAAATATTTTATTCATAGGTCTAATTTAACTTCAAACCAAAGAACAAAAACCAGAGAATTGTCATAAAAGTTTTACTAAAAGAGGATCAGTCTGATGTGTAGAAAAGATTTAGAATGGTGTCGAATAATTTAATTTTTTTTAAATTAGTTATTGTATTATTTTGTTTTATTACAGTTACAAAAAAAGGTTGTTAAAAATATTCTCAGTCTGACAAAGAAAATTCTTTTTACTTTTCAACTTCGTTATCTTGCAGTTAGATATATTTAGACCAATGACTTTCCACCTTCTTAATACCATCAACGTCAATATTATGTGATCTGTTCAACTCTGTAAATGCGTTGACCTCATCATCTGATGTGAGAGGTGTTAACAAAACTTAAGAGACTGATTCAGGATAAATAAATAAAAAAAGTCCATGTTGATAAGTGGCTGCAATTTCAATCTTGCTTCAATTTTCCTCATTCTGATTTTTTTTTCAATAAAAAGTTTTGTATTAACAAGAGAAATTGAGATATTTTAATAAAATTTGCTATACACCCACACCCAACAACTACAAAATAAATATATTTAAAAATTTTATCTTTGAGAATTCCAAAATGGCAGCAATTTTAATTTTTTAATCATTAATAGCACCTTAAATGTTAGTTTTATCAAATTATGTTTTATAGATTAAATAAGTTAAGTCTTTTATTGTGAACAAAATAATACCTCATTTGTTCAAATCAGTTGATAAGCAGCTGAGATATGGCTCAAATTGTGAGTGGATTGGAAAAATTATGCAATCTGACAATTTTCTGCTTGCTTTCATGTCCTTCACTAATTTTAAACAATAATAATTGTTATTATTAGTTCCACTACTAATTGAATGCAAGAGACTCTGTACAGTGAAGATAAATCTTTCTGGACTTTCAGAAAAAGCAATTTTAACTAGTGAATCTTATACCTCAGGTTCTTTGCCTGTATTACAATCATTAGAAAGAATGGAACATAAAAGATAAAAATTAATGTACTCCTCTTTGTTACAAAACAATGGATTACATGCACTATTTCAATTCAGCAGAAGAATTTAGACATAAAAAAAGACATAATAATTTCCTATTATTTAAAAAAAAGCTCATTACTCAAGTGCTGACTTTTAGATGCATTGGTTCTTAAAAAAAAAGTTGACAAAGAAGAATTATATTTTGACTCTTTCTACAAATTCAGATGATACATTTTGTAATACAAATACAAACATTTTGTAATAATACTAGGTTTATTAAAATCAACCCAATGAATTCAGGACATATGTAATTTTATAAAATGCACAACATTTAAAAAATATAAATGTGAAGTATAGCAATAATAATAATATTTATGAATAAGTAAATCACAATAGTGTAAGCAGGCTACCTTATGATTGCAGTACATAACAAAGCAATAAGATAAATAAACTTTCTGAATGTACTAAATCTTGCTTCCTGAAATGAATACTTTTCTGTCTGTGAAAATTTAATTGGTAATATTCCTAAATTTGTACATAGAAAGCATGTAATACTCCATAATTCCATTTCAAGTGGAAAAAATCCTATTTATAATATTTTTTTATAGAAGTAAATAAGATTCTTTAATCCTGCTGTCTTTATAATAAGTAAAGCAATAATAATTCCATTAAATTCATCCCACACATTTAAATGTTATATAATTTTTGATGATATATCCTTTTATATGAAGGTTTAATTATTGATTACAAAATACACTTGTCATTCAAAGCAATTATAGCAGAGGGTATTATTGACTGAAAATAATTTTGTCATATTATTACTGTTTGTGAAGAAATACAATAATATATTAAGTCAATAAATTGTGATAATAAAGGATAATAATATGATATTATAGCAATAATCTATGTTTAAGTACATCTACCATCAAAACAAGTTTTTCTTCAATCCATTCGCTCTATATGTTGTTCTGTCAGTGCCCACATGTACATTTCAACCTGAAATTCTTTAAGTTGATTTTTAATTAAGTTCAATATATATTATATACTTTTTGTTATTTTTACACCTATTCTGTGATCAGTTGACATCATTAATTGCCAATTTTTTACTTAAATGCTTATAAAAGAAACAATAAAATACACAAATAATTAGAAAAGATCACTTTTTAAATATATTTGTTCTGGTAAATTATTTTATAAAAAATAAAACTAAAAATTTAAAAAACCCATGACAAAAAAACCTTAAAAAACATGAAATAATTAAATAACTGTATTTTTACCTTATAGTCCTTTGTGACATTGAGATATTGTTTCTAAGACAATATTATAATGTCACAGAGGATTATAAGATAAAAATACAGTTATTTAATTATTTCACATTTGTTAAGGTTTGTTCATCATAAAATTTTTAATTTTACTTTTTATTTATTACTTTTTAAAGATTAGTTGGCTTTTTCCCAACAGTGGGGTGTTTATAGGCTGATGATGATGAAAATTTAGTATACTTGACCAGCACAAATTATTTAAAATAATCCACACAATAATGTAGCCTTGTTGGAGTTAGAAAGACTTAAAAACATTCAAAAGCCGTTTTGAAGAAACTTAATCTACTACAGCACCCTCTGGCAGCTTAAAACTAATCTAAGAACCTGCTGTAAGGTGATACCTAAGAATGCAAAAAACCACATCAAAATCAGTCCAGTAGTTTTTGAGGAAAATGGTAACAGACATACCCACAAACAAACACATACACCAGAAGCATATTCCGTTGTGGGTAAAAAGAGAGTAAAATATTAATAAATACTCTTCGTGGATACATGTAAAGAATGACTGAACTGATTTATTATAATGCATTACATCCAGAATAAAAAATTGAGAACTGTACAGCTGAAAACTGATCGTCTTGTTTTTTTTTTTATGAAAAAGGGCAATTTTTTGAAAAGTAAATACATTTTCAAACTTATCTATATGTTAGCTTTTCTAAAGGGCAAAAATTAAAAAAAAAATTGAAGAAATTCATACTTTTCTTTTAATAAAATAACCTGATAAAATGATTTTTTTTTTCTTTAATTGAGTAAGGTTCTCTTAATTCCTACCCTTATTTTGTAAAATGTATGTATACAATTATGTGTTTTACTACATAATCAGTATTTATGTTATAAGTACATAATTTAAACTTCACAAAAATATTGCTGAAGTTAGGATTGGATTTACAAAAATGAAAGAGTGTAGGAACCTTGTCAGTGATTGTTGACGAATGGTTACATCTGACCAGACATGGGTTCAAATCTCAGTCTGCTTTTTAATTTCTATATGCTAGAAAAGCTTCATTCAATTTTCCCACACAAAGTCTATGAGTTGTGGTGAATCATCTAAAAAAAATCATTTTAAAGAAAATAATTAATCTAAAATAATAGAACAAGAATCCTTCACCTAGTGCTCATACAGATACCAAAGTTTTGAGTGTTAATTGGGTACACAATAAGCAAAACAATAGAAACAGGAAATAATTAATAGAACTGTTTTTTCAGAAGTCTTTTAGCGCTAATTTTCAACTATTTCCTCAGTGAAGTTCCTGGTAGCACTCATAAATCCAATAGCACAACACAAATGAAATACATTTTAGATTTTTTACGACTTATAAATAAAATTGATTCATTGATATATTTATAAATTATCAATTAATTTTATATTTTATTTACAGGTGTTCTCAGACTGCTTTATATCCATTTTGTATCTGAATGAATGAAAGAATAATGTTAAACACTTAATCCATTGTTTAAAGGGAATTTTTAAACTCAGAAAAGGAAATTTTGAATCAGTGCCCCTAGTTTGCAGGCAGGGACAATTAAGAAAGTTAAAATGACGTAAATTTGAAGATGATGCTATTTATGTTTTTTTGATGCATGTAAGGCTGAAATCATAACATATTTATGCAGACACTGACAAGTCAAATGCTTAAAGTGAAACTTTTACTCTTCAAGACAGCTAATTCTTCATTAAGCTAAAATTTGTTTACAAATTATTTGTAAACATTGATTTGTTTAAAAATTATTAATTTAATATAAATTAATATGTTTTGAATTGCTAATTGAACAAAATTTGGTCGTCACAATAATGATTCATGTAATTTTATATTAACACTTTCTTCAAATAATTTTCTGTATCTTATCCAATAAAAAATAATAATTTTCTTAAACTGATTTTTCAGAGAGAAATCTTTTCCATTTGGTTATGATGTATATTTGTCTGTATGTATTGTATATAATAAATTAAACTTTTTCACACATCAACTAATTATTACATATGTAAATGAATATGCACGTGTAAGTCCTATGGCTGTTATATAAATCTAAAAGTTTTGCTTGAGGTTTGTAGCAATTAACAGCCCTCTTTACTTTTCTTGTAAAAAAATGTTGTAATTTTTCATAAACAATTCAACTTAATATAACATCAGAATGTTTATCTTATTAAAGAATGTACTTTACAAAGAGAAATATCCTTTCAAGAGTTTCTCAAGTTTTAAATAAACATTTATAGAGCTTATCCACCTTAATTTTAAATCTATTTTTTTAGTACTATAAATATTTACTGTAAATAATATTGCAAACATTTAATACTAAAATATTTTTAATTTAATTACTAGCCAAGATGGGACAAAGTAAAAAATTACAAAAATATTGGTTGACTCATATTTTATTTTTAAGAAATGTCAGTGAGCAGCAGAACTGAACATGAAACTTAAGTTAAACAAATTATGTTAATTAAAATTAGATTAATTAAATAAAAATAAAATAAAAAGCTTTACTTTCTACTACAAAAAGAAAAATAACATAGAAAATTAAAAATGTAATAAGTAAATAATTTTATTTATTAATAATTATCAAGTAATTATTTATTAATTTTATTTTATTTATTTATTCTTTTTTGACAGTTTTTTTAACTGTTTGTAAAATGTGTTCAACTTCACTGTTATTGTTTGGTCTGCTGCCATCGAAACTGCTTCTATGAATTCATTGAGGTTATGGATCTTGGACTAATTTATTTTCATATACTTTTAAGCTATGTTGGTGAGAGTCTGTGGACATAAAGTTGTGGCCAGGTTTGAAATTGAAGTTATGCCACTACATAAAGTAGTGGGAGTTAACTTCAATTTCAACAGCACAAATTTTACTTGAATTGATAATGTAGATTAAACAATTATACATCATTCAGTTCTTTCACTGGCTGAACAGTTGTTGGTAAAAAAATAGTTTTTTTGTCACTTGTTTCATTGGGCATCAGACGTTCGAATAATGCAAACACACTAAGGCATTTCACAAGTGGCATTAAGGCTGTAAGGGAAAGAAAACAACAGAATGTAAGCATTTTGTGTTATTTTCTGTTACTCATAGCCTAACAGCAGGAGTAGAAGTATTATTCTAAACAGACAATCTTTTTGCCATCACAACATTCTTGAATATGTATACAATTGCAACAACATAATAGGTTTCTGCAAATTCATGCTATCATATAATCTCATCTTTTTGTTTTTTCTTAATTTTTTTTTATAGCTCCCTTGAAAGAATTGTCCTACCATTATGTTTTTTCAATATGTCAGTTTTTAAAGTGTTTGCCAACAACATTCTGTTCTTATTCTTAGGTCATTTGGCAGAAAATACAGTTTATTAGGGGCATGGTCATGCCTATAAAGTAATATAGATGGTTCAAAAAAATTTTATGTGTTCTAAGTTGGTGTTCTGTCAGTTTTATTATGAAGTATTTTGCCTTTTTGTGCATAGCTTTCAGAGAAATTCCAGATTTTTGCACATAGTTTGTATTACATTGCCATTACATTTACCATATCTCAGACAACTAAGAAAATGTCCCTTACAGATTTTCTAGGGATAGCCTTGAGCATCTTTCCAACATATTCTGTAGTGTCATTTTTCTTGATTTATAACATGATATACTGCTCTTAATTGGATTTTTAACTGTTGTTCTAAGAAAAAAAAATTCTTATTTTCAGAAAGGTTCCAGTGTTACTTATTAATTTTAAGCTTTTGGTGTCTTAAGATACAATGATAATATATTGAATTTTACATCTAGATACATACTTGGTCTACTGCAATTTCTTTATTTTGCTTTTCTTTACTTTAGCCCTTGGTGTGATGAAGAGTAAAAATGTTCTTCCTTTTCCTAACTTTTTTAGTACTTACACATTTTTTATTACATTAAGTTGCTATTTGAAATTTATCTTGTACAACTAGGCTAACTTTAATTTCATTACCGACTTCTACTATAGTAATCTTATAATTAACTTTTTCAGCTTCAATGATCAAATTAAAAATATATCCTTCTCCTGCAGTGGTGGGCCTGTGCATTGTAAATCATATGATGGAATAGCAAGATCAAATTTTGATTCTGAAGTAATTCAGTCACAGTTTTGTCAAAATCATCCATAAGTCAAATCTTTCTCTGAGGTATCCATTGTTACTGTTACATAATTAATGTTTTCCAAAGAACGCAACACATTATCAAATATAAATGTTGAAATAATGTTAACAATAATTGCCTCGGTTTTGGTTCTAGCAGATGAAAATTTTGGGTCATATAACTTTTTAACCAGTTTAGATGTCCAGTTTGATGTTTTGAAACTGAGTTCATGTCTAGCAGTGTGTGTATGAAAATGTAGCTTCTTTAGCAGCACACTCTAGATCACTGTTATTGTTATTCCCATCTTTGGCTTTAAAAAAATCTCTTATGTTTGCTGAAGCAGTAGCATTAATAGCACTCTTATGTTTAGCTATTTTCACATGGTCTTCAATATCACCCTTTACTTTATGTGCAATAGAAAATTCTCCAGTACATAGTGTGCACTAAACAAGTTCATTGTTATTGTCATTACACAATTTCAAAAATTTGTTTTCCTGTTGCAGGTGAACAATAAACACACATTTTGTTTTGCTCATTGCTAAACGATACGACAAAAAATTAATAGAGATAAAATGATCAAAAACATGTAGACGAATTACTTTACACATGAAAACAACATAAATATATTGGCTCTGTTGTGTTGCCAAACGACTAAGTAAAACGTTGTGGGAGATCTCTGTCAAAATCGATGTCAGAGCTTGATCCAAGATTGGTGAGAGATGCACGACCGTAAGACAATGTTCAACAACGTGATGTCGAATATATAGGTCTAAAATTAAAAAATCCTTGCCAGTCATAAAATTCTCAAACCCCGGGCAGCACTAAAAAACCAGGACTGTCCGGGCTAATCCAAGAGGAATAGTAAGTTCTACATATTAGAGGTATTATCATAAGATTGTCCTCTACAATTTTCCAAATTAATATCTAAATCAGATAATAGCTTTAAAATACAATCTTCCATTTCTGCGCTCTTATGGCCAGTATTTCCTAAAAATTTTGAAATCCTTTCAACAGGTGTTCAATTTTTATTGACATTTTAAATATTCACTTTTTTAAATTTTTTAAATATTCACATTTTTCTGTAGGTCGGTTAACAAGTATACGGGTGTTTTCTTTATGCAGGGCAGAATTTTCATGGTCCGAAATTTTTTCACTGAGTTTCCAGTTGTTGAAACCTGTACTAAGTGGTTTACTCACACTAACAAATAATTTACAAGGAATGCAAAAAACTTTTTCTGAAGAATTTAACTATAAAAGCCAGTTTCTTTCTTGTTTTCGTTTAGTAAATGTCTATAAAATATCATTTTCGTAGCATACCTGCTCTGCGATTTGTAGGCCACTTTAGATGCAGTAAAGTCCAGTTTTTGAATATCTACATCTGCGTCAGTTATATTTTTCATTATATCTATAATTTTATCTTTGCTTAATCTTCCCCATAATGCAGGATGCATTTGCATAATGTTGTTGTGTTTGAGTATCTTCTTTTTCTTTGATTATTGGGCATTATTATCATACTGCTGTTGATTTTCTTCTTTTCCTTTTTCATGTTGCTCATGGTGTGTAATTTCCATAGAAAGTGTTTTGTCCTTTTTAAAGAAATTTGTTAATTTAGTCATTTTTTACAGAAAAGTTTTTTGTCTTGCTTCTTTCTCTTCCTTTACTTTATGAACAGCAAAACCAGGTAACCTTTTTCATTTGTATTCCATGGTTAGCCCTGCTATACAGTAGAAAATAATTTTTAAAATTAATGCTACTAAGTAAAGATTGCCTTACCAGTTACTGTAGAATTTAAAAATATATTTAACCATTAAAATATTATGTCAAAACTGAGAAATACCAGACTAGAAGAATAAGTTAAATCACAGACAACCTCAAGAAACAGACGTTTCACCGATATTGAAATGAGACACAACAAGTACAGTAAGACTGTGGTGCCTTTTGCAACAGTGAAGTCAATAGAGAGGTGTTTTTTTTTAACGTGACGTACAAAGCCGGCCAAAGAGAACCCACTCACTGGGTTGGTCTAGTGGTGAACGCATCTTCCCAAATCAGCTGATTTGGAAGTCGAGAGTTCCAGCGTTCAAGTCTTAGTAAAGGCAATTACTTTTATATGGATTTGAATACTAGATCGTGGATAACAGTGTTCTTTGGTGGTTGGGTTTCAATTAACCAAACATCTCAGGAATGGTCGAACTGAGACTGCACAAGACTACATTTACATTCATACACACCATCCTCATTCATCCTCTGAAGTAATACCTGAACGGTAATTCCCAGAGGCTAAACAGGAAAAAGAAAAGAAAACGGCATGAACCAAACCAAAACCGATTGTATTTCATTGAAACACTATACTAGTATAAGTGACTGGGGAAATTCTAAGAACACACATATTTATTACCAAACTCCAAAACAAAGATATGCATACATATAATATTTTCTATTTCAAATAAATAAATTACAATTAATATAATCCACCTTACCTAAAAACAGTCATGACTGTTTTTAAATTTTGATTTTAATGCATTAATTTTAACTCCTGATGATAGCTTCCAAGTAAGCCAAAAGATCTAGAGAATGTATCAACGTGCTGATAAGGTGGATTATATTAATTGTTAATTTATTTATTTTACATATCAGCGGTACCATGCTTGAGAAATTAATTTTCTATTTTATTTAGAACAGGTTATTTGGTTATTTGGTTATTTTTGTCATGAAAAGATTTTGCCACCCTAATTTTTTTGCCAATAAAAATTGCCACCCCCAAAAGACTTGTGTCCTGGGGCTGTAGCCCATTTAGCCCTGTAATTAAAGTTGTCCTACCTATTATAACTGTAAAACTGTACACCTACTTTTGCACCCATATATTAAAAAAAGTTTTCCTTAACACAAATAATTTTAGACAGTTAATTTTAAAAATGCATTAAGTCTCATTAGTGTCTTTTTAACGAAGCAGGTTGTACAGGTCATTGAAGCAGCAGTTACAAAATCTCCTCATAAATCTTTGCGGAGACTAAGCTGGTAAAAGACCATTTCATTAGGTTCAGCTCATACTGCAGTGAGGAGAATGCTGAAAGGTTATCCATATCAAAAGCAGGTTTTCCATGAGCTAACTAATGCTGATTATGCTAAAAGGGTTCACTACTGATAATGGTTCAAAAACTTCATTAAAGCAACACTGACAATTTAGATCAAGTGTTTTCCACAGATGAAGCATGGTTTCACCTTGGTGGGTATGTTAATACTCAGAACTACAGCACCTGGGGTACTGAAAACTGGCACATTTTCTTTGAATCTCCCCTACAGCTACAAAAAATAGGCGTATGGTGTGCAGTTTCAAGGTGACAAATAATAGTACCCTTGTTTTTTGAAAACACTTGGATGCTGCCGCCTACCAAGAAATTATCCAGCAGTTCATAGCCTTTCTCCAAGAGGATGAATGTCATGCTGATTGCAATAGGACGTTGCCACTTATACAACTCTCTCTAATATGGAGATGGTACTGGGTTTTTTTGGTGGAATCATTTCTAAAGTATTGTAGCCATCAAGATCCCCTGATCTCACACGTCTAGATTTCTTTCTGTGGGGTTACTTAAAAGAAATTGTTTATAACAGCAATCCTCATACCCTGCAGGAATTGAAAACAGACATTACCAATGCTATCTAAGAAATAGACAGGGTATAGCCAACAAGAACAGGGTATAGCCAGGTACACCGTCAAACGTGTTGACAAGTGCAGAGAAATGGATGGACATAATTTTCAATACATTTTCGTAAATTATTTATTATAAGTGATTACCAATAAACTATTTTAAATATATTAAATTTTACTTTTGTTTGGGTTAATTTTTTTGTAAAAATAACATTGCTTGCTAATATTGTGAAGTATATGATGCCTATTCTAGGAATGCTATACAATATTTCTAAATATATCTCACTATACAATTTACATTTATATTCATTTACACTGTTACATATAATAGTCTGTTAAGATATCATTTTTAGCTAAGATAATAACTGATATTCAATTTTAATCTGTTTTCATTATTAACTACAAGTACATAATTTAAGCTACATTAAATTCTTTTTTAGATAATCTATTGTTTAATATACTCTTTCTGTTTTTCTTTGTTCTGCTGTGACCATTAAACCTCAACAAAAACATTACTCAAAAATCTCGAATTATGTGTTTTATATAATTCCATGTTTGAATTCCTCAAAAGTTTTTGTCCTCTTCAAGGATTGACTATAAAGAAATCAAATGTTATTTTAAAATGGCTTATTTGGCACAGTTATATGTTATTCTGGTTTATGTCTTTCAAAGAACTTCCATGATTATTATTCGTGACATTTTCTTATTGCTGGTAATGAAGAAAGCGTTTATTCTAAAATTCTGTTTTTGTAATAAGGTGAATAAAAAAAGTAATTACTGTAAATGAGCATTTTTTTTTTTTTTTTTTTTTAGTAAAAACTGTAAATAAAGCGAATAAAAGGTTAAGTTTTAGTATTTCTAATTGGCTTTTAGTAATTACTGAATTTAAAAGTATTACTTAAAAACTGCACATAACTTTTTTTAAAAGTAATTACTAAATTGAGGTTAATAAATACTAATTAATTTTATTAATTAAAATTTAAAGTAATACTGAATGATTTTCAAGGTAGCTCAAGGTCAGACTTGAAAATTACCAGAATTACTCATACATAATTGATAGTTCATATTTGATATAAATAGCTGTTTTCATGCAAGTAACGGTGCAAGAAAGAATGGAAATTTTTTTGAGATATCTTGCTGATCTTGGTTATCAAATCAAGGTGGGAGAGGATTTTGGAGTGTACAGGACATCTGTTTTCAAAACATTTAAATGTGTTAAATCTTATCAATGAAAAGTTTCTGATTATATACAATTCCTGAAAAGTGCACAGTAGGTCCATACTGCTAAAGAGAAATGGGCAGGCTCATTTCAAATTCCCCAATGTTATTGGGGCACTGGACTGTATGCATGTTAAAGTAAACAAATCTGCAGAGTTTGGAGACTGTTACATTAACATAAAAGGTTATGTAGTATAAATGTACAAGCACCTATGATGTTGATGAAAATGTGACAAGTATTGATGCATCATGGCCTGGGAGCACCCATGATAGCTGAATTTGGTGACGTAGTGGTACTTTCCAAGTTATGAAATGTTTGAATGGATTTGTGTGACTTCTATCAGACAGTGGATATGGACTTTCATTGTGAGTAATGACTTCTTTCCAGGGTCCATAAAATCAAGAAGAAGAAAGATTCAATAAACAATTTTCAAAAAGTTTTATTATAAAATTTATACTTCTTCACCTTACCCATTTCTCCTTTCCTTTAGTATTAAATATTGTTTCAAAATAAATGAATAAAAAGATGTTGATAAAAACAATAAAAAGTAACTGGAAATACAAAATAGAATATGTGGCTTTATACGTGAACGAATGCATTTGTTGCATACACACATGGACGCATATGAATGAACACTAGAACGTCTGCAGCCACATGCAAAATTTGTGTTTTTGTCTCGTATTTCTTTAGTTTATTTTTTGCATTTTTTAAAATTATTTTTTCATTATAGTTTAGAAAGTAATGGGTTAAAGGAGATAATGTTTTATTTGTTACATGTATGAAAAAAATGAAATTAAAAAAGACAATACAGAAAAAAAATTGTATCAAAACATTTTTTTGGCAACACTGAGAAGTTCGAGATGTTAAACAAAGTACTTTCGTTTCGCCTTGGAACACTTTCGGAATTATTTTTTTCGTCCAATTCTGAATGAAGTTTTTTAACTCCCTTTCATATTTTATTTTTTGGACACCTTATTTGTTCATTAACAACTAGCCTGTGAAGCTCTAGAGTGGTTAAGTTTTTCGTTTCTTCAGTATCGCCAGTATGCCTATTTCACTTGCGCTCATGTTTTTTCTCGCACTTGGATCTAATAGACGATGAATCATCTGATAAATTTACTTCACATGTAGTCTTATTATTCCCCATTTTCTTTTACGCCAGTTCCAACTTCTGTTGCAGCCGGAATCTTATGTCTGGTTTTTCATAGCACTTTAATATTTTAAGAAAATCTTTTTCCCATCGACCAAATTTTATCATTTTATTGCCTGTTTAATTTCTATAAGTTTTTTTAATGTTATTTATTAGTTTCTTTAATTTTTCAACTGGCGTTGGAATTTCAATGCTTGATTCAAATGTTTGTTGAATACATAATCAAGCCTTTTTTTTCTTTAACCTCTACGTCCACCGTTAGGAATTGCTTCAGAGGATGAGATGAATAATTTGTAGCGTGTGTAAAAATGCCATGCTTGACCGGGATTCGAATCCGGGACCAAGATATATAACCAAGCCTTAACTTTTTCTTTCATGTCGGCTGTCGTGGTTGATCTTTTTAATACAATTTCATTGCCTTAAGCACATTAACCAAACTAATTTGTTTATCTTCAACAGATACTTTTTCAGTAGACGAAAGAAAAAACAGTGTTTCATTTTCGCTACTTGGTATGGTGATTTAATACTGGTAGTATACTTGACAAAAATAAAAGTAAGATTGCTGATGAGAATTGAATGTTGATATTTAGACTATTTTCATGCAGGTTTCAAGTCTCTTATAAACATGGTATAACATGCGTACAGAAATTAGGTAGACGTATTCATTTTGTTTAGTAATACTGAGCTCATATTTAATAATACTTGAACACCAGACATTTATGTAATACTACATCACAAATACTACAAGTTTTAGTAATTACTAATAGTAAAGGCTTATTCACTCCGAATCAGGTAATTACTTTTACAGCCAGAAATACTTTAGTTAAAAAGAAAAACTTTTTAAGTAATTACTATTTTTTATTCACTCACTTAATGGTTTCCATAAAAATTTTCTTCAGTTTCTTTTATTGCTTTTAACCTTTTCTTTTAAAGAAGGTTGACTGAGGAAGAACAGATAAAGCCTATGTTTCTAGTACTTGCTTTAAGTAATATGACTTAACAAGAATTCGCTGACAGAGGTCAATTTTTCGATAAACAGTATTGTACACCTTTATACATATTAAATAGAAATTTTGATTGTGTTAGAATCTACAGGAAAGTATTTATTTTTTTTAAATAGTTAGTGTAAAAATGAATTAACATCAATTCAGGGACGTTGAATTATTATTTTTTTAATTTAACGAATTCCTGGTCTTAAAACACGAACTGAGCTCAAAGAAGTGAAAGACTCAAAACAATCGATTAATAGACGAACTGTATGAGGTTAACTATGCAGAAGTGTTTGTTTTCCACGTGCAGTTTAGTTTATTTATTGAATAATTTGTACTGCATTTTAAACGAATTGAAGTTCAATTGTACTTGAAGTATTTTAAAATGGATAAAAGGTAAATAAACTGTCATTGAAGTTACTATAATGAATACAGTGGTTGTTTTTGTGGTATGGTTATGAAGTAGAGGATTGAGAATTCAGGCATGATTTAAGTTCTTTTGATACAATTTAGAATGATTTCTTCTGGTGTGAAATATTTCTGATTTAACTATATTGTAATTGTATTTATTTTAACTGGTTATTTCATTCATTGTTTTACAATTTTTTCTTATTTTGAAAGAGTGCAGGGCAATTCCGAGGAAACAGTTTGTGCAGTACTGTATCTATTGGGCTAGTAAAGTAAGTAATTTCGGTTTTTACAAATAGATAGCATTACGCTTGTTTTGAAGGACTTTAGTCAGTCAGTCAGATTTTTTTATTTTCATTTGAAAATCGCGTTTTGTATACTTTAGAAGCACATTGCGTGTAATTTTGTGTGCAGTCTTTAGTTTATGGTAAATTTTAACGTGTCCAAATCCTCTGATTTGGAAGTCGAGAGTTACACTGTTAAAGTCCTAGTAAATCCAGTTATTTTTACACGGATTTGAATACTAGATCGAGGATACTGGTGTTCTTTGGTGGTTGGGTTTCAATTAACCACACATCTCAGGTATGGTCGAACTGAGAATGTACAAGACTACACTTCATTTACCCTCATACATATCATCCACATTCATCCTCTGAAGAATTATCTACACGGTAGTTACTGGAGGCTAAACAGGAAAAAGAAAGGTAAATTTTAACGTGTAGTTCATAAACGAACATTTTCCACATACCTTACCTTTTTATTTCTGTATATGCAAGAGAGCTGCTGAGGCTCACAAAGTGAATCACCTAACAGTTATGTTGATCACCTAACAGAACATTTCTGTCAAAGTTGGGTCAAAGATACTAACATTCTGGTCAACCTACTGAAGCCTAATAATACCAAATAAAAATCATAATTGAGAGGTTAAGTATATTATACACAACAATTTAAAACCACCTCAAATGTCTTATGATTGTCAAATGACTCATTAAGAAGCTTGATATTTGGGTTTCACATGAATTGAAAGAGATTCTCTTAATACAACAAATCAATATTTGCAATATACATCTCTGTGCAATGAAGTTGACCCTTTTTCCAAACTAATCATTACTGGTGATGAAAAATGTATCATCTTCAATAACATAAATCAGAAACAATCATCACCCAAGTGTGATGAACCAGCATAAGCCACATTGAAAGCTGAATTGCATAAAAAAAAAGATCATGCCGCTATCTATTTGGTGTGGTTACAAAGTGTTGTGTATTTTGAACTGATTCCAAGGAATCAAACAATCAGTTAAGATGTATACTGTCAACAACTAATGAAACTGGAGGAAGCAATCAAAGAAAAGTGGCCAGAATTGGCAGATTGCAAAGGAATCATGTACCACCAAGACAGTCCAAGGCCTCACACATGTTTGATAACTCGTGGAAAATTATTGGACCTTGGTTGGGAAATGATGTCTCATCCCCCAAATAGCCCTGATCTTGCACAATCAGGCTACTGTTTATTTTGAAGTTTGCAAAAATCTGGTAAAATGTTCACACTTATGATGATGACTGAAGTTGCACTTTGTTAACTTTTTGGTGGTAAGAACCAGCAGTTTTATGAGCACAGAATCATGAAGTTGACGGAAAGATGCTATAAGGCTATTGGACAAATTGGAAAATATATAATTGATTAAAGTTCATTCTTTGTATAGAAAAATTGAATTTTCACACTACAAAACTGAAATTACTTCCTTGTCATCCCAGTAATTAGTGTCAGAACTTTCTCAACCAGGTTAGATATATTTGTACTTCCTGAAAGACAAGCCCAAAAGTTATTGAAGTGCTTTCAGTCGGGCCCACTCTTTTTGAATTCTTGCCTGAATTTTTCTACTTGTCAGATACAGTTTGTTGCCATAAAAATTATGTATTGTTTACAGAATAATCCTTATTTAAAGTAGTTATTTAGTAATTTTGGGTGTCCACAGACAAATTGCATTTGTTTTTAATATGAGTGTTCTTAATGTTCTGAGTATCATTTCTCCTAGCTATAATTGTCATGACCAAATCCAAACTATTACTAAGCCATTTTGATATATTTATAAACCAGATAACTTTTTTTATCTCATTTTTCGCCTTCTAACTTGAAATAAAATGAATAACCTGTAAAAGCTATATTTATGTATGTCTCTGCAAAATTAATAAATTGATTTTTATTTAAAAATATAGTTTATTTTGTACAGTTTGCAATTTGAACTTAAAAGAAGGTAAATTAATGATTTTAAAGTTAACAAAGATTTTGAAAGAATTAATAGGAAGTTATGAACTTTGTGCAATAATTATCTATTATTATTGTAATTGCTGCAGACAAATATGTCAAGAAAATAAATTAGCTACACAAGTTAATACATTTTAAATGGTTAATAAATAATTTTTTTATTACAGTAGTAGGATTTAAACAAAAATGAATAAGAAAGTCATAACATTAAATGCAATACATATTTATATGTCTGAAAAAAATTGTAAATAAACATGGTCTTAAGAAAATAAAATAGAAAAAGTTTTACAAATTGAATGATAGCTTATAAAGTTACAGATGTGAAATATAAGGAGTGATTAAGTTGGGCTATTTTGTGTCAAAATTTGAGAGGTTTAGTACAGTAATTCTGTAATGGCAGGCGTTTAAAGATGAGCTACTTGAATGATGAGACCAAAAGTGGTGTGTTTCTGTTGTTCCAGCAAAAACATATCTTAAAAAAATTTCTAACAAGTTTAAGTTCAGCATCACCAAACACAATGAAATTATGTAAATCTTGTTAAGACTTGTTTTTTTAAATTGGGTGGTAATTATGTATGCTAAAGCTAAAATTTACTTGCATGTAAACTTTAAATGTAGACTTTTAATACTAGTCTTCTATCTGTCCTTATTTATTCTCATCAAATGGTGATAATTTTGTCCAAATTTGTAAAAAAAATATGGCTTTTTATTAAGATGTTATGTAACTTCAAATTCAAATGCTTGTAATTTCTGCGCCGATAATACAGTATACTTATTTTAGGCACCCTTGAGAATTGCAGTTGATTTTAGATTTATTGATTAACTTGTATTTCTACTCTTATACAAGTTGCTGCTAGGTCAGCTCCTGTGCAGTTGTCTGTTTCAAAATATTCTTAAGTCATGTCTTAAATTTGTTATAAAAAATATGTGTGGAATTTTTTGGCCACTTCGATGGTGGTGAAAATAATTTCTCAAAAAAGAGCAATATTTGTGAATGAGAATGCAGAAATGTTCATATTGTGTACAGTAACAGATTTTGTGGTATATTAAAAACAAGCATCAGAAGCATGTACCTTGATATCAAAATTATTTGTTTTATAGTTTTAATATCTATAAAAATCCAGTATTATAATAGTAAAACAATATAAAAATCCAGTAATTATTAAGATCCAGTAATATGATATGAGTAATATTGAGTAATTGAAGTTTTTCAGTTACAGGCTTGACTAATGTTTAGGGCAGTTTGTCATATTTGTTTAAAATTGTGTTTTTTTTTAAATTTACCATAATTACCTTAAATAATTACTTTAAAAAGAATGATTGATTTTATTTTTCAAAAAAATAAAATAACTTGTAAGACCACCATAATTATTATAGTTGTTTTTAATTACATATATTTTTAATGCTGGATTTCATTGCAACATTTTGTAGTAAGAAATAAATATTTATCATTTCTGAGCAGGAAAACTGAATTTCTGTGGATTTATAAGTAATGTTTGCCTAGAAAAGTTGCTATCATAATATTAAATCTATTTTAGATGTTTTATTTGATTGTAAATCGTAGTTTCCAATCAAAGCATTTGAATACAATGTATATATTTTGTTTTTAAAAGAATATAACTTATTGGTTATAGTCTTTATATTCTTTTATTTAAAAGAGTATTATCTTTTTTAATATTATTTTTTTTTTTTTTTAATTTTTACGGGCATCGACTGCTAAGGTCATTAGCCCTCGTCACATTCTTTAAAAGAAATTATTATCTCCATCAGGATCGTCATAAGTAAGGGTGTAAAGGTCCCTTACATTTTATTTAAAAACACAAACTTCACAATAAACATTAAAACATAAAAGACAAGGACAATCACAAACACTTACGGGGTGTAAAGGGCCCCAATATTAAAATTTGAGATTGGCATTATTCCGGCTTCAGACATCAGACTAGCCGCCGGACTTGTGCGGAAAGCGCCTGTTGCATATCTTATTCTGCTATTATGAACTACGTCTAACTTTCTTAAGTGCGACTTTCTAGCGGATGAATATACGATACATCCGTAGTCTAGTTTAGATTGAACCAATGCTTTATACAATCTCAATAATGTCTCTGTCTGAGCCCCAATTTAAATTCGATAAACATTTTATAATGTTTAGGGCTCTTTTGCATCTATCACTAAAGTCCTGTATATGTAATCCCCATGTAAGGGATTTATCCAATACTAGTCCTAAATATCTTACGCTATCTTTATATTGTATTGGATTATCGTCAATTGTCAACGCAGGACTTTGATGAGGAATTCTCTTCCTACAAAAGTGTACACAGCACGTTTTCTCTGGTGAGAATTGGAATCCGTTATTCCTTGCAACTTCATTTAGAGCATTGATCGCTCGTTGCAATTTGTACCTCACCATAGCAGTCTTGTTGCTGGCATACACAATTGCCAGATCATCAACATAGACGCTTTTGCTGATTTTTACTGGAATGGCTAGTATCAATTTATTAATGGCAATGGTAATCAAGGTACCGCTCAACGGCGAACCCTGCGGTATGCCATTTTCCAAGATTCTTTCACATGAATATTCATTGTTGACGCGTACTTGGAAGGTACGGTCATTCATGTAGTTGCTGAGCAGTATAGGCAGATTGCCACGAATGCCCCATTCATGTATCTGGAGCATTATACCATGACGCCAGGTCATATCGAAAGCCTTCTGAAGATCAAAGAAGACTCCGACACAATGTTTCCTTTTAATAAAGCTGTTATATATAATGTCCTCTAAGCTGATCATTTGATCAGTGGTAGAATGGTATTGCCGAAAACTTGCTTGATACGGTGATATCAGATTTTCTTTTTCCAAAACCCAGACGAGTCGATTATTAATCATTTTTTCCAGTATTTTTCCCATAGCACACGTCAAAGAAATAGGACGATAGCTATTGGGGTCTGTTAAATTTTTATTTTTCTTTGGTACTGGAACAACATGAGCTTTTTTCCACTGCTGCGGGTACGTTCCATCCCGCCATATTTTATTATAAAGTTCTAATAATCTGCGTTTTGCAGTGGTATTCAGCTGCCTGATCATATTATAATGGATTTCATCCGGACCAGCAGCTGTGTTACCTGCTTTTTCCAACGCTTTCGCGAATTCTTCCATTTTAAATGGTACATTATATGAGTAATTATACTCAGTTCTAAAATTTAGTAGACCTTCGAGTTCTTCTTTTTTGGTTCGAAAACCTTCCTCGTAGTTGGCCGTTCTGCTGGCCTTTTCGAAGTGATTGGATAACAGCTCTGCAATTTCATATGGAGTGTCTTTTATTTCATCTTCATCTTGAAGGCTAGTTATGGGAGCAAAATCATTACGCCCACAAATCGCCTTCACTTTCCTCCAAACATCTGATGCAGTAGTAGTTTTGTCGATGGATGACACGTATTGCTGCCAGGATCGTTTTTTCGAGTCTATCATAAGACGTTTTGCATACGCCCTGTATTTCTTAAAGGCAACAAGATTTTCTATGCTAGGACGCTTCTTAAAGGCGTTATACGCCCTTTTCTTTCTTTTTATAGCTTCACTTATTTCATCGTTCCACCATGGAACGGGTTTTTTCGTAAGTTTCCCAGATGTTTTGGGAATATATCTCGATGCCGACTCAATTATTGCATTTGTTATGGCGTCGACATCGTCTCCGATAACTCCAGTTGTTTCCGGGAGTATCGTTCTAGCTGTGAAGCTCGTCCAGTCTGCCTTTTTAGGGATGGGATATATTGTTCTTGTAACATCAGTTACAATTTGCACCGGGAAATGATCGCTTCCATGCAGATCGTCTATGACATGGAAGCTGTACCTCGGTGCTATCGATCCACTTATAAGTGCAAGATCTATACAGGACGTCGATCCATTTCTGGCATTGAAAAAGGTTCCTGATCCGTCGTTTAAAATAATAAGTTCTGAATTCATCAGGAACCCTTCCAGTTCTCTTCCACGGGGATCTACTCGATCTGATCCCCAAAGAGAATTATGAGCATTAAAGTCACCCACCAGTAAAACAGGTGGGGGAAGCTCGGAAATTAGTCTTGCTATGTCATCCTTATTCCAATCAAAATACGGCAAGTATATGCTGCAGACAGTGACCTGGAGCGGACGCTTCATTCTAACGGCGACCGCTTGTAGGTTTGTATTTAGAACAACCGCT
The DNA here is from genome assembly GCF_047948215.1 of Lycorma delicatula. Lineage (NCBI taxonomy): Eukaryota > Metazoa > Arthropoda > Insecta > Hemiptera > Fulgoridae > Lycorma > Lycorma delicatula. Next base: position 89,982,387 of record NC_134459.1, on the reverse strand, counting down.
TCGGTGGTAGCTCTAGTCGATGTTAATATAGCTACTCCACCTCTAACTCTTATATTTGGCGGTTGATCTCGCCGAAATATATTGAATCCTTTTAATTTAAAATTTTCATTTCGGCGGAAATGCGTTTCTTGCAGACATATACAGATCGGGTCTACATCATGTACCAAGCGTTGGAGCTCATGGATGTTTGAAAAACATCCATTGATGTTCCACTGTACTACGACTCGCTAATTTTAAATTAAATTATGACCTAGGTTTTCCTTTCGGCCATCCTTTTTTTCTCTTCTTCTCCATCCTACGAACAGCATTGTGTTCGCGGAGAAGGTCGTCGCCTGTAAGGCTTCCGGTCTCCGTATCGGAGACCACCGAAGCCGCCGACGACGACGGGCATGGATCGGCACCGGTTACAGGCGCCGATTGTGGGGCGGCAACTTGGCCGATCCCAGACTCGGGGGTCGCACCGGTCACCGCCTCTGGAGGGGGGGGACACTCGTCCCCCCTGTGAAATTTTTTGTGGCCTCTGAGGCTTAGAGGCCACTTCAGTTACAGGAGGCTTGGGAGCCTCCATAACAGACTCTGTAGCTGTCACTTTCTTTTCATCGACTAAAATCTCACTAAGACGGACTTGAATTTCAGGTTTAGTGTCCGTTTTCTTCTGTATTGGAGCGACTTTCTGCTTTGGAGATGTGTCTTCAGGAGGCTGTACAATTATTCTTTGCTTAACAGGTTCTTTAGTGCTGAGAGGCTTCATTTTGTTTTCAATTATCCTCTCAATTAAGCCAGCCAAGGTAGGTGCGAGTTTGTTGATGATTGCACTCTCATCAACAGCAACTGGAGCAGGAGCAGGAACAGCAGCCGCAGCCTGAGCATAGGTTGTTGTTGCTCTAGGTCTGCGGGCGTTTACGATCTTTTTTGCTTCAAAGTAGCTGACTTTTTGCAGGGTTTTTACTTCCTGCACAGCTACTTCGTCTTTGTAAACAGGACAGTTCCTGGATCTACAGGAATGCTGTCCTCCGCAGTTTATACAGGTAGGAGGCTCCTTACACGGCTCTCCTTCATGAACTTCATCACCGCACACGCATACTTGCGGCCTCTCACACCTAACAGCGGTGTGTCCAAAGCGTTGGCATTTAAAGCATCGTATTGGTTGCGGGACAAATGCCCGCACATCCAACCGATGTATGCCCGCTCTTATCTTCTCCGGCAAAGTAGGCCGGTTAAATGTAAGAACATGGGATGCTGAAGATAGGACTTCACCATTCCTTCTCATGTTCAACCTCCGACATTCTAATACTCCTTGCGGCGCTAATTCTTCTACAATTTCCTGCTCCGTACAGTTCAGAAGATCCCGACAGACCACAACACCCCTTGAGGTGTTGAGCGTAACGTGGGGATCAACACGTACATTTAGTTCTCCAATTTTTTTGACCTAGGATCTTCTGTGACTGTATATCATTTACAGTCTCTACAGGAAGTCCTGTGAAAGTTTTCCTAATTTCCTTAACAGGGCCTCCAGCACATTTTGTTATTTCTCGAGCGATGAGGAATGGACTCACCTTCGAGAAATTACCGTCTTCTTTTACTAAGTATTTTGGCTTTGGAACGTTGCTTTTGAAGAAAGCTTTTTGTAAGCTTTTCCTAGCCTCAACTTCAATTTTACGAGATTCCGCGCTCTTTCTCCGTTTTGCCTCAGGCGAAACGGCCGGTTCTAAACGAGGGTGTTTGCGTGAACCCTCTGCCACGTTTGGTTGTTCAGTTTGCATGAACAGTTCATCCCTGCTGTAGGAAGGTTAGCCGCCGGGGTACACCCCCACTCCAGGGTTACCAACCCTGGAGGTCCGTACTCCGGTGGAACCGGCATATGTCCTGGCAGAGAGCGGATGCGCAGTCTCTGCACTGACTCCAGGCCCTTACACACCAAAGCTTTCAGGGCTCCCATGCTCCGAACATGGGCACCTTAACTACATGCTTGCCATCGCGGGGGGCATGTGGACGACGAAAGGTCTCCGTTACACCTGCAAATAACTTTGACCGTGGCCGCCACATCGCCAGCTCTAAAGTCGGTATTAATCCATTTCCATAATCGTTAAGAATTTCGTATCTGCAGGTGGCCGCAAAGTCCAGTCCTGTAATTCGGTCTATAGATGAAAATCGGCCGAAAAAAGCATATCCGAGAAACAACACTCGGAACCCCGTTTGCCAGCTATATGTAATGTACTTAAGTACAGTTGTTGCCGCCCTGGACGTGGAACTTAGTTGTTATGTTCTGGACGTGGGGATTACCTACCTCAGGGCAAATTAATATTATTATTGTTTTATTGTTTAATATTATTATTTTAATGGAGAAAAGTGTTAATTTATTTACATTTATATAATACAGGAGAACCTTTTTGCTTGGAATACAGATATTTAAAATTTTCAATCTATTAGAAGTTTTCTGGTCTTTAATTATTTTTTTTTTAAAACAATGTAAAAATATTTAGACCTTTTTTTATCTTAATGCAAAGTGATATTTATTCCAGTACTTAGAATAGCCAGCCACTATGATGTGTTAAGTAATAACAGTTTGGTAACGGGGTTTCTGTAAGGTATTGTTGTTTTATTTTACTTATAATTACAATTTTGTTAATAAAAAGCTACCATTAATATAGGAAAGATCTGTATACTTGACTGACAGTTTTTATGCCTACATATTGAAGGCTGTTTTTATATTTCAGTAGAAATGATGAACTTTTAAATATTCTTGATCATAATTAATTGCTTTGTAATTTTGTTTCCATCACCAAATCAACTTGTTCATTGGATCATTCCAGTCCTGGTTAATTTAAGTCTGAATGATTTTACAGCATAAATGTGTTCTATCCTTACTATCAATCTTTACAGTATTTGAGAGATGAAATTTGTTGTGAATACCTAGCACTGCATCAGAGTGATAAGCGGATAGTGCTCTATTATTTTTGCATTACATCTTATGCAGCAATTTCTTCCGAAGCATCAAATTTCACCGATTTCATAGCTGCCCTATTTGTCAAATGCTCCTCATGATTTTTTTTCCTGAAAAACCAAATATGTGTCTTTCCTTTGATGTGATAAACATATTTGCACATGAGAGAGCCAGTTACTACTGAAAATAAACCAGAAGAGCAGAAAAATATGGATCACGGTGCACGGATAATAGGTTGCAATATCAACCTCTTTTCAGATATGATTACATTACTTGGTTGTGGAATTATACAATCATAGAAGTTATTTTTTTATCATACCTCATGTTTGTTGTGTTATTTATACGCACTAAAGATAAGTATTTAAGTTTTGATTGTAATACAGGATTCTTATGTACATATAGAGAAGATCAGTGTTTTGTAGACACAGTGGCAAAATTGGGAGTATAAGGAATTAACTCCTACATCATTTCTCTTTGTTCTCATAAAGAAATTACGTCTTGTTTATAGTTAAAAGATTTATTACGTTTTGCTTATTAGTTTCCTAAAATGAATCAGTTGAGGATATTATGAAAAATTTCTGTATTATAGAAAAAACTTGCTTACTGTTACATTGATTAATCTACCACTCATCTTCAGGTAGGTAGTATAGATTAAGTGATATGGTATAAATAGTGTTGCCTTCATATCATATGGTAGTGAATAACAATTTAATGCTTTGAGTAATTTCTGTTTAATAATATAATTTTCTGTGTTAGAAATAAGTTTGACCCAGATGCTGATTTGGAAGAAGAAATTGATGAATATGAGCCATCTGACTCTGATGATGATTACGATGATAATGAAAAGTTACTTTTAGAAAAAGCACGCAAAGGTAAAGGATTGCAAGATGATTGTGATGATGATGACGATTATGATAATGAGAGTGAGGTAAAATTCAGTTTGTAACAATGTTAATCCATTCTTGTTTTTCTGTTTATATGAAATCTGTTTTATCTAAATGAAGTTGTCTCATTTATTTCCATACTGCATTTGCTATTCTAATATCATATATATATATATATATATATATATATTTTAACAAAGTATTATTTTTAAGATAATGAAATGGATGAAAAGTTAAGTGAAAAAAAAAAAAACATATCATACAATAATATATATATATATATATATATAATCTTGCATTCCAGAGATCCTTATCTCAAAGCTTTGTAGTAGTTTGTGTAAGTTGTTTCTCTACATTCCTTTACTTTAAATATAAATAAGATATAAGAGAAGTTTTTTAAACATGGCATAATTGGTATATAATATTATTTATATATAAATAAATGAAATACACAATCTTGCCAACAATTTGTCTGCAGTCTCTTTTCTACAATTATGACAATTATTGTTATAACAACTGTGACCTTCTTACATAACAGACATGACTAACTTTATACTGTGACAAGCAGTTATTGTTATTTTAAATTTACTTTTTACTTAATTTAATTTTAATGATATAAATTGAAGAATAACTTTTCCTGAGGATGGTCGAATGACCGAAAGTACTAGAAAAGAGACTGTGGACGAATTATTGGTAAGGTTGTATTTCATTTATTTATATATAAATAAGATATAAGGGATTTAAATTACTGACAGCATTTTTTAAAGGTCCATCCATGTTTAAATGAAACAAAATAAAATAAATATAAAAAATAAAACAGACATATAACTTAATTAAGGTTTAGTTAATTGTCAGTTTTTAATTTGGTGTTGTCTAATTTAATGAGGATCAGACTTTAATGAGGATTTTAAAAAAAAATTACTTTTTTGTTCTTAGCAGTGGTTTCTTAAAAGTCATTTTAATATTCTTTAAAATCTATTTTGGCCATACTAAATTTGCATCTTAAGGTAAATTCCTACATTAAAACACCTTAACACTAAAACTAAATCTACCCCAAATAATTGTTTTTTCAAAAATTAATGTGAGTACTAATACTGTGTATAAATTTGTAAAATATTTTAGTAAACATACATGATTTAATTTTTAATTACCGCTTTGTCATACTTATATGATATTCTTGTATAGATGATAGTTGACATGTATTCCTAAAAAGTAGATATAAACATCCTCAGTAATTGTGTTATTGGTGTTTTTTATTATTAAACAATAATGCTTTCACAATTATATGAATTTAATTTGTGTTATTCTCAAACACATTAACTCTTTTATTCTCTCAAACATTAACTCTTGAATTAATTTCTTCTCAGTTTTTCAGAAGTTTCCATAACTTTATTTATAATTTTGTAAAAATGTTAATTGTACTGTCGTTTGCAAATGTAATCAAATTTTCACAAGAAATTAGATAAATCCTGTACTTACTGAATTTTTTATATTCTAAGTGCAGTGGTTCTAAAATTGAGTGATGGATTACATATTGAAACTGATGAAAACTGAGATGAGAATTTTATTATCTCATTAGAGTATATTTTTGTGCTAACTTGAATTCTTAAAATTCTTAAATTCTTAAAATTATTTAATTGCCATTCAAAACATCCAAGCCTGATTTTAACTATAGAGAAGAGGCAGTAGTGGTTTATCTATTTAAAAAAAGAAAAGAAAAACAATTTGATTACAGTAAAAGTTTATTTAACACATTTTCTACATACATAATTGCTCATAACACCGACCTTCCTTGCCACTTCTCTTTTTGTATGAGAAATATTTTATTAATATAATTTTTTTCAATCTTTATTTTATCTTTTTAAAGTAAAAAACAAATTAAATATGCATCACATTTTTATTTTGAAGTATTGCTACTGAATATTATAGTTACAAATAATTTATCAGTTATAAGTTATTAATTTATATATATGTATATAAATAACATTTATTCTGTATGTATTCAAATTGTTAATCAGATTTTCTTTTTCATTATTTATTAATTCCAAAGTGTAATTTCCTGTAGTTTCAATTTAATCTTTTATTTCCTATCACTTAAATGTGGCCTTTTCTTTTCTGCAGATTTCATATTGCTTAACATTCTTGTTAATTGCATGGTTGTACTGGTTTACCAAATGTTTTTGAGTACAAATCCATGGTTATTCCCTGGCTTGTTTCTTTGATGATATCCCTTCTGACAGCTTACACTTATTTTATTTTACGATAATAATTTTATTAACAATTCCCTATCTAGCCTTTTTTCTACTACCTCTTCATCTGATGAAGAAGTAATTTAAAAATTATTATAAAATATCAACCCATGATATTTCTTTATTGAAAGATGACCAGTGCAATTTTGATATGAAATTAAGATTATTTTATGAATATGATTATTTCATGTCAAGTAGCAAACAAAGAAATGTTTCATAACATGTCAGAATGTGTCGGTGTGATCTCATGTGTGTGATTGATGGAAAATTAAATATAATTGTTACTTAAGTTTTTCTGGGTGATACTAAATTGGACTAGTTACAAGTATGCAGTTTTAGCATCTCTTTATTTACCTGACAAATTGCTAAAACTACTTAGTAGCAACTAAAACTGATTATTAACTTTATATTCACTTTACTCAATGAATGAAATAAAATAAAATATGATTAGGGCAGAGATTACAATCTTACTGTTTTACATGGAAGTAATTTTTTAATTTTTTTTGGAATTGTTTTATCAGGTTCTGTCAGGAGCTTGGAAATTACCAAAAGAAGGCAATAAAAGTTATGTTTTTCTGAATTTGTTTAAAAATTTCAACATATCTTGTTTTTGTCTTAAAAACTCAAGAATAAAATATAATTAAGGAAGTAAAATAGGTTCTTATTAAATAATATGAAAAAGATAAGGCTAATTTAGCATATGACATTCTTTTACAGATAGTTTAAAAAAAAATTGCAACAGTCCAGATAATTATTTTTTGTCAGCCAATATGCACTTTAATTTTGAAGTCAGTTATATGAAAATTATAGGTTCAGGTTTGATGTTAACTATATTGATAATTTTTAAACTAAAATTATCATTTTAGTTTTATCATTATCATTAGTAATTATCATTTTACACACAATCATTGTGTATATTAAATTCTTGTAGGTGATATATTATGTAATATAGCATATTCATGTAATTTTTTACATGTACATTTTTGCGTTCTTTTGCTTGTTTACATACTTTCATGACACTTCATCCTGAATTTTTCTGTTCAAGTTGCCATTCATATTGTTGTTTCATATCATCTACATCCTTAAATTTTTTCATTTTTCCTTGCTTTTTTGTTTTGTGATCTGAATCAGCTACAGTCCGATCAATTGCTTCTTTTACTGTTTATATTATGCAGTATTATTTCATCAGGAGTGATATTTTTTTTATTTTAGTATTTTATATTAATATTTATCTAGTCAAAGGCAGATTTGAATCTCTTTATTCTAGATTAAGTAAAGTACTGAATATTTTCCTCAAAAGCTGTTAATTTTGCTTTTTTCAGAAGTTAAAAATTTATATTCATTATGGATATAATTCAACCAGTGTTCACATATCTTGTTTTGCAAGTATGTTTCCATCTTCTTGAATTATATAGTATTACAGTACAGTTTTTTATTATAGTAAATTGCCATATTTCTTGCGTTCAATGTGTTTCTAATTATAAAAATGATTAATTTTGGTTAAAAAAATAATTAAATGTAGCTACTAACTACCTAGCAACCTTTGGGATACTTTGTATTTTTTTCCTTTGTAAATATCCCCAAGGCAACTGGTCCCTGCCAGTTAGACATAACTTGGTCGCCTTAGGGTGTCACGGCAGCAACTTGCTCCCTCGCTTGGGTCAGCCTAGCTACCCCTCCTCAGGAGGGCTACCCATCCCCGTCCTATCCTGCCAGAATTCAGGCAGGCATTGCGCATGCCCTTTCCCTTACTTGTGCCCTCTCACACCGCAAAGGCCCCACATGCCATCAAAGAAGCACCCTGACTCCCCCGCTCTTGCACGCGGGCCAGCCAGGATGTCCTAGGCAAGGGGCCCCCTACATGTTGCCATGTTTCAAATTTTTTTTTTTTTTGTTTCCTCCCACTCTGGCATTGCAGAGAAAGACACACAAAGGAATTGTAAAGGTACTAAGATAGACATTGTCAAAACAAGTCGCTAAAACAACATTCCACATAAGCATACCATGAAAACACACCATTTCTTGGCACCCTGAAGAACAAAATACATAACAGATAGATAGACAAAATATATAACACAGAAAAACAACACAAGAAAGTAAATCACAAAAAAGAAATGAAAACACGACACATAATACAAGAAGATCAAACACACAATACAAATCAGAATACAAAATATAGTACTTGATACGCAATTGTAAATCATAATTGTAGTCATAGTACATCACAATACAAATTGGCACTCATAGTAAACATAAATGACAAAATACACATGGAAAGCAGCAATAAATGTATAATTCAGGAAATAAATACAAGAAGATAAAATAAAATCACAGGAAGAAATAGTCCAGTGGCAAGCACATAATGGAGCCATGAAGCAGAAAAAAAGACAACCTCACAAGTTCATCTTCCCCCTTTTGGGTTAGTATACAAATGGTCAATTTAGCCACCTTGGACCATCCTTCCTGAAAGCGAAGCATATGGCCCATGACCATGTCAGATGTGATTGCCACTGAGAGCTGGGACTGGAAGTAATCCACCTGTCACACTTGAACCAGGTGTGTTGCGGTATATCAGCTGAGTCACAGTACCGGCATGCTGCAGACTTCTTGCATCGAAATGTTATCAGGAACTGAGAGAGGTGGAAGTTGACCTCCCCATGTCGCCACCCCACCCAGTCTTTCACTTCTGGAATAAGGATTCTGGCATAGCGAATTCTCCTACCACCACCAGCAGGTCTATATGTGGGACACCTGCAACTACACAAATCGCGTCATAGGAGACCATCCTGTACACGCATGCAATGCGCAGGAGCAGTCTCCTATGAATTGATTCCAGCTGTTTGCGGTACTTCTGTATTCTTATAGCATGGGCCCAGGCCGGAGATGCATACAGCATCATTCTCCATGATCATGATGCATTCTCCATAATGCACTGTATCATTCTACTCCTTTTTTCCTGCGGCCCCGCCGTATTTGCCATGAGTCTTGAGATGGCAGACAGGACCCCGCCTTACTAATGGTCTTCTCCAATATGGTGTCCAAATGACCCGCTTTTGTCCATCCGTATGCCAAGATATTTAGCCGCACGGACCTGTCGTATCTCTGAGTTGTTGATTGTAAGACAGACATTACGTAGCGGCCTCCTCTGGAGAACATCAGGGCCTCAGATTTATCTGGAGCGATGTCAGTGCTCTGCAAAGAGAACCACCCATAAATAGCTTCCAAAGCCTTGTTGCCTTTGTTTCCACCTGATCCTCATTAGTACCTCATACTAGTACCGCCAAATCATCTGCAAATCTGAGCACCTCAACCCCCTCTGGAAGATACAACACCTATCATATACAATGTTCCAGAGGAGGGGTCCCCAGTACTGAACCTTGAGGAATCCTGCTTTCATCTCAAACACATAGTTTCCTGCCTCTGTTGACGTGGTTACTGTACGTTTACTAAGGAAGTTCTTGATAACATTTTGAAGTTGACTGTCGATTCCCCGTTCTTCCTTCCAGAGCTGTGTCAATGATTTGCCACTGGACATTGTTGTAGGTGTTCCTCACTTCTAGGCTGATCAACACTGGGATCTCCCTGGTCCTCCAGGTACCTCCTGCCGCCTTGTCCACGAATCTCATCACGTGCCTGACAGCATGGATCGCAGACTTCTTCTTCCAAAAACCATACTGCCAGGGGGATAATCCCCCTAGACGATCGATCTGATCCCTCAAGCGCCTCTCAATGACCTGTTCATAGATTTTCCAAGCATGCCGAGAAGATAAATTGGCCTAAATGCTCCAGGAGCATCCAAGTTCCTCCCGGGCTTTGAAATCAACACCAACCTGGTCTCCCTCCAGCATTCTGGGAAGACTCCGCATGTGAACGCATAATTGAAGCAGTCTAGGACGGTGCATGGAATCTCTGTGGTCACCAGCCATGCCACTACCCCCCGGTGTCTTGTTCAGGCATGGGCTTTTCCTGGAGTTAACACCTGCTGTGGCTTCCAAGAGTTCTGGGATAGAAATTCTGCTAACATTTGCCAATGGCAACATATGCCATCTTATCTGGTAACACAGGAAACAGTGAACTTATAATCTGCTCAATGTTGTCGGCAGGGACCACTGGTGACCTTCTGCCCAACCGCTTGATGACAATCCAGAATGCCTGCCCCCAGATGCTCAGTATTATGTAACATTAATTAAAAATTCTATTTTATTATTTTATTTTTTTTTAGGAAGATGTACTGGGCATTTATTCATCAGATGAAGAGGACAAAGGTAAAAAAAATGGTGACATGAAGAATATGGACAGTGACATAGAGGGAATGGAAGATGATGAAAAAATTCCTGATTCAAAAGCTTGGGGAAAACGTAAAAAGGATTACTATTACACTGATTATGTGGATCAGGATTATGGAGGTAATTTACATTTTTTCCTTATTAGACTACTCCAAGTCCTTCCACTTTTTAACATTTTCCTGACACTTTTGAGTTTAATAGTAATGTGAATATTTGTATAAAATCTTCATCATAAGTAATAAATCTTGCTTTTATATATTTTTTTAAATATTTATTTGAAACTTGCTTTCTCATAAATATATATACCAAAGTACTATTAAAGTAAAAGTAAAAATAACATATTTGTGCAATAAATAATCCTTCATGTTTGAATTGTACAATTTTTTAACTATTCATTTCTAATGAGGGATTAAAAGTTATTAGTAACTGTAAGTCGTGGTGTTAAGGTTGAGTTTTTGGAACATAAATGCTGTTAAAAACTAGGATCAACTTATGTGCTGGATCTTACTAATATGGATAACTCGATAAAAAAAATTAATAAGTAAATGAACATTTTTTATATAATTGTATTAGTATTTATTATTGAAAATAATTTCTTCAATCTTTTTTTTAATATTTATTCTGTTGGTAGTTATGTCTTGCTCATTTAAGAGCATACAGTTGAATTGTGCAGCTATAAATTATAATAATGTAGCTCTGTTTGCATGGTGTATAATTTTGCTCTAAAGTTCTTTAATTTATGTCATCATGGTCTGCTTTATCATGTGAATCAGACTTTATGTTCTGAAGCAAATAAATTTTCTAATAATGGTATATCTTGGTTCCATTGTACTATTGTTTATATTTCTTTTTAAAAAATGTTAATGATGTGTTTATTTACACATCAGGTGTTTGTGCTGTGTAAGTTTGAGCTTACAATTTAGGATTTTGAAAAGCCAATATTAAAAAAAAAATCAAAAAAAAGAAGAAAAAAGTAAATAAAAAGTAATAAAATATGAATAAAAGAAAGAGTAAAGGATCTAAGTAATAATAAAATACAAGTAAGCTTAATTAATCATCCATAAGGAGTATTTTACATATAGTTAATTAAAAAAGTGAAATTAACCCCAAATTCCAATTTTTATCTTAATTATTCTTCAATAAAGGTTAAATGTTTAGATGATTGAATTGGATGAAATTTAGTGCAATGATTTCTGTATACAAGGCTTTGATACCACTTAAGTTTGTTTACAATAGGTTAGAGGGAAGGGAGATACAGATCTTATGGTGGGTCCTGCATTTCATTTACCAAATGGAAGATTTTTTTTACATAATTTAATATCCCTTACGTGGCTAAAATACTTTCTGATGGTGTTTGGGGTCTTATTCAAGCTAATAAAAGGATGGAAAAAATTTATTTTTGTGGTTGATGGTAGCTAAGACATAGTACCCACCCGGGTTGGTAAAGTAATGAACTGTCATCACAAATCAGCTGATTTGTGATGCTTTATAAGCAGGAGTAGAGCAATGTGAGAGAATTCACTTGTAGACCACCACCAGGAGCAGACCTAGAAGAAGGAAGTTACCTGGTTGGCCAATCTGGGACCTCCTGGTGGATGCCAGCATTCCCACTGGAGCAGGAGTTCTGGCTGACCCTGCTGGGTGTGGATGCTAGCTTGCTGAGGGCTTGGTCTGATTCTGATGGACGTGCCGTAATTTTCAAACTGTAGCTGAGTTGACATTAGTGGAGACCAATGATCAATTTAACACCCTTTTTACAGCTACTTCATCAGACACACAAACACACTTTTCAGGGCTACTGCAAGCTGCAAAGGTGACATGTACCATCAAAGCCAATTGGCGACAATACGAGGTCTGTAAATAAAGTATGAGACTGGTTTAGAAGAACTTTTTATTTACAATCCAGTTATACATGGACTCTAACATCTTTGAAATAGTTCTCTTGGGAAGCCACGCAATGCTTCAAACAGTTTTCCCACTCTTCATAGCAGTGTTGGAACTCAGAAACTGGAATATCCTTCAGATGGTTGGTTACATATTTTTTTAATGTTTTCTAATGTTCCAAAATGGTGTTCTTTGAGGTTTTTTTAAAGTCGGGAACAGGAAAAAGTTGCAGGGGCTCAAGTCAGGTGAATAAGTTAGTTGAGAAACTACAGGTATGTTTTTCTTTGCCAAAAACTCATTAATTGAGAGTGCAGTGTGACAAGGTGCATTGTCATGATGCAGCATCCTGTTGTCTTTGATGGCTGATATCACATGTACAATTCTTTTCCGCAGTTTTTCAAGAACTTTTCGGTAAACATATTGATTTATAGTCTGTCGGTAAAAACTCCTTATTGACGATGCCATTACTATCAAAGAAACAAATTAGCATGTTTTTATTTGCTCATTTTTGCTTTTTTGAGATGTGGTGAGTTTGAAGTGTGCCACTCCTTGCTCTGACGTTTTGTTTCTGGGTCTTACTCAAATATCCAAGATTCATCACCAGTAAAATAAAATTCGTTTAGAAAATCAGGACTAGTTTCAGTTCGTCCTTGAAGATCATGGCAGATCATTGCTTTTCGTTCAACAGTGAGGTTTTTTGGACAAATTTTGCACAAACTTTTTTCTTGTCAAATTCGTTTGTCAAAATTTGATGGACTGTGGTATGGTTAAAATTCAATTGTTCTGCGATCATTCTTTAAGTTAATTGTCAGTTGAACCGTATCAAGTCTCTGATTAACTCAACATTGTTATCACTTTTTGATGTTAACAGTCTTCCAGAGCGTGGATCATCTGCAACTGATTCCTGGCCATCTGAAAATACTTTAAAACACTTGAAAACTTGGGCTCTTGACAGAGTGTCATTCTCACTGAGTTTAACGTAAAACTTGATTGCAGAACGGTGCTCATAATTAGTATCACTCATTTTTGTAACGCACAACGAAAACTTGTTTCACGAAAAGTTTGTTTTTGTCTCATGTGTCAACAATAGACTAAAAATATTAATATCCAATATAAATCAGCTGTTCATATAACCATGTGTTTACTAGTAACTTTACAGTGTAGCCACTATGGCTGCCAAAAAAATAAAAAACTGGTCTCATTATTTTATTTACAGACCTCGTATATATAAGTGTAATATGAAAGGTATGATTTAAAAAAAATTAAGGTTTTAAAAACACTTTGAATATTTGAGATCATAAAACTTTCCTAATGGTAAATATTTTAAAATTTTAATTAGTCACACAAATATAAGCTGCTTGCATTGTAACTACACCATTGTTTAATCTATGAGATCTGTAGAAACTGATTTATTTAATGTGGTGGTTGGTCCGTTTTTCTTCATATCCTTCAGTTAAGGTTATGAACCCTGAAATATTGTAGGTATAGTAAGAAGTCCAATTTGTTATTGAATGTTATTCACAGTAATTAATGTTAGAAAACAGATTTACACAATTTTTTATTTTTTCAAATTTATGATTTTTTTCTACAAGATTATATAAATTTTATTGTGTTAGGAGAATAAGAGAAGTTAAAGAGACCTTCTTATGTACAAGCAAATGTGAAATTCTGTAATGCAGGACAATACCTGATCTGCTTAACTGAGTTGTGATATAAATGAACTGTTAATGTGTCAGATTACAGAACTATTAATTTATTAATTTTAAAGACATTAATTTATATTATTTTTTTAAATTAATTAATTTTGTAAATTGAGTATACTTTGTTTTATATTAATTTGTTTGATATTATTATTTAAACTATCTTCTTAGCAAAATGCTTCAAGAGGAATTAAAAAATGATAAAGAGAAAATACAGCTGCCCACAGGATAAGTTATGGTAGAAAGGAAAGAAAATTAAAATTGTTGGCTGATGGAAGGAATATATGGATGAAAATCTTATGAAATAAGAGAGAATGACAGAGTTAGAAGGGTTAGCATCTACCATGCCTGCAAGACTTATTTATTTATACTTAGGTGGTATTTTTCATGGTTTTTTTTCTCACTTTAGTAAATGAATATATTCAACTGTTGTTAGGTTTTGTAAGAGAGGAAGAAGAACAAGTGGCTCTAATGGAAGAGAAAGAAGCCAGAACATTACAGAGTAGATTAGCAGCTCAACTTGATGACATTGATCTGTCTTTAGGACTCATTTCAAAGGTATGTTATATTTATAGAAATATTCTGTTGGGTCTATTATATTCAGTTTCTTTTTGCAGATATTTTTTGTTAAATGGCAGCATTTGCATTTTGTTGGGATTAGTGTAAACATGCCTCAGTATGGGATGAAATGACATCATAGCAGCATGGCACATCATTACTGCTGCCACTGCGCCATAATTAATTAATTTATACATTGTTTAGTGTAATTGCTGCTCTAGCTATTGTTATGTAGTTGTGAGATTTTACTGCAGCATGTGGAATTGTGTTAATGCAGTAATGTACCGGGTGACTCAATTTGTGTCCTCACCAGTATTTACGAGTATATAATACTTTATCATCTATCACGTTTTTGTTTAACAGAAATATAACTTTAAGTATAATAGTCATGTAATTAATTTGTTGATAGCTTGATACAGTCAGCACCAAATGAAAATATCAAACATAAATCATCAAAATATGTGTTTGATATGTGCACAAAATGAAATTATACACTTGAGGTAAAGAGTGTTACGGTTTGTTCCAGGTAAGACTGTCGTGAATCTAAACAATTGAGACATGGAACATGGCTCTCAAAGTTAGATGTTTGCACTGTTGTATTATTAGTTTACTGCTGGAGTAAAAAATGCACTTGGGTCAAATTCTTTTGAGGAGAACTGGGAATGAACCATAACACGTGCTTCAATTGGAACAGTTTTATTCATGAGGTGCGCGAAGATAGTTTAAATAATCATTAGTGAATGGTGGACCTAATATGTCAAAATTAATGAAACTTTCTTTACTAAGAAAAAATATAATAGGCGGAAGAGTATTGCCTCAATAGTGGGTGGTTGGTAGAATTTGCCAAGAAGCAAGAGTTTGTTTTCTCGTAGTAGTGCCAGACAGATCTGCAGAAACTTTGTTGCCAAACATCCGATAATACATTGCACCAGGGACTACTGTTTTGTCAGATGAATGACTAGTATATGGTGCTGTGTGGCAGCATTAGTATACTGAAGAGTCAATCACACATTAACTTTTGTTGACACGCAAACCTGAGCCCAAACCCAAATGGTTGAAAGTATGTGGGCGAAGGCCAAACATTGTAACAAGTAATGTTGGGGAACAAGCTGATTGATGATAGATTTGTACTTGGTTGAATATATGTGGCAGCAGTGGTATCAAAATGAAGATTGGAAAAAATCCTTCAATCTATTGCGGAATTTATGCTGCCCAAATGAATTATCCTTCATTTTTTGTAATATTCTACAGTATCAAGGTGTCCAGTTTCATCATTGGTTGTAATGTATTTTCATAAATCATCACCTTTATTTTCATAGCTTTTCAATAATGTTTGAGCTACAGCAAGACATTTTTCTTCGTGTGTTTCTGTCAACATTTTTGGTACTCATCTGGAACACAACTTTTTATAACCCAGTTTTTCAGTTCAAATGTTGTAAATTATTGATCGTGAAAAAAAAGTAAATCTAATTGATAATTGAGAAAGAGTAAGCCTTCTGTTTTCTTGGATTTTTACATTCATATATATTCAGTCAATTCATCTATGATGACAGTCGGGCGACCAATACATTCTTCATCGTGAACATTCGTTTTCTTCCATCAAACAAACTACACCATTGGCAAAATTTACCTTTGCACATAATACTGGGTATGTAAATGTCAACAATTTCTCTATCACCAGCAGATTTGTTTTTTGCCAATAGATAACTAATTATTGACTCTACTTCACAACTTACAGGATTATTTATTGTAGCATTCATTTCAGCCAGGCTGTAAACATCAGCTAATGTGAATAACATTAACCTATTGTTGCAAACAGATGATTGCTGATATAAATAAACATACTACACTGGTGTTATCAGTTTCTACTGCAACTAATGGGGGCAAATTGAAAATTGCCCTTATTTATAAAACATGCCTTGTATATACTATGGTGTATAATGATTTTAGTAACCTACAGATTGTACTTTTTCTTTTCGAGCATAAAAAGCATACAACTTAAGTTTTGAAAACTGGATATTGAAAGCATCTTTACGTTTAGAAAAATTTTAACTTTTTTATAAGTACATCATTTGCACATAAGCTTGAAGTTTGTTCATGAGAATATGATACAAAAATTTTATAGCATATAAAAAATGTCAAACCTGAGTGGAATTTTATGTGGTTTATTTTAATTATGTGTATTTTATTATGCATAAAAATATTATTGGTGCTTTTTTCCATAAAATATGTTAAAATTTAATCATTTTTAGTAAGTTTTTTCTATTTAAATTAAATATTCACTGTATTTTATTTCTGCTTGTTTAAATTTTTGGTAAATTAAGAAACAGTGATGTGATCTTTAATTACTAAAAATAATAATCTAGACGAGTTTCCCCATTGCTATGGATGACGAAAAGGCAAGACCTTTTGATCTAGTGCACCCAGTAAAAATATTCTTTGATCACAAAGGATGAGAAAGTGCTTTAGTTGAATAATACAACCCTTATTTTCAAAACAAACAAATGCAGGTGTAAACACTATTGTTAATGCATCATTCCTTAAATAACACAGTTAATTAACAATTGAATTTAATTAAATAAAGTAAATAAACAATTAATTTAACAATTACTAAATGAACAATTAATTTAATGATTAGATAATAAAAAACACTTTACCAGATAGGAAAATATTAAATTTCTCCACTAAAATTAAAATAATTATAGAAAATAGAGCATACATTGAAACCACACCAAACTCTGATGTGATAAAAATGTGATCTTTCTGAGAGCTGTTATAAAAACAAAAAAAAATTTAACTTGCTGTATTCCTCTACAGTTGTTAGAACAAGAAATATCTGAGGCTGCAGATTTCGAAGCATAGAAAGAGGAAAGATGCCATCTTTGATCACATTTATTGCATAGTAATTAGTTATCATTTCTATTATTTTAATTTCTTAGCATTATTCATTATTTGTATAAAATATATAAAAAAAACATGGACGTTTAGAGATAGAAACATATTTACCTTGATTAATTTTTTTTTTTAATTTAAGTAAATGTTTTCATATTTTGTTATTTTCAGAGGATTATAATTTAATGAGGAAAATCAAATTGTTGAAATATAGTTTTTAAATAGTAGTGATAGTTAAATAATAATTATAGTAGTAGTTAAATGTAGTAAATTCTGGTTAAATGTTTAGCAGCCTTTACATCTCTTGCGCAGTGTTTGTAATAAACAATCTCATTTGATGTTTTTTGATCCATTTACATGGTTTCTAAGTAATATTTATTTTTCTGATAACTTTTCAGTTTATTATTTTATGAATTGCATTTAATATATTGAACATGTTTTTAAGAGGTTCATCTATTAATTAATTTAAAAAATTTTTGGTTTAGCTTTTGACAGTTTTGTTTTTCTGTTTCAGGATAAAAAGGACGTTCAGATTGAAGGAGGTGTTGGATTATCTGGTGATGATGAAGATGATGTTAAAACTGATTTAAGTAAATTAAGTAAACGTGAAAAATTAGCATTATTTCAAAATGAATCACCCGAATTTTTTGGTCTTGTTAATGATTTTAAAGGTATTCCATTCTTTTTATTTAAATATTTATGAATTTTTTTTTTAACTCATACTTTCTCAGACTTAGTTAAGAAAGAACTTAGGTAAGAAAGGTGGTGTGGCATGAAGGATCTGAGTATGTATTGTGATATTGCAGTAACAGATCACAAAAATAAAAATGTTTACAGGTATTTTGGCCAAAAGAAAAACTTCTAATTTGGGTTGAGAAATGTATGAGGGTAAATCAAATATAAATGAGATTTTATTTTTAAAAAATGTATTGAAAAATAAAAGGCAAATATAATTTATTTTTTTTACATAGTTTCCTGCATTAGAAATACATTTTTCCCAGCGAGAAGGAAGGTATTTTATCGCAGCATCGTAGAATGAAACTGGTTGTGTCAGGAGCCAATTGCGCACAAATCCCTCCATGCCCTTGTCATCAAATCGTTGCCCTCCTAGAGCTTCTTTAAGTGGCCCAAACAAATGAAAATTGCAGGGCGATTAGAGCTGTAGTATGGCGTTGTCATGGAGGAGGATGTCCTCTCAAATCAGTTGGTCTCGTTTGTGCAGCGATATGCAACCCTCACCTCGTTCAACACTTTGCAGTAGTAAGCAGCGCAGCGTTGATTGTGTGTCGCTGTTGCAAAAAATTAATGAACAAAAAGCCTTGTCAGTAGAAAAAACGGTTGAAAGAACCTTGCCAGCTGACAGTCGAGTCTTGGCTTTCACTGGGGCTGCCTCCCCTTTCTTTTGTCACTCCATACGTGTACTGGCTTGTTTCTACTGGGGAGTGTAGTGGTGGACCCATGTTTCATCGCAGTGGCGATCCGACTCAAAAATGCATCACTTTCTTTTGCAAACCTTGCTGTAAGCCTCTGACAGACCTCCAAATGTCTCAACTTTCTTTTACGATGGCCATCTGGCCATTTACGGAACTATAGGTCATTTTTGATGATCGCTTGACAGTTTCCATTACTTATTCTGACCTGTTCTGCAATTTTGAATACTCTCACCCGTTGATTATCTTCAAGAATATCTCGAACCATGTTTTCATCTGTAATACTGATCCAAGGATGGCGATCGTGTTGCTGATTTTCCACTCGTTATCGTCCTTCCTTGAACTCTTTATGCCAGGCAAATACACGAGTCCTTGATAATGTTTGGTCCCCAAACTGTGCAGTCAATCTCTAGAAAATTTCTGTCGCTTGAACTCCTTCATGAGTAAGAAATTTTATAATTGAGCGTTGTGCAGTGGAGGGGTGCACCTGTTGCTCTGACATTGTGAGCGTTGCTAATGAATTGGTTGGGAGTGTGGAATGGCCGGCTCTCCCCACTCCTAGTAATCCCACCCAAGCATACTAGAAGCACTGGCCCAGTCCTACCAACCGTAATTGCTCTGGAACAAAATTACCATTTATATTTGATTTATCCTTGTAGTATACTCTTTCCAAGTTGCAGGCTGTTTTCAGAAGGAATTATGGCTGCAATATCTATACATTTATAGAAACTCATGTATGGATTCAGCACAAAAAAAATGTTGAACTCTTTGTTGATCTTCAAACTATTTTTTATTAAAGGATATAATATTTAGGGAAAAATTAGCTACCTAGGTATGAGCAGTAAAAGATGAATTGCATCACTAGCTTAAAAAATCAAAGAAGTTACAGTTGACATTTATGGTGGTGATTCTGAACATATAAAATAATTAAGGGGGTGTTTTGCAAGGATACTGTTTAAGTCTGAACTAATTTAACTTATGTAATATATATATATATTTTGTTTTTTTTATATTGGAGAAATCTTCTTTAGATACAGGTGGCTTTTGGGCTACTGCTAGTTCTGGGAGTTTATGTGGTAATGATTTAGATTTTTTGCAGATTGCCAAATGACTTTGTAAAAAATTAAAGCACTCAAGAAGTACTGCAGTTCCTTTGAAATAACTTTTTTATAGAGGGTAACTTTTTTAAATAAGTTTTTTATACAGGTTGATGACCATAAATGTTTATATTGCAAAGACAAACGTATTGAATTTTTCAGTAGTTACATGTATCTAGGGGTACAGTTGAATATCAGGTTGCTTTAGTAAAATGTGTAAAATATTCATTATAAAAACAAAATTAGTAGTTGGTAAATTATTAAGTATAATGAGAAAAGTAAACAAAAATTTTGGGCAGTAGGATGTGCCTGTTTCAATCCCTAGTCCTACTGTATTCTGCTGAAGGATGAAGCTTTAATTATGTAGATGCAGTTGAGTTTGTTCCACTGTATATTTTCTAAACATTTTGTATTTTTGGATTGTTACACTTCTGATTAGGCTGTTAGATTGTAGACAGGTATGGGACATTATCTTTAAATCTATTCAGCATTGGGCTAATTAACTATTAAAGAACCTACAGATAGTAATAACAACTATCCTTACTTCTCAGCAAGGAGAACTGAGTGTCCTCAGTTTTATAAGTTTAGTCCAGAATAGAAATTTAAACAAATTAACTGAGTAAAATTAATAAGTTCCTTGAAGGTTAAGTTACTGAAAATTGATTATATTTTATGGGAATCTTATTTAATCTCTAGTTGAAGCCAGACTTAAATGACACTGTAGATAGGTACAACATTTTTTTCAGTAACAGATGTAAGAGTAGAGCTTAAAGTTAATCAGTTCTTCCTTATACATCATTCTGAAATCCAAATTCACTACCAATTGATATTTTTAGTGTTAATATGTTAGTAATAAAATCAGAGTCATGTTGCAGCTTCATCCTTCATTTTTAAAAGAATTATATTTATGCTAGCCGACCTATCTAGCTGGAACCTGGACCCATGGGGCTCAGGTCAGCCCAGGCAAATCCTGAAGACAACTCAGGGGCTCCTCGAGGCCTCCCAGGGCCAAGGGGCCTAGCCTGTGGCCGTAGAGCTAGCTTCGCTCACCATTCCCATCTACCCAGAGGGCTTCAACCCCTGGATCCCGCACTGTACATTATCCTCATGGTTGTGAGAATAATACTGATAAATAATAATTATAGTATTTGGGTTTATAGAAAGCTGAAAAAGAAACTAAATTACAAAAGATAGAATAATAGCAATCATGGTAACTTAGGTACACACACCTTTGATGATGAAAAATTCATAATTTAATTCTTTGCTGTGGTGGCAGAAATATAATAATGAAGTAAAAGAATTAATCTATTTTTTTCTTTAATGAATATCAATTCACAACTTCATCTTCCTTGGCGGCAAAGAAATAATGAATATTTTTAATATCTTAACCTTCAAGCGAGCTAGGTCCTCGGTTGATGGCTTAAAACCTTCCCTGGAATGACATGAATGTATCCTGCATTTCATCAGAGTTAGTGTTATACAAGTTACATGTTTTAGAAGGTCATACAATATTCCTGGAATATTTATATTCCAGCCATTTATCTTGGAAACTATGAGAAAGAGCATATAACATAGACTTACGCTGAGCATATAAACTTACGCTGTTGTATAACACTGCCTTTGATAGTTAGCCATATGACTCAAAAAAGGTACAAAGTCATAGGGGTGCATCATATTTCAATGTAAAAGTTTCTCCTCTTTTCATTGGTGGTGTCAAAAATAGGTCATTCCCTTTGAAAAAATTGTGTTAACCTTGAAATAATGGTCAAGGTCACATGAGGTGTCCCCCTTCCAATCTGATATTCAATCAACCCAATTGCACTTATCTGTTCCATGTCGTGAGCTCGCACAAGGTCACATGAACATAACATATGTGACCGAATATAACTCGAGACTGGAGCGAAGAAACGTGATGATATTTTGTACATATACCTGTCAGACATTGTACTACATAGTTACTTGGTTGTTTGAGAGATGGCGCTACTTGTATTGACTACAAAAATTTAGTTCAGGAACTTTTCAGACCTACTGTGTATGATTACTATACCCACCTTATAGTGGCCAAAAAATATTATTCATATTTTTAAAAAAAATTTTCTTGAGTAATAGACAATTTTCTAACTCATCAACAGATAAAAACAGCCATTTTCGTCACTTTTTCCATGAACTGTAGCTCGTGGAAAATGGGCTTATCATCATGAAATGATGATGATATTAATGATGAACCACCTAATAAGAAATTAAAATCTGCAAATGAAACGAAGTATATATAAATTTGAAGGTAATCATCAATATTTATACAAGGGTAAGTCAATTATTATCCGCAATGTAGTTATAAATTTTATTGTAATACAAGTAGGAAACTTACATGTACATCATTTTTCAACATAGTCCCCTTGAAGTTCAATGCACTTTGTCCATCATTGCACAAGCTTCCTGATGCCCTCATAAAAGAAGGTTTTTGGTTAAGCTGTAAGCTAGGAATGCACGGCTTCTTTCACTGTTTCGTCCGAGGTAAATTGACGGTCCCTTAATGCCTCTTTGAGTGGACCATACAAGTGGTAGTCAGAAGGGGCAAGATCAGGACTATATGGAGAATGAGCCAGTACTTCAAAGTTGAGTTTCTGTAGTGTTTCAGCAATGTTGACAGCAGTATGTGGACGGGCATTGTCGTTCAACAACACAACACCTTTTGACAGCAGTCCTCACCATTTGCTTCAAATTGCAGGCTTCAGCTTGGCAGTAAGCATCTCACTGTAACGTGCACTGTTTATTGACGTGCCCCTTTCCTCATAATGTTCCAGTACTGGGCCTTGTGAGTCCCAAAAAACCGTAAGCATCAGTTTTCCAGCAGACGGTCGGGTCTTGAACTTTTTTTTTGCAGGGTGAATTTGGATGTTTCCATTCCATACTCTGCTGTTTAATCTCTGGCTCTTAATGATGGATCCATGCTTTGTCACCAGTGATGATTCTGTCTAAGAAGATGTCCTGTTCATTACCATAGTGATCCAAATGTTTTCGGCAGATGTTCAGGCGCATTTGTTTATGCAACTGTGTGAGTTGATGGGACCCATCTTGCACAGACTATGAAACCCAAGTCTGTTGTGGATAATATCGTAGGCAGAACCGTGACTAATTTGCAGACGATGTGCCTCTTCATCAATAGTTACTCGTCTGTCTAAGAAAACCATGTCACATGTACGCTCAATGTTTTCCTCATTTGTGGCAGTAAACGGTCGTCCGGCTCCTTCATCATGTGTAACACTTGTGCGACCTTTTTGAATTTTTCAGTCCATTCGTAGAATCTCCGTTGCGGCAACACGCTGTTCCCGTACTGTACCGAAAGTCTTTGATGAATTTTGGCCCCTGATACACCTTCTGACCACAAAAAACTGATCACTGAACGTTGCTCTTCTTTGGTGCAAACAGAAAGCGGAGCAGCCATGGTTAACGGCAGGGCAGCAGTAATGGAACTAACCTAGCAGCATCAACATCAAACCTGCACAGACATAACAACAATTAAACCACGCATGCGTCATCTATGCAACACAACAGTACTACCAACATAAACAAAAATATAACTAAATTGCGGATAATAATTCATTTACCCTCGTATTTGTTTGTGTAAGCATATTGTTAATAGTATTACCTGTAAGGAAGAAAATTAACTTGGTTTATCATTTCTTCAGTAGGATTATTAACTTGTTTGTTGGATACAATAATTATGAGTGTCATAACTTATTTTTGTTCTACTTATATATATTTTTTTATTATTTTCTTACTTTAAATAATTCAATATGTTTAATTCTGTTCAAATCTTGCATTCAATAACTGTAAAAAATGTCTTTCTCTTTAAACTGAATATAAAAATCTGTTGTCATTCACAGCTTTATGTTATGGTGATTTCAATAAATTTTTTATTGTTAAAGGTAACTTATGTCAGCTTGTGTTAATTAACAAAACAAAAAAATTAATAGTTAAATGATGATTACCATCAAAACATTTTTGCCAAATTTGTAAACAAATAAGAAAATTAATTGTATAAAATAAAATTTTTTTTTAATTTTTAAATCGTGCATTCTTATTTCACATTGTACAAAGGGTCAAATAGGGCTTTTTGGAAAGAGTAAAGATGAAACATCATTTTAGTGTACTTAAAATTCATTTTGTTACGTAACCAAATCTTGTAATGTTTACTGAAGTTACTACAAATTGTTGAATTTCAAATTTTGGATTCAAAATAAATAATGAAGGGTTTAGGGTAACAGACCTGTTTTTTATATTTTAACTGTTAGGTGCTAGTAGTACTTATAAAAAATTGACTTACCAAGTGTCCTTCATTAAAAAAAAAATGGCCACCAAATCATAAGATTTTGAAAATGTCTCATTTTTGGGGTCCAAAAACAAATTCGGACAGGTGGCAAAAATCTGAAATGTTTGTAGCAGTATGTACTTTTTATGTACTTTGAAACCTTATAAAATTTATTTTGTTACTCAAAGAGGTTGACGAGTAATGAAGCCAACAACACTGCTAAAAACACCGATCCTACTAACTGCAAACAACGTATCCAAAAATGCTGAATGTTATGTATTTTTTTTCAGATTATAAAAATTACAACCAAACTCCATTAGAATGAACATATTGATTATTAATAAATAGTCAATTACACAATGATAAATAGTCACACCGATCCTACTAACTGCAAACAACGTATCCAAAAATGCTGAATGTTATGTATTTTTTTTCAGATTATAAAAATTACAACCAAACTCCATTAGAATGAACATATTGATTATTAATAAATAGTCAATTACACAATGATAAATAGTCAAAATTACAGAATGATAAATAATAAATACAAAATGATAAACAGTTCAAATACATTAACTAGTTTTTCAATTCACTTTTACCTTATTTTACTCCTGCTAATGGAAGTTATGAATAAATCTTGCACTTTTTGATAACTAATTTAACTAACATAACTTAGTTTTCCTCCCATTTTTTTATTGAGTAGAACTGATAAGCCCTGATTTATCTTTGATGTAGTGTTGTGTCCTCTTCCACTAGTTGATAGAAAAAGCTCTGAAGGTGTGAGAATCTTTAAAATATTTT
The DNA here is from genome assembly GCF_047948215.1 of Lycorma delicatula. Taxonomy (NCBI): domain Eukaryota; kingdom Metazoa; phylum Arthropoda; class Insecta; order Hemiptera; family Fulgoridae; genus Lycorma; species Lycorma delicatula. Next base: position 89,957,350 of record NC_134459.1, on the reverse strand, counting down.
CGAGTTGAACCCATGTTTGATCATCCCTCAATGATTTTGTAAATGAAGTACCAGGGCCTTCAGATGGAAAAAGTGTATTTTATATTCCTCTTCATTTTCATGTATTTTGACTTCAATGACAATGATTTCACTTAACCACCATTTGCCATCGTATATGCAGCAGACATAATTTTTACATTTTGGCTTTGGTAAACCTATAAAGCAATCAGAAACAATAATATCTTTGTGTACTGATACTATTGTAAATGTTTCTGATTCAGAGGTCGCTTGGACTTTATAATTGTATTTATTTTTTAAAATATATAAGAAGTGGATGTAATGTGGCATAATTTTTTGATCACTGATATGACTGGACATGATTCTGTATCACAAAAGGAAAATTTTGAGACAAGTCTCCAATTATATTACATCACCCTCCAACAAGTTTTACTATTTAATGTTGAGGAAATTAGCCTATTTCTTTGCAACAAAATGGTGCCTTTTTAGATTACCTGATAAACATAATTTTTGTTGTCTGACATGAAATTCATGATTTTAATCTGTTTTTTGATGCTGAAAATGAATATGAACTCAGAGTCTTTCTATCACCCACCATTTTTGAAAAATTTTTTAATTTAATTAAAGGATTTTATTCACTTTCCAATGTATAGTTAGCATTTTAAGCTCCTATATTATATTCTGTTAGCTCATTTTTTATTGTTTAATTTTATTAACATAATTTGTAAGCTATAAATAAACAATACTAGACAAAGAATTATATCATATCAGTCACATATTATGACATCTAATACTAAGAGTGAGCCTTCATGGAAAAGATTAATCATGTCTGTGCAGATCAAAACATGTAGCCGAAAATACAGCTGTGTTGTTTGTATTAAGCACTGGATTTAGGAATGAATCAATTTTGTTCAGTCTTATTGCTGATGTAAGTTTGTTAACATTGCAGTATCATAATGCCTTGAAATGTATAAATGATGTGATGCATTTTGTTATGTATTTAGTGAGGTTACTGTAAAATCAAATAGAAAAAACATTACACCTTTAATTAAAAAAGCATATCATTTGTACTTTCAGTGTAAAATTGGTGATCAGGATAAGACATGGTCTGTTCATATAGTATGCACTAATTGTTCTGGATATTTAAGAGGACGGCTGAAAGGTACACGGAAGGCCTTGTCATTTGGAGTACCTATGGTTTGGCGTGAACCAAAGGATCATGTAACTGATTGTTACTGTTGTTTAACAAGTATGTCTGGAATTTCTAAAAAATCTAAACGTACTGTAAAATATCCTTCATTGCAATCTGTAATCAGGCCTCTACTTCACAGTGAAATTATTCCAGTTCCTGAGCCACCTGTGAATGTATGTTTCGAAATGAGCGATGAAGAATCTGGTCGTACTGAAGAAGACAACAATGATTTTGATTTTTAATTATCTTCCAATAAGCCACATCTTATATCATAAGGTGAATTAAATTACTTGGCTAGGGATTTAAATTTATCAAAAAATTAAGCTGAATTGTTGGGATCAAGACTGCAAGGTTGGAATTTACTTTAAAAAAATATAAAAATTTTGAGCTTTTGAAGCCGACAAAAAGAACTTTCTCAGTACTTTATTGATGAAAATAATTTGGTTTATTGCACAAATATTGATGAGCTTATGTTGCACTTAGGACAAGTTCATAAATGTGAGGACTGGTGCCTTTTCATAGATTCATTCAAGTATAGTTTAAAAGTGGTTCTACTACACAACGGTAACAAATATCCTTTGATACCAATCGCTTATGGTATTAATTTGAAAGAGACATACAATATGATGAAAGACATTCTTGAAAAAGTAAATAATAAAAAACATTGCTGGAACACATATGGTAATTTGAAAGCTATAGCTATTTTGTTAGGCTTGCAGTTATGCTATATTAAATATATGTGTTTTCTTTGTGAATGGGGCAGCCGAGCTAGGGATAAACATTATGTTGCCAAAGAGTGGAAGAAACAAGACAACTTAACTACAAATGGGAAAAATATTATTTGTGAGCCCTTAGTTGAACCCAAAAAAATATTTTTACATCCTCTCCATATCAAGCTAGGACTAATGAAAACTTTTTTAAAAGCAATGAAGAAGGATAGTCCTGGATTTTTGTACATGAGGCAGAAATTTCCAAATGTAAATGAAGGAAAAATTAAACAAGGAATATTTGTTGGTCCTCAAATAAGAGAGTTGGTCAAAGATGATGTATTTAACTTGAGTTATATAATGTAGAAAGTGCAGCTTGGAGAATTTTATAATCAAATTTCATTTTTAAAGTGGATAACATGAGTTTTACATTTTGGTGTGTGACATACACACAGTAACAGAGTATTTGACCCACCAGCTGAAACACAAAATTTAGGTCATAAATCAGCAAATTTTGAAAAAAAATTTAAGTTATGTTTTTCTTTAAAGGCTGTACAATTTTTTAAGTTACATAAGATAAACCCTTTTTTGATTATTATTTTTTTCTAATCAGCTTATCTAATGAGGTACAATCCTTCTTGCCTGGCATGATTCGTCTGTGCTCATCATTCTGGTAAAAATCGTAGACACATTTAATAAAATTTTTATCAATTATGTGACTGGGTTTCTTTTTCTGATTAGTGGCAAAATTCCACTTATTTTAACTAATTGTTTGGATTGACGGGCTAAATACTGACTAACACTGTACTCATTTTGAATTTTTGAATGCTCCAGTTGCTTGGTAATAAACTTAAAATATTAATTTTTTCTTGTGTTGGTGTAACTGTTTCCATTTTCACCTTTATTTTAATGATTAATTTATCATATTCCCTATCTAAATCAGCATAATTTTGTGGTATTAAACTGGTTTCTTCTGTAGAAATATTTAAATCAAAGGAATTGTTTAATTTACTGGTAACTTTATTTTTTAAAATTGGTTCCTTTGTGCTGCTCAATAATTTTTGAACCTAAACGGGGGAAATGCCAAGTGCTGAACAAGCTTTATTCACCGACTTGACTTTTAACATATTGAGGCTCAAATATATCTTAACATTTCAGTTCGCTTTTTGTACATCTTGTGGTTTTTGTATTTTGTACACAGTTCTCTGCCTGGAATTAATTTTAGATTTGGATTACTTGAAAGATTGAAAGTGTTAAAGATATTTCTCGAAGAGATTTCTTAACCGGCTTGGTCTGACAGCTAAATGGGTCAGAGCAACTTTTCCCATTAATATAAAAATATTTATCCAAACATTGGGTTTTATGAGAAGTACAGATATTTTTTGTTTCAGTACATTCACTTCTTAAAGATATCAATGTTATTTGCTGTTCAGTAAACTCTAAAATATCGTGCAATACTGAAGATCTATTTTAAGTCAATTTGTGACATACTGTTTTAGTGTGAATACCAATTGAACACTCCGTAATCCGTTTTTATAATATGCAAGGGTTCTTACAATAACAATACAGTTAGTATAAATTATAAAACTATCAATTGTACCTCACTTTGTCTTATCCCAGTTTTTCTACAGCTAAAATAAAAATTTCTTTAATTAATAAAATTAAAAATAAAAGATATCACACAAAAGATAAGTCCACTGCTAATAAAATTACTTTATAATCAAGTGTATATTATTTAACCACAGTATTAACACTAGCAACAATACAACATATCACATTGAAATCAAAACAGTAACTGAGCCTTCTGCAATGTTTACATATAGGATTTTACAAACATTCATGTCCGTGCAAGTCTACTCACTTTTGTGTTTAAACTTGAGTTTGTGTGTATGAGTCATACTTTAAGTAACAAACTATCTAGAATGTAAGCTATCTCATTATTGACTTATAAAAATATGTGTAGTAGGCCTAAATTATTTGAAAAAATGCATGCTGTGAATTTTTTGGATACATTGTTTATGGTTAGAAGGAATGGTGTTTTTAGCGGTTTTGATGGCTTCATTACTCGTCAACCCCCGCGAGTAACAAAATAAATTTTATATGGTTTTAAAGTACATAAAAAGTATTTACTGCTGTAAAGATTTCAGATTTCTGCCATCTGTACCACATGTAGCATTTGGGCCCCAAAAATGAGACATTTTTAAAATATTACGATTTGGCAGACATTTTTTTTTAAGGAAGTACACTTGGTAACAGTCCAATTGTTTTTATAAGTATTACTAGTACTTAAGAGTTAAAAGGTAAAAAACAGGCCTGTTACCCTAAGCCCTTCATTATTTATTTTGAACCCAAATTTTGAAAAAAAAAAAATTTGTAAATGTAACTTCAGTAAATATTACAAGATTTGGTTATGTAACAAAATGAATTTTAAGTACACTAAGATGAAGTTACATCTTTAGTGTGAATACCAATTGAACACTCCGTAATCCGTTTTTCTTTCAAAAAAGCTCTTTTTGACCTCTGCATAATGTAAAATGAGAATGCTATAGCTCATGGAAAAATTGATAAAAATGATTGTTTTTACCTGTTGCAAGTTAGAAAGTAATCTATTACTCAAGAAAATTTTTTTTTTTAAATATAAAAAAATGATTTTTGGCCACTACAAGGTGGGTAATATATACCAAATATCATCAAAATCCAAAATAATTATCCAATAAAATTTTTGAAAATTTGTTGAATCAGAATGGAATACCCGTTAATAATTTGGGTAAACACTTTGAGATGTTTATTAAGTAAAATAGTTAAATAAGGAAAATGCTGTGAATTTTTGTTATTGCTATTGATTTTTATTTTTGTTCATCGTATGATTTTTAATAAAAATGATTAAAATAATTGTTATTTTATTTTGTATATCACATTGTGAGACAAAGAAATTCAAATATGGGTAACTGTATTTGCTTTGCTCAAGTTTAAAATCATGAAAGTTTTAAACACTAGTTACAGAAATTATGTTTTAACATAAATCAATCAAAAGATTCTTTCTTTTATTACACATTTAAAAATTTATCCTTCTTTAACTCTATTGATAAATTTTTCAGATGTTATACTGGATAGAATGAATTTATATTGATAATTTGTAACGTTCACTAATTATTAACTTGAGGGTATGAATTTCTGTAGAGCAATTGTGTGAATTCTGTATATTCGCATTGTATTCTTTTAATTACCTTATTATATATAATATGAAAACAAGCTCCTTTTAATGCAAGTGTTATTCAAGGAAATATTATTAATTATTTTTAGAAATTTATTGTGATTGTTATTTTTGTGTTTTTTTTAATTATTTACAGAGAGATTGACTTTTGTGAAAGAAAAATTTCCTATTTTGAAATTAATTAGATCCAATAATGTATCATCAAAATTGCCATGCTCTAAATTTTTGGAATTAAAAACTCATTTGACTTTGAAGTTAGTATAAATGAATTTTTTATTGGTTTTATTTTATATGTTGTGTGTGTGTGTTTGTGTGCGCATGTGTATTGTGTGTGTGTGTGTGTGTGTGTGTGTGTGTGTGTGTGTGTGTGAGCGCATGTGTGTTTATGCAGGCACATACAAAGATATTATATGCATGTGTCCATCTTGAAATGGGCTTTAATTTAAAAACTAGTTAACATTTAAAATGATATTAGATATTAGAAACAGAGTTAGTATAGTACTAATTCAATTGTTCATTAAGCCTAGCATAAGAAAGTTAATGGTAATTTCTTTATTCCCCTATTAAATATATATATTAAAACTTTTGTAATAGAAAAGTTTTGAATTTAATAGATAAATGAATTAATGAAATATATACTGTTTTACTGATTTTATTCCTTTTTTGTTTATTATTATTATAAATCATACATGGAAGGGTAGGAGGGAGGGCAACATTTTCAAACCTATTTTGCAGAACCATCCTTTATGCCTGGAGAAGGTCCATTTTTTATTCCTGAAAGAAATTGGCTGCCCTGTAAAGTTTTAACTTAATATTTTCTTTCCTGCTGCCGCATTACCACCTAATTAGTGTAATAAAAAATTTGCTCATCATAAGTTTGATATTTAATTTATAATGCTGAATCATATTTAAACTAACATAGCATGAACCATATCTTTAAAAGTTGTAGTTGTAAGGTATAAATAACATCTTAAAAAACAAATATTAAAAGAAAAGAGTTAGTAGTTTGAAATTTTTCAGAACCATTTTTAACACTATATTTATTAATGCTTTACATTTGAAACAATGTGCTTGTGGATTATTTAATTTAGCAGTTATAGACTAATCATCCAGGTAAAGCTATTAATAAAAGAGGAATTTTGTTATGTATGAAAAATGCCAAGCCTGATTTAAAGCCAGAATCTTCTATTGGAAAGGCAGATATCTACCTTATGGAGGTCAGCAGAGTGGTACCTCTTATAATCAGTCAAAAAGTAAAGTCTTTATTTTATAAAATCCTGAAATTGGAGCTTTTGAAAAGAACTGCAAAATCATGTTTTTGTTACTTAAAAAACCTCTTGAATAAACTAGGCAAACATTTTTTTAACCTTTTCAGATCATGTAGCCATTAAACTGGCTATGTATGGCGTCAGTTTTAAAACGCTGTTACAAAATCATTTTATATGGGATCTAAGTCGGTTATTTTTTTTTTTTATATTCACGAAGGAATCAGTTTTATTACACAATTTGAACGACGTTTATACAATGTAAAATGTTTTATTTAGACTAGAAAGAATATGACCATTTTTTTCTCAGAAATGTGCTTTTGTGTGTGTGTGTGACTTGTGTATTATAATTTCTATGAGGGTTACGGATTTATTTATTATTTACAAAAATAGCTTTATTATTACTAGCAACATATCGATGTATTGAAACACATAATAAATTATGATATACGGCACACACAAAAAAAAAGAAGGAATTTGTGGTCATAAATATGTCACTTTTACTTGAGGCCTATAAATATCTTTTCTGACAAACGATATTGGTAAACATGTAACACATATAGATTCGTAATGAATAAGAGTATGCAGTAAAAATGGTTTTTTGTCAATCTGAATAGCCTTTTGAGTGGTGAGAATTTTTATAAAATGTAGTTTTCTGAATCTACTTTCACTTATACTAACATATGTTACTAATCTGTGATTTATGACACGGGTTTTTCATCATATTTTGCCCAATTTTCAACTGATTTGCTTGAAAGTATTATTTTTAAAATCAGCAAACTATGTTTCATAAACACAAAGCAAAAAAAAAAAATTTTTGCTAATAAAAAACGCGGTAGAAATGCGCAAAAAAAATTCTGCAATTAAATTATTGTAATTTTTATACTGTTTCAATTTTTTTTTTGTTACGGGCATAAAAAATATCCAATCGTAAAGTTTTTTTGTTGTCAAAATCTGTTAAAACTCTTTAATATACTGTAATTTTTTGAAATTTTTTTCACAAGAGGGTAGCATACGACTATGAAGGGAGGCAATCAGATACAAACATATTTTCGCGGAGCACTAATCAACTGCGGATCATTGTGATGGGAAAAGGTTAACACAATTAATAAATGTAAAGCTGAACTGGCTAAATTTTATGTCTACTTTATGAAAATATTATATCCATTTTCAATCAAACTCAAGCACAGTTTTTAGTTAAGATTACAGATTCTAATTACTTCAAAATATTGATATTTTATAACAGTTTTGTTACAAATGAGTTGTATGAGGAAACTATTTTTTTTAAATTGTGTATTTATTTTGAAAATTTAATCACCTTCAAAATACTCTCCAGTACACCCAATACACTTGTCCAAATGTTTTTTTACATTGCTCAAAACCATTTTTGAACTCTTCACTTTTTAAGGCGTTAGCTGTTTTTTGTTTCACTTCTTTTACCTTGCCAAATTGCTTTCCCTTGAGTTCCCTTTTCATTGTAGGAAATAAAAAGAAGTTGCAAGGTGTGAGATTGGGCAAATACAGAGGATTGGACAAGGAGGTCATTCCATTTCTTGTCAAACATTGCTGCTCTGATGGAAAAACCAATCACCTGTTTGCCAAAATTCCTGTCCTTTTTTTTATTAAGAAACACACAATCTTTTGAGAAACTCCAGATAAAATTGTTGGTTCATCGCTTGATGAGAAGGAACAAATTTTGAATGGGCAACCTCTTCACATCAGAAAAACAAATCAGTATGGTCTTTATATTTGATTGACTTGTCCTTTTTCGGGGTGAGAAGAAAAGAGGCTTTCGATTAATTGGAATATTGTTTGGTTTATGGATCATAATTATAACACCAAAATTCATCTCTTGTTATATATCCTTTGAAAAAGTTTTTGGGTCGGATTCTGGATGTTCTTTCAAAGCTGACAAGCTACTAAGCGTTTGGATTTAAGAGTCAATAAATGTGGCACAAATTTTGCTTCAACTCTTCTTATGCCAAGACAAAATGCACTGGCATGAGCTACATGAAATTCAAGTAATTTCTTTGAGTTTGTCATTGATGGCATCATGAATTTTTTCAACATTTTCATTAGTTAAAACATTTGTAGGATGCACAAATTGCTGATGATTTTCATTTTTCCTTATTTGAAGCATACAAACCACATATAAATACATGTTTTGCACATTGAAGATCTTTGTAGGGGTTCTGTTTAATTTCAGGTGTTTACACCATGTTTTTTTTCTAAAAGAGAACAAAACTTGATTGCTGCACGTAGCTCATGATTTTCAGCTGTCATATTTTTGCCAAAAATAACAACATTAAAAATTCATTGTACTTCCATAATACCTCTCAAGACAGCATCGCCTTGCTTATTGACTTAGAAGGGTTCCACTTGGACTCAGTGTGAACTATGTCCTTACCCCTCACAACAATACAATCAATCCCTGTTATTTTTGGGTTCTACTGGTCTTCAGGTGAAACTTTCTATGAATGTTTTTTCTTTTTAAGATTGTTTTCAGTTTACAAACAAAAATGCATTTCTTACTCATTGTTTTATTAAATCTATTTAAGGGAATAAATGTATTTTTACATTCATTTAGATGATTGTTGTTATAAGTTAAGAAAGCTCGCAAAATGCCCACTTAGGAATAATTTCAGTCAGTTTTGATGTATGATTCAAAATCTCTAGTAAAGTTTGAGAATTGTATGTATGCATTTGAATTTGATAAAATTTCCTGTTGTAATTCAGTAAAAATGGAAGTAAAAAAGCCTTTAATTTATTGAGCTATAAATTTCTTTTATTGTTAGCAAAACATTTCATTAAATAGTGAGTTTGAGTTAGCAAAAACCCATAACAATAAACTTGTTTCTTTGAAGTTAGTATTGTGCTCATATTATTTTTTGATTATTCTATTTTTCATGTTTGTATACACTTAAATAAAATTTGAAAGTTGGAGCAGTATTTGTAATTGGATGCAGGATTTAATATAGTATCTCAACCAAAGAATTGGAAATTATGTATCTGCTTATATGGTAAACAATTTATTTTTTAAAGCAAGTTTGTTCATTTTTATTTGATGAGTATTGCAATTTCATGTATTATTAAAATATATATTAGTTACTTTGTTGTAGTTACTGTACAAATTTGGCATTTTATTTAATACTAAAAAAGAAGAGAATAAGGGTAAAAGATCATCCAGTTACTGAACGACTTTTAAAATATCGTACATTATTACAACAGTTAGACTCATTGGAAAGTTCTGAATATCTTGAACATTTAAATGATATTGTTCAAAAACTGGATAAGGAAAAAAATCTTAATTTATTTAATGATTCTGAAGATAAAAAAGTGTAAGTGTACTTTTTCGTTTACTTTATTTTCTTATAAATTAATTGATGAAGTATTTATATAGTGGCAAATCCGTTTTTAAATTTTATTAATAAATGTACATATGTATTTATTGTTTCCAGTAACAGGTTGAGGCTCAGAAATAGTTATTTGTGTGATAAGAAACTACTCACTGAGTTGGTCTAGGTGTAAAATTGTATCATTATCATCCTCATCTTATTGGATGATAGGGTTCACAAGCTGAACAGATTGTAATATACATGTTAGAATTAGAAAAAATATATAAGAAATGAATTTTTAACATTTGGAAAATAAAAATCCCAGCCTTACTTGGATTTAAACCCAGAACTTTCTGTGTGAAAGCAAAGTGTTACTATGCTGTCATAGAGTACAAGGAGTGGAGCCTTTGCATTTGTGATCTTATTTTGAACAATGTGATTTCTTATAAGATTATATTTATATTATCTTGTACATTAAGGTATTTTATCAACCCATGTAGTAAGCATTCTATTATCACTATAGCATCACCACACATTTTACATTTTTTAAAAATTCGTTCTATTCTACTCTTTACATTACAGGTCTCCATTTTGGTTTCAAAATTATAATTAATTGTATCCTTGTTTCAGTTTAAACTTCTCATTTATGGTTTCTAAAAATACTGGCTGTATTGGAAATACAAAAAAATTCTAGGAGTGCATCAATATACTTGCATCAATATAAATAAAAATGTTCCTATATATCTGCACACTTTATTTTCCATTTATGCTTTTTGTATTTTTTTATTATTAGAAATTCACATTCCAAGAACAGATAAAGATATCAGAATTCATTATATGAGGGATCTACAGAAAGTAAGTTATGTTTTGATGTAAAAAAAAAAAAAAAATAGCTATGGAAAAACTTTTGTTTTATACAATTTGAAAATACATCCTTAAACTACTTTTCTATGTAATCACTAAATAATTGAGATAGTTGTCATATCTATTGATGAGTTTTTGTATTCCTTCATCAAAAAATTCTATTGCTTGGCTTTACTTAGAGACACCTTCTTGAAACCTCCATTGTCATCAAAGTGCATAGTTGCCACTGAGTTTTTTATATGAGGGAACAAAATGGTAATTGCTCAGTGCCAGATCTGGGCTATATGCAGGATGATTGAAAATTTCCCATCCATACTTTGTCAAAAATTCTTGAGTAAAGTGAGCTGTGATTGTCATAAATGAAGAAAATCCCAGAAGTTACCTCCCTTGTTTTGGATTGCTCTTTGTGACTTTTTAGAGTCCCACAATACACTTCTGCATTTATTGTAGGGCCATGTTCCTTGAATATAACAAAAATTACCTCTTCTGTCCCAAAAAATTGAAGCCATTACTTATCTTTGACATTTTTTTTTTTTTTGGGAATTAGGCTCGTCTCCATAGATTGTTGTTTTGTTTCAACATTCATGTATAAGACCCAAGTTTTGTCACCTGTCACTTTTTTTTCCTTTTTTCATTCCCTTCCCCTTGGGACCAGACCTAGGCTGGCGAAGCACGACTCAATCTCAAGGGTACCTTTGCCTCTAACCTCCCGAGTGACCATGCTGGACCTGGCTATGCCGTTCCCTGCACAGGGTACCACCCGGTCGGCTGGGACTGGGTCTTTTCTAATGCCTTGCCTCTAAGCGGAAGTCCCCTTAGAGGAGGGATCTCCATCCAGGACTCTGGTCTTCCTTTATGGTTTGCCTCTAAGTGGAGAGTCCCCGAGAGGACCCACAACCTGGGACTCTGGTCTTTTCATTTTAACCCCTTAACAAATCCCCTGGAGTCCCCTTTCACTCATTGGCCATGAGATACCTCGGCATTCCACGCCTCCTGAAAGGGGCTCTCCACCCAACCCTTAATCTGGAAACCCCAAATCTCAGTTTTTGACATCCCCCTATCGTCCTCCTCATCTTCCACCTCCTTCCTACCTGTCACTTTGATCAACTAGTATCTCACTTACATGTCATAGACCTCGAGTAAAGACAAAGCAGATGCCAAATATTACAATTTTTGTTCTTCTGAAAGAAGTTTAGAATATAAAACTTATGGTAACCCGACTTTTTCATTACAACTTCATGCAAAAGGCCAACAGTTAATGTATAAGCCAAAGGTTTTTGCCAAAAGAAATCTAATAATTGATCTCACTTCACATCTGGCAGGTTATTCTGTAGTAGTACACATTTCAAACAAACACTTGTAAAAAATCAATAAGATGTGTCTTTATTTTTTCTCTTCAGCTTATTAGGAATGAAAAGTATATTAGTATCATTCATTAAAATTATTAGAATGATTTTGGAAATATATGAGAAATTCCTTATATTTTAAATGTATGCAACAGAAAAAAGATGAATAAATTGGTGTAAATAATTAGAAAAAAATTACAAAAATATATTTGATTACAATTAAAAAATTATTGTTTAAAAAAAGCTTTTATTTAACTAATATTAATATTAATTAAAAAAAGGAAACTAATTAGAAAAAACCCTCTAAAAAGTAAAAAATAAGAATTAAATCAAATTGAGAATTTTAAACAAAAAAATATAATATATTAACAAATATAAAAATACACTGAAAAGTAAAAAATAAATTATATAAATATCTAATAAATAAAAAATAAATAAATGTAATAATTATTAAATTTTAGAATTGAAAATAATGAAAATATTTAGTTAAATAAAAGCGTGACGAAGTTTTTATAACAATGTTTTTGAATAAGTATTTATAGACATTTGCTGTATTTTAAAATATATTTTTTGTTTAATGAGGCTGTTTAGTATATGTATATACTTTATTTATCTGTAATAAAATAACTCAAGTTTTAATTCTTTGATGGTTCAAATTTGCACCGAGATGACCTTTAAGGGTTAATAAGATTAAAAATAAAAATTAAATTTAGAAATCTTGCACAAAGTTATTACATTTTGACAGTAATCTGAAAAATTACTATGCATGGGTGGTGGGGCTGGAGGTGGGTCATATCCAAATTCTAACACCGTAGTATTGTATTGTCATTGAAGTTACATACATGTACCAAATTTCATTGATTTTCATGCGATAGATCAAAAGATATAGCAGTTGCAAGATTTGATTATAACTAAAACAAGTTAAATAAAAGCTTATGAAAACTGATTTGAATATCAGCTTTTTTTATATTAGTTCTTAATGTAAGATTCTTTTCTCTCTCTACCAGACAAGGATACCAATAATTGATGGTTTTATGTAGTAGTTACTGTATTACAATTTTTGAAAATAATTTCAGATTGTGGAGGTTGTATGTAGGATTACTTTATCAATTTTCTAAACAGTATTTATAAAAAAATTATTTATCTCACATTTTCAGTTGTAGAAACAAGAAGAAGTTGAAATTATTAACTGGTAAAGAAAATGACAAAAAGAAAAAGGAAAAAGATATGACGAAGTTTGATAATGTTGATCCAAATGAGGTAAAAACTGAAGAAAACATTAAAAGTGAAGATGAAAATTCAGATTTATTCAATGATGATTATTCCGATGATGATGATATTAATGATGAACCACCTAATAAGAAATTAAAATCTGCAAATGAAACAAAGTATAATAAATTTGAAGGTAAGTCAATTATTATCCGCAATGAAGTTATAAATTTTATTATAATACAAATAGGAAACTTACATGTACATCATTTTGCAACATAGTCCCCTTGAATTTCAACGCACTTGGTCGCACAAGCTTCCTGACGCCCTCATAAAAAAGGTTTTCGGTTGAGCTGCGAGCCAGGAATGCACAGTTTTCTTTCACTGTTTCATCCGAGGTAAATTGACGGCCCCTTAATGCCTCTTTGAGTGGACCAAACAAGTGGTAGTCAGAAGGGGCAAGATCAGGACTATACAGAGGATGAGCCAGTACTTCAAAGTTGAGTTTCTAGAGCGTTTCAGTAATGTGGACAGCAGTATGTGGATGGGCATTGTCGTGCAACAACACAACACCTTTTGACAGCAGTCCTCACCATTTGCTTCAAATTGCAGGCTTCAGCTTGGCAGTAAGCATCTCACTGTAACGTGCACTGTTTATTGACGTGCCCCTTTCCTCATAACGTTCCAGTACTGGGCTTTGTGAGTCCCAAAAAACCGTAAGCATCAGTTTTCCAGCAGACGGTCGGGTCTTGAACTTTTTTTTTGCAGGGTGAATTTGGATGTTTCCATTCCATACTCTGCTGTTTAATCTCTGGCTCTTAATGATGGATCCATGCTTTGTCACCAGTGATGATTCTGTCTAAGAAGATGTCCTGTTCATTACCATAGTGATCCAAATGTTTTCGGCAGATGTCCAGGCGCATTTGTTTATGCAACTGTGTGAGTTGATGGGACCCATCTTGCACAGACTATGAAACCCAAGTCTGTTGTGGATAATATCGTAGGCAGAACCGTGACTAATTTGCAGACGATGTGCCTCTTCATCAATAGTTACTCGTCTGTCTAAGAAAACCATGTCACGTGTACGCTCAATGTTTTCCTCATTTGTGGCAGTAAACGGTCGTCCGGCTCCTTCATCATGTGTAACACTTGTGCGACCTTTTTGAATTTTTCAGTCCATTCGTAGAATCTCCGTTGCGGCAACACGCTGTTCCCGTACTGTACCGAAAGTCTTTGATGAATTTTGGCCCCTGATACACCTTCTGACCACAAAAAACTGATCACTGAACATTGCTCTTCTTTGGTGCAAACAGAAAGCGGAGCAGCCATGGTTAACGGCAGGGCAGCAGTTAGACATTAACAATCGTTGTCGGTTTATGTTTTGATTTTATCTTTATTACAATGATTCTATCGCTATGCATTTTGAAGTACTCTACTCTCTTCCCTATCTTCTTGTTCATTACGAAACCTACTCCTGCCTGCCCATTATTTGAAGTTGAGTTAATTATTCTAAAATCACCTGACCAAATGTCGGCGTTTTCCTCTTCCCACTGAACCTCATTAATTCCTACTACATCTACATTTATCCTATCCATCTCCCTCTTTAAATTTTTGTAATTTACCAAGCTTTCTTAAACTTCTAACATTCTACGCTCCGACTCGTAGAATGTTATTTTTTAATTTTCTGGTGACCCTTTTCTTAGTAGTCCCCACCCGGAGATCCAAACGGGGGACTAGTTTACCTCCAGAATATTTTACCAAGGAAGGCACCTCCATCATTGCTATATGAAAATGCAGAGCTATATTTTCTTGGAAAAAAAATAAGCAGCTGTAGTTTTCTATTGCTTTCAGCTGCGTAATACTCAGAGGACTGAGTGATGTTGATATAAAGTCATCCTGACCTACGCCCTTAACAACTACTGTAAGAGCTGCTGCCCTCTTTCAGGAATCATTTCTTAGTCTGGCTCTCAACAGATACCTCTCCGATATGTATACACCTTCGGTCCAGCTACTCTGTATCACTGAGCACTCAAGCCCCCTCACCAACGGCAAGGTCTCATGATTCATAGAGGGAGTGACATATACTTACTGTGAAAGTATGGTTATGATTAAATTTGTATTCATGATAGTTTATTTTCACTGGGAACTGATTCTAAAAAAAGTTCATTTTTGTCTGTCGTCTTTAATGCATAATATTTCTTTTGAAATTACTTATAAGAAAAATAAGGGCAATTTTTGTAACTTGTTGATAAAGAAAGCTTAAGTTAAACCTATAACTTTATTTTACTATGTTAGTTATACTTACATAAAACTAAAGAGTAGAATATTTATTTATTTAATATATTTTTGGTGGGTCCTTTTTCATCAGAAGCTTATTTATATTTTGATATTAAGCCCCTGATGAAGGAGGGTCCATGAAAAACATGTTAAGACAATATTACACTTTTACCGATTTATGAGGTACATTTTTTCATTTATTTATTTTTAAAAAAGAAAAAATTACTTTTTTAATGTGCTATAAAAGTATGTCACCCCAAAGTTAATTTTATTATTATAGAAAATTTTATTTATTTAATATAATGTAAAACTTTTATGGTTGTATTATTTTTCATTTCAAAAATTGAAATCTTTTTTAAAAAATCCATTTTATCTTCTTTTACCTTATAGTTGAAGATAGTAAACGTGCTATTACTTATGAGATGGCAAAGAATAAAGGACTTACACCATATAGGAAGAAAGAACAAAGAAATCCTAGGGTCAAGCACAGGAATAAGTATCGTAAAGCATTAATAAGACGAAAGGGACAGGTTTGTATTGTTTTATTTTATGTGTAACTTTATGATAAGTTGATTGAAAATATTGGACTTCCATTAATTATGTAGTTTTCATTATTAACATGTTAGCATCATGATTATTTATTGGATAAAAGCATTTGCTTGCTCTCCTTATTTATTACTCTGCGTAGAACAATTCTAAAATATTGCCTGCTTTGTGTAATGTTGGAAAAGTCAGACATGGTAATAACTGCCCAGTACTGTAGGTTGGTTATCGTATTTGTAAATTATATACACTGAAAATTTGAATTTTTTCCAAATCTCAGTTATTTGATTTTTTTAATTGTGTATGGACAATTATAGGATAAGATATTCTGAAGTCTATAAAACTATGAAATTGCAGAGTTAGCCGCACACTAATTTGGTCTTCATCTGTTGGTGTCTGCTTACTTCTTAATTTCACCATTGCCATGCTAAAATCCTCTTTTATTACTATAAATTCTAAAAGTGAAGATGTAACAAATGTAGCTAAGAATTAAGTTAAATTCTTCCGTATACTGTTTCCGTCCGATTGTTAGTTCATTTTTCAGATGTTTTGAAAACAATTTTTGCCATTCATATATGATACCATATATTTAGTGATTCTTTCTTCTGTTATTTTAAGATCATAAGAGTCACCTGAAAAGGCTGCATGCAGCAGTAACAGAAATATAACACTTATAGACAAAAAAATTTTTTTAATGTTTCTATAAGTTTGGTACCATTTCTTGAATTCCTTTTTTGTGTACATTTCAGATCTGTAAATGCAATTTTTCTATAACCCTTAGTTTTAAATAAATTACACTTCAAAAAAAATTATGGGAAATTATAGTTAAAACCTGTAAAATTTATAATTTTGCATGGCCATATATGTGTTAGAATGATTTTACTGATACTTTTCTTTTATAAATAGCTTCAGGCATATCCTGAATTAATGTCCAATAGTAATCAGCTAGCATGTTAGTATTCCATTTCTCTTTATAACGGCTTTCCATCAGCAAAATGCCTTGGTTGAAATATTCACCACGTTCATTACTTATTTCTCCGAGATTGTCTGGGAAAAAATTCAGATGTGAGTGGAGGAAATGTATTTTCAAAGACATTACATCCCATAGCTCTGTATGAAGTGAGAAGTTGATTAATGATATTGTGGTAATTGTCAGATTTTTGTTTGCCAAGAAATTTTTTTCAAATGTCTAATTGAAGCCCAAGCTGAACTTTCTGCATTATTTAACATTGAGTTAAATACTTCAACTTTGACCAACTCTCTTATTTGAGGACCAACAAATATTCCTTCTTTAATTTTTCCTTCACTTACATTCGGAAATTTCTGCCTGATGTACAAAAATGTGGGATTCTTCATTACTTTTACAAAATTTTTCATTAGTCCTAGCTTGATATGGAGAGGGGGTAAAAATATTTTTTTGGGCTCAACTAAGAGTTCATGAATAACATCTTTCCCATTTGGAGTTGAGTTGTCTCTTTTTTCCACTCTTTGGCAACATAATGTTTGTCCCTAGCTCGGCCATCCCATTCGCAAAGAAAACACATGTACTTAGTATAGCATAACTGCAAGCCTAACAAAATAGCTATAGCTTTCAAATTACCATATGTGTTCCAGCAATGTTTTTTATTATTTACTTTTTCAAGAATGTCTTTCATCATATTGTATGTCTCTTTCAAATTAATACCATAAGCGATTGGTATCAAAGGATATTTGTTACCGTTGTGTAGTAGAACCACTTTTAAACTATACTTGAATGAATCTATGAAAAGGCACCAGTCCTCACATTTATGAACTTGTCCTAAGTGCAACATAAGCTCATCAATATTTGTGCAATAAACCAAATTATTTTCATCAATAAAGTACTGAGAAAGTTCTTTTTGTCGGCTTCAAAAGCTCAAAATTTTTATATTTTTTTAAAGTAAATTCCAACCTTGCAGTCTTGATCCCAACAATTCAGCTTAATTTTTTGATAAATTTAAATCCCTAGCCAAGTAATTTAATTCACCTTATGATATAAGATGTGGCTTATTGGAAGATAATTAAAAATCAAAATCATTGTTGTCTTCTTCAGTACGACCAGATTCTTCATCGCTCATTTCGAAACATACATTCACAGGTGGCTCAGGAACTGGAATAATTTCACTGTGAAGTAGAGGCCTGATTACAGATTGCAATGAAGGATATTTTACAGTACGTTTAGATTTTTTAGAAATTCCAGACATACTTGTTAAACAACAGTAACAATCAGTTACATGATCCTTTGGTTCACGCCAAACCATAGGTACTCCAAATGACAAGGCCTTCCGTGTACCTTTCAGCCGTCCTCTTAAATATCCAGAACAATTAGTGCATACTATATGAACAGACCATGTCTTATCCTGATCACCAATTTTACACTGAAAGTACAAATGATATGCTTTTTTAATTAAAGGTGTAATGTTTTTTCTATTTGATTTTACAGTAACCTCACTAAATACATAACAAAATGCATCACATCATTTATACAATTTCAAGGCATTATGATACTGCAATTTTAACAAACTTACGTCAGCAATAAGACTGAACAAAATTGATTTATTCCTAAATCCAGTGCTTAATACAAACAACACAGCTGTGTTTTCAGCTACATGTTTTGACCTGCACAGACATGATTAATCTTTTTCATGAAGGTTCACTCCTAGTATTAGATGTCATAATATGTGACTGATATGATTTAATTCTTTGTCTAGTATTGTTTATTTATAGCTTAAAAATTATGTTAACAAAATGCAATATAGGATATTAAAATGCTAACTATACATTGGAAAGTGAATCAAATCCTTTAATTAAAATTTAAAAACTTTTCAAAAAGTGGTGGCTGATAGAGAGATTCTGAGTTAATATTCGTTTTAGCATAAAAAACAGATTAAAATCATGTATTGCATGTTAGGTCACAAAAATTATGTTTATCAGTATAATTAAGAGTAAGAAGAATGTATGGTGTTATGTTAACTGTATTTTTTATTCCCTTTTGAAATTCTTAAAATCGTAAACTGTTACAGTTTTTTGATATTTAACTTTTTAAAAATAGGGTTATAAATATATATACTACTAATTAGGTATAGCTTATTGCCAACAATCATGTACTGGCATGTACCAATTTTAAAGAAAATTGTTTTACCTTTTATATTTTTTTGTGAAATAGGTGATGAATTTTTTTTATAAAGAATTCAACTTTATGTAAAATCAAGTTGCTTATGATATAGAAGACATTTTTTTTTTAATGACACTTTTTGTGAATTTTTTAAAATAAAATGTTTTTTGATCGAGAGAAAAATTTACGCTTGGTTTTCTTAATATCTTAGGATATTTGAGAAAATTACATAATTGTTGAAATCTGTGTTCTAAACCAAAATTGTTTTACAGTGACAATTTGATTTACTGTCATAAATGTATAGTTGCAGTGAAACTTCCCTTAATGGACATTTCCCAATAATGGACTGCTCTTAATACTGAATACTTTTAGATTCTCCAGCAGTTTCATAGTGGGAAATTAATGAATTAGTGGTATTAATGAATAAAATACTTCTCAATAATGAGCCTTCTAAATAATGGATGCAGACGGTGAATTTACCCTTATAAACTGTTCATCATTTCTTAAAAACAGACAGCAGGAATAAAGATTGTAATTTCCCTAGTTTTATTTTATACTCAGTGTGACTAAACCATTTATCTGCTGTGAATTGCATCACTTCCCACTTAGATGCTGATGTTATGATTTCAATCAATTCATCATCCAGCATGATTGATCACAATTGCTGGGATTTTATAAAAATCATTACAACCGTCGTTACCACAACTTAAAATGTTTCAAAAATATAAATGGTTGACATTAAAAGAAAAAGTAGAAAGTAGAAAAGTAAAAAGTAGCAGTTATAAAGTCTTTGAAAAAGAGAAACTTAGTGTTTGTGATAGGGCAAAATGTTTTGATGTCAGGAAAATTCAGATAAGCAATATCTTAAAAAGGCAAACTTGATATTCTAAAGTCATGGAGTGAAAATGACAATCAATTTAAGCAGACCTACATTTCCCAAAATGCCAGGTCTAGCAGTTGATAATTTTACTTACAAGTTTTTTTGCCAGGGTTGTGCAAAAACATTCTGGTCTCTAGAACTTTGTACTTGAGAAAGCCCTAGAAATTGCTAAAGAACTCTGTTATAATGAGTTTAAAGCTTCAGGGGGTTGGTTAGATAAATTTTGAATTAGACATAATGTTTCATTTGAAAATGTTTGTGGTAAAGCTGGGGCTACAGATGAGAATTTGGTGCTTTAAACACATTGTAATCGAGTACTTCAGCAATTTCTAGGGCTTTCTAGGTGAAAGGAAAAGTTAAATGAAATATGCATGAGTTACAATGAAAGAAACAGTTTTAAATGTGATGAGCGAGACTGGTCTTTTTTACTGGGCTTTACTTAGTAAAACAATATGTTTGAAAGAGGAAAATGTACAGGGAGGAAAATATCAAAAGAAAGACTGACTTATGTTGGCTGTGAATATGCCATGTGAATTTGGAAAACCAATAATAATCAGCAAAACTGCACATTGTTTTAAGGGCATGAACATAAATTCATTAGAAATTGTGTGGTATTCAAATAAAAAATCTTGGAAGACTTTGGATTGGTTGTTAAGTTTTGATCATAGAATGGCATAATAGGAAAGTCATACTATTCTTGAACAATGGAAAATACCACCCTAATATTGGCTTAGAAAATGTAAAATTGATATTTCTTCCACCAAATACTACTGCAGTATATCAACCGCTTGATCAGGGGATCATTCAGAACTTTAAAATTCAGTACAGAAAAAAGCTGTTAATGATATTTAATGTCAGTAATAAATGAAGTTATTGAACCATTTGAAAATTACAAAGATTACCCGAATATTGATGACACGCTCAAGACAGAGGATGTATAGATTAACATCCGTGATCTGGTTGCTGCCTCAGACTGGACTAATTTCACAATAAACAACAATGACTTGATGAGCCTGGATTTACCATCATGTGTAAGGAAGCAACGGGAGAGGTTAGAAAATTAGAGCAATATTTCTTACAGAAAGGATTACCAAAAGACATTATTTTAATATCAGAAGTGCAGTCACTTATTGAAAAAAATTTGTACCAGGACTTGGGTTTAAACTAAAGTAGACAGCTGTTTTAAACCATCTACTTATAAATAAATTTTACCTATCCATATTTGATTTTTACATGTGTTTTGATTGTTATTCTTGTATATACTGTAGCTTCTTTGATTAATATTTTTGTAGTTACATTGTTTTTTATTCCATTTTAGTACAGTAAATTAATTTTATTCTCTTGTGTTGTTGGTCAATTACAATTGTACAGAATTACTTTTTTTTATTCATTTATGAACATAGAGGACAGTGTTTTATATTCAGAAAAACAACAAAAAAGACTCAAATTTTTATTAAGTCATTTTAAGAAGCAACTCATTTTTTCTTTTTATTTTAATTTACACGAAGTAAATTTGCAATACTGTTGTTTTATTAAAGTACTTTTTTTTTACAATGACCATACGTATGGTACCATACCCGTATAATATTCACATTTTTCTGAATAGCGGACGCCTCTAAATAACAGACATTGTTGTTCTCCCTAGCCGTGTCTGATATTGGGAAGTTTTACTGTAGTTTCTCTAAGCTTTATTTAGAAGAGTTTATATTTTCTTTTGGTTTTTTCATTTATCAAAATTGGATAATCAGGTCTATAAAAAAGAGATATTTCATAGAACAGTGTATGTTTCACACTTTTCATAGGTTGGCTAGGGATTTAGCTTTTTTATAGCAACTATAATAGTGATAATACTGTGTTTGTAATTAAGGTTTTGTTCGTAAATTACTAATCTTCTTGTTTCTTCAAAAAACTCATTTTTCAGTTAGCTCTGATAGATAACCTTTGTGTGTTAACATTTCATCATATTGAAAATCATGCATGATATGCAGTTCTGAAAATTTCAAACAAGCATACAAAATTAATGACATTATTGATAATGTGTGACTGACTATTTAAATTTATCCTATCTTTAAAAGTTGTCGAACTGCTAACAGAATTTTAGTTTGGCTTTTAAAATAATTTATTTATTTTCTTAATTTAGTGGGAGCTTTTTACATTCCCATCTTGACTTGTTCAGTTTATATTCCACTTTTTGTTAATTTTAATTGTTTTCTTTCTTTTTAAACCTACCTTTACTTTTTTATGATTGAGATGAAAAATGCGTTTTTTTTTGTTACTGGTATGATTTGAATGTGATTTAAATGCATTCTTTTTTTTTCTTAAACTTTTCATTCTTTATTTACAACTTATTATTGTTTAGATATTTTTTCTGTGAGGATCTTTTTTGTATGTTAATGTTTATGAGGCTGGTTGAGGTATAAATGAACTCCATTTTGAGCACATAATATTAAACAAAACAGCCTGTCTGTCACTTCATGATATGTTGGGTGGGGATATCAGGAAAGGGAATAGTGGCCGGCTGGCGTTGTAAGATCCTCTCAGTGAATTACATATGATGTTTGAGAAACAAGACATATTGCATATGATGTTCAACATTATAAACAAGAAATGGCCATAAAAATACTATATTCCTTTTGATCATAATTAGATTTGGAATTTACTCACTAGGATACATTACATTAAAAAAAAATTGTAGAAAAAAGGATTAAGGGAAAAGGAAAAGGAAAAATTGTAGGAAAAAGGATTAATCTTTAAATTTCTTAAATTCAAATTAGTTCAGAAATTTACAAAAATATTTAAGGCAACGAAAATTGAAACAAATGAAATTTTAAATAACTTTTGAGGACACTTTCTGAAATTTCAAATGTGAAACTTCATTTTCGAACTTGTGGAAACTATTTTAAAAATTTTTATTTACTTGCCGAGATGATTATATTTTTGTTAAGATTTCTGGGATAAGAATTAAAGCGCATGAAACTAAAGCAACTGAATGTAATGTAATTTAGATTGTCTCTTCATATATTTGATTTTTAAGATGTAAATGCAATCTCTTAAGTTTTTAATTAACAGTGTTTTTCTATATTTGATTTATTTTTTAATTTCAGGTTCGTGAAGTTCAAAAAGAAGTTTCTAAATATGGTGGAGAAATATTTGGTATTAAAGCTAGTGTTATCAAGAGCAGAAAATTCAAAAAGTTCTAATTTAATTGTAATCTCTTATCTTAATTCCGCCTTTAAGAAAGATG
Organism: Lycorma delicatula; assembly: GCF_047948215.1. Classification (NCBI taxonomy): domain Eukaryota; kingdom Metazoa; phylum Arthropoda; class Insecta; order Hemiptera; family Fulgoridae; genus Lycorma; species Lycorma delicatula. Next base: position 89,934,144 of record NC_134459.1, on the reverse strand, counting down.
GTAAATGAATAAATGTATTTTTGACAATATATCTTTTTATTTATTATTTAATAATTAAAATTTATTACACTGGATAGGTTACAGTCAGTATATCAGTAGCTTCAACATTTTAGTCTGTCATCATCATTAAAGAAGAGTCAACAATAAAATTTATACTTAGGAAAAATAATCTTGATGGTGTTTTTAATTAATTATTTATGTCTTATGTAACGTAAGAATTTCAATATTTGTTTTTTATGCTTGTTTAGAATTAAGGTTAGTCTTAGCAAATTTTTTAGAATTTGAGACAAATAGAAATAAAGTCCCCCTTGTGTCTTACCATTTCTAAGTCAATGAAAGGTACAGATCAATGCTGTTTTAAATGAATTGTCAATAGATGAGTGAACTACTACTATTACTCTGCCTTTGCTGTAGTACACGGCGGTGGTAGTATTTCTTGGCTCTTGAATGACAGATGGCAGCAGACCTTTCTTGATTCTTAGTGGTGAGTTAACATTTCATGTCAGCATTGTCTTATTGTGTCACAGTAAGACACAGATAACCAGGAAGGATGCATTTATTTCCAGCTAGATGGTGTATCACTTGCTCGCACATGTAGATCTAGTTATTTCTTCAGTAATCTTTTCTTAGGTTGTTAGATAAGTCGAGCTGACCCACTACATGGCCACTCAATTTGCTTTTATGGGATTCCATTTAAAAAACTATTTGTTTCTTCTGCTCTTAATTACCAATCTTACAGAACTAAAAAACTGAATCACAGTTGCAGAAATGACATCAGATTGGCTTTGAGTTTGGAAAGAAAAATCGATTTCAGATGGGATATGTGTCATCTCACTTATGGTACTTGCATCAAAGCATAATGATTACAGAAAATGTTTTTGCTAAAAATATTCTGAATAAAGTTTGTGCATTTCAAAGCCATTTTTAAATCTTCATCTATGATAAAACATATAAGGTATATTAAAGTATGGAATCAGCTTTGTATTTCAAGTCTGAAGGATACTATGTGGAAGAAACAAGTGAAGATCTACATTGTTACAAAATTATTACTTTGATTGTTTGAATTTTTTGTCTGCCATAATGAATCAAACTTTTATTTTTAAATAGGAAAGTGGCACATATGAAAGATTTTTCCGAGAAAAATGATGGTGATAAAATCATTCTAGTAATAAAAACAAGATAAAGCAGCCCATAATAACTTTTTTTATTACATATTACCTTGAGAATGATATCAGGTAACCAACTTTACAGGTATTAATGGTCCAAACACTATTAATAACAGCTTTCACCATACTAAATAACATTAATAATAATACTTGGTAACTAATAATTTTCAATGTTGCTATAAATTAAATGGTTACATCAATTGATATTAATTACTTTAATTATCACAATATTTAATTTAAAACTTTAGGTAAATGTTTTTGGTCCTAAAGTACTTAATACAATAAATTTTGGTAAACGTCTGAACAGTTAAAAAATTTTGAAATTTAAAAAATGTAAGAGTAGTAAATCAGCTTTACAACAGTGCAATTTGTTTTACCTTACAACAATATAAAAAAAAAAGTTATTAATTCTCATTTTGGCTCCTTAACATACAAATACCATATTTTATTGTCTCTCGAGTATTAGAGAATTAAATTGCGGAGGTTCAAATATTTGCTCTGTAGTATAAACTTTATTATTATCTTTGTTTTTACATTTAGTTTTATCAAATAATGTTTTACAAAAAACATTTACTGTTTACAAACAATGCATTCATTTACACTTAACAGTATGTTTTTCAAAAAGCACTCCATACACATATGAAAACCACAACTTACACACATAGTATTAACTTTTTTTGAGCGAGATTTCTTCCAAGAGTGGTAACTTTGTTTTTATAACATGGCTTGCATCTTCCATTTTTTGTTTTTGTAAGCACATGAGACTGACTAACTGTTTCAATGATTGCAGGCGCAAACAATGCTTTTACAAGTTCCTCTTTAAATGTAGTGATGTTCATTTTACTACCTGTTACTGTATTATAAATATTTACAGCATTTACCACTGAAGTTGTCAGAAGCAAATCAAAAATCACTTTTCTGTACCATTTAATGGACCTCCTTAAAGGATTGGAGTAAGATCCCAATTGATCAGACAAATCTATGTATGATTTTCCCCGGTTATAATCCACTACTGCTGCAGGTTTCAAAACTTCAGTTTTGCGATTAGTCACTACCAATTTGTTTGTATGTTTTGTAGTAACCATTAAAATGTCTCTCCTGGCTTTCCACTTAAGTACAACTACACCATTATTGTTTTTACTAGCAACACATTCTCCTCGATGAAGTTTCTTATTGATTACTTCAGGTGGATTAAATTTCCTATTTCTTCGAAGTGTGCCAACCAGATGTGTTCCATTGTCTAATAATTTCTCAGCAAGCTGAACACTGGAATAAAAATTGTCTGTAAATAATGTTCGACCACAATTCAGGTATGGTTCTGCTAACCCCATGACAATATTTTCTGACATAAGCCCTTCTTTTACTCCTCTCTCTTTACCACAGTATACTTTATATGACAGAGTATAAAAGTCTTTCACGCATAATTTAAATATTTTGATACCATACTTGTGTCTTTTACCCTTAATGTACTGACGGAAAAAAATTCTTCCTAAAAAAGGAACAATACTTTCATCTATACACATATCTTGTTCAGGCTCCACAACCATTTTAAAATTATAAACAACTTCATCTATAATTCCTTGTATTTTATGTAGCCTGTCATTACGTGCTGCATTTTCATTATTTGCGCAATGAAAGAAGCTCAGCAGTAATTCGAAGCGGTTTCTGCTCATTTGTTTACAAATTACTGAAATATATAAATCATCTGTTCGCCAATAATGGGCTATAGTAGCCATTGGATTCAACCCCATGTAAAGCACTATACCTAAAAATTGTTTAATTTCTACAACATCAGTTTCTTATTCTTGCATTTGGTGAAATGAACTTGCGGGACTGGATCTGCTGACCAGCATATCTATTAGTTTCGGTTACTAATTTTAATAAGATATTATCAGTCACAAATAATTTCCAAAAGTCAAAGGGTGATGCATGAGACATGGTTTCAATAATATCCATATTAATACCTAAATTTAGGTTATCTGGATTAAAAGTTATTTGAACAAGCATATTTTCTTCTCCTACAGGCCCCCATGAACACTTACCATCCACTTTTAGTGATGTAGTAGGACATCACTGACAGTAGGCATATCAACTCCAATGTTTACATCAACCGGTTGGAAAATATCTTTATTAACCACATCTCTCACTACAGGTAAATCTAATATGATCTCACTACCAATACCTAAATCTAATTTTGAATTACCAATATAAACATTTTGAAACTCTGTATCTTCATCAACAGCCTCTTCATTGTCAGTTTCCTCTTCATCATCAGAACTTACTTTTAAATCATCTTCCAATGTGAAATCTGGATAATACTGATTATCATCTACAAACAAACTTTCTTCATCACTAAAAGGTGATGTAGGCCTTTCTAGCAACTCAGCAATATGATTGTCATACATTTTCTTATTTTTATATAAAAAAATACTACAAAAAAGATCGTATACCAAACAAAAATAACTTTTTTCAAACCAAAACAGAACCACATAACCTCAACAATTCAAAACTAGGGAATACACAATGACTTGATTTCTTCGTCGCAAAGAGATACAAAATCGAATACCACAAACTTGTCAGTACTGTAAAATATGTACGTTTAAAAAATCTTATAAGAGCAACATAATTATAAAATATTGTAATTCATTAAATATTTATGGTACATAAATGCTAAACATACCATAATAATCTCTGAAAGTTTTTCTTCTAAAGAATATTATTTTCTGAGAAAACAATGTGGCCAAGATTTAGGTCTCATTACATTAAGAAATGAATACAGTGAGACCTGATTATAGGTCTCATGGCCTCAGGACACAACAACGTGAGACCTAATTTTAGGTCTCAAAAACAATTATTAAGAGTTTTTGATTTTTACATACTGCAGCCATAACTATTTATGTGAAACCTAAATTTAGGTCTCATGGCAGTCAACCTGCTAATGTGTATTTCTGTATATTTCACTTTCTTGTGGACACAATAACTGCCGTAATTTTACGCCAATCACTTTCAAATTTATACATAAAATATAACGACAAAAATCGGTCGAGTTTGTTAATGGGCAAAATCGGACCTAGATGAGTGGAAATGGTGGGGAGGGGTATTTTCGAAAAATTAAAAAAATCGCTATAACTTATTATTAAGTAAAATATCGAATTAGTTTAAAGTTCCTATTATTCTTTGGATAAGGGCCTAAAACTTATCCAAGTAAAGTTTTTGGATATTACCAATCATTGGCCCAGGGAGTGGAAAAATGGGGTTACAAGGACAAAAAAAATCATAGCTTCCTTAATAGGCACTAGATCGAATCTGTTTAAAGTTAGTCCTTTGAATACAGGGTGACTTAGGGAAAACGGACGGTTTTCAAATGAGCAGTACAAAGTTAATTTACAAAATAATATTATTTTACTGTTACACAAATAAAGGTTAAAACATATTATTTGGTTAAAAATAGTAATTTTTTGAAAATTATGTCACTCATGTGGTGGTCATCCATTTGAATGCAAGTTTCCAGCCTCTTTAGAAAATCATGCTCAACTCGGGTCAACATGTCTTGTTCAATCAAATGAACCTCTTCTGTAATTGCATCTTTCAAGTCTATTAAATTACGGGATTTGCGAGCATAAACACGATTTTTCAAATATTCCCACACGAAATAGTCACAGGAGGACAAATTCAGTGACTTGGCGGTCACGGTACGTCACCAAAATGCGAAATCAGTTCGCCTGGAAACACGTTTCTCACAACTGCCATCGATGTGCGGGCAGTGTGCGCTGTGGCACCATCCTGTTGGAAATAAACGTTTCTCGTCTTTAATTCTCGCCTCTGAAGTTTTGGTGTGAGAAATGTATGGAATGTAGCAGTGTGAGTTCATTGTCACCGTGACGCGATTTTCCTCGAAAAAAATACGGCCCGATTACTCCAAAACGGGCAACCACACACCAAACAGTAACTTTCGAGAGTGGAGAGGTTTTTCATTAACGTTACAGGGATTTTGAGGGGCCCAGTAAAGTTTTGTTTTTTTACAGAGTCGTTCAGGTGAAAATGAGCTTCGTCGCTCATTAACAGTATTGCATTAGGGTTATCATTAAACGACACTTGAATACACACTGCGAAGTCTTTTCTTTGTTCATAGTCCCCCATTTTGAGTTGCTGGACCACCTGCATTTTATACGGATGGAATTTCAAATCAAGTTGTAAAATCTTCCTCGCACAGCCACGGCTCATTTTTTTTGGGGGGGGGGGGGGCGAAAAATGCCTGCGCGTTATCATCGCCCGGAATTTTTTTTATTAAAAAATAAAGATAATCTAAAAGATAAATAGAACTTACAACTAATATCACAGATAAAATCTAAAATAAAACCAAAAGTGAATAGAATTTAACAAAGTCCGAGATGGGTGTAAAGGACCCATTCTCGGATAACAAAAAGACTAAAAAGAAAACAAAACCATAAAAGATCTAACATAAAAAATATACACGACAATATTACATTTTTTGTATTAAGGCCAGTACTGCGCAGAAATCGAAGCATCCGGTTTAAAATTTCATTATCATTGTACAAGTCAACACGGATGTTTCTTGGTAGATTAAATTTACGACGCAACGCCGCATAACGTATGCAATCTATGAGTATGTGGTGCACAGTCATGTGTGCGTGTCTCCTGACATCAGGTACTCGTGTGTGACCCTCGTATGTCCTATTCGCAATCGACAGAGGACTACTTCCTCACGCCGAGTTTTTCTGCATGAGGAGTCCCATGGCAACGCAGAATCTTTAATCTGCCGGAGTTTATTATCAACGGTAGCCGTCCAGTCACCTTGCCACCTTGCTCTTAGTGATTGTTTTATATAATTAATAAAATCAGAAGTAGCAATTCGGTGAAAGGAGGCTGATTACACGCTTCTTTGGCAGCGGAATCTGGATGTTCATTACCTGGAATCCCTACGTGGCTAGGGACCCAGGAAAAACTTACTTCTGTGTTGCGATTGTTCAACTCAGCGATTGCGTTGTAAATTTAAATGACGATAGGATGTTTGGAGAGCACTACACGAGTCACTGCAAATAAGAATATTTCTGTATTTAGGGTTAATGATATTTAGAGCCTTATTTATAGGGTATAGTTCAGCGGTAAACACACTCGTAATACCGGATAGACCAAACATATAAGTTCTTTCATTGACAACAAACGCACAACCAACGGTATCGTTTTGTTTCGATCCATCAGTGTATACCACCGCGTCTGGGTTCATCTTGGAGAAAACACACTGAAACATTTGCTGGAAGACAGTAGGTAGTATTGATTGTTTGTTGTATGTCATAAGGTCAAAAATAAAATTTATACGGTTTATTCCCCACGGAGGATAACCACGGCTCCTGTTTGGTTTTCGTGCATGTCTGCGTACAGATCGACTCGGACTCCTGATTAGTGCCGCTCTCATTCTGGCGATGTTTTCGGGCACCCTTACGTCCGAAAACAACATTGCAGTACCTGGTAGCCTTTTCTTTGTTATTGTTCCTGTTCTGAATGCCTCAACCCATCTTAACAACATATTTTGGTTTGGAACTGTGCTATTCTTCCGACCTATGTTGAGTGGCAACAATAGATCCGCTGTGTTGTGACAATGGACTCTTTATTTCGAATAAAAGTATCGCATGCTAAAACACGATGCTGTATCGTCCACTATTCCATTGTGACTAAAATGGTAGGCCGCACTCAAGTGAATTACCTAACAATCTCCCAACCACCTGTAACAAAAATGCACAAAATGAAACGATTTTTGATATGACCAACTCTTGCCACAAGAGATGACCAAAATATTGTTAAAATTGTAAGAAGAGGCTTCATATATGCTAAACATCTGAAACTTTTTTACATATGAAGCCACTGTTGTATTGAGTGAATTTGAAGTAAACGAATTTAAACTGCCATGAATTAGTACTGTGTATATTTTAATTTTTGAAAGTGAAAATATTTTATTGCCTAGAAGTGTGATTGTTCTGTGTGTTATCCTTGGTTAATGTGAAAGTTTATAAATATGCCTAGACTTAAAAAGAAAAGTTACCAACAGCGAAAAAACTCCAAACAGGTTAATCAATATTTGGCAAGGGAATGTGAGGACATAGATAAAGATAATTTGAGCCCCAGTCATCAGAGGGAGGGTCATCTTCAGCAGGTCAAGGAAAATCAGTAGAAATACCTTATGACACAGGCAAAGGGTGCTATTCAATGTGAGCGGGAAAAGTCATTCTAACAGAAGCATCTTCTTTCTCCTACCAAATGCAGTATTTACCAAATGTGCGACATGTCATGCTACTGCAAACATCTTCTTTCTCCTATGAAACGTGCTATTCACCATGAGCGTGAAAAGTCTTCCAACAGAAATGGCTCTAATCACCTTGTAAACAAGCTCATCATATTCACCAAATTAATAGAAATCAACAGGAGCGTCTTTGCGTTGTGGGAAACGTGAAGAGTACTTTGAAAGATTATGGCAATACCAACTTACAAATCGCCACAGAGAAAATAAAACACCTGGCGAGGTTACGAAAAGCTCAAGAACAATGCTTGAGGGATCCTGTGAGCCGTATTTTGCACATAGCGAGAGTTTTGTCATCAAAAGTAATGAGAGAAAACAAAAAGAAATTAGAATACAGGAAAAAACTGTACAAAATCTTCCCTGATGAAAAGAAGTAGACCTACAGCAATGTCACGTTACAAGAGAGATATTCAAGACTTGGAATCAATACTGTACAAACATCATTTTACATATGATTTCTTTTGGCCTAAATCGATAGGAAGATAAGGTAATAGATTTTTCTTTTGGTATATTCAAACAAGGTTGAGTATGTAATGTAAGTTGTAATATATGTGACATATAAAGTAATATATAATATAATAATAGTATAATAATATAATATATACATAGCTATAAAAGAGAAGTAGTAATGTGAGCAAAGTAGGCCTATTGTACTTTCAAATCATATTCTCAATATCACTGTTGTTAAATTTATACATGTCTTTAAATAAAACATTCTGAAAACATTGTCTTTTTTATTAATACAAAGAGACAAACCTAGAATCTCCCACTAATCCTCAAATAGGTATGTTATCAGGCAGTTCAGGAAATATCATAAGGAAGTCTTGATAAATTTAGTCTAATGAGAAAATGTAGTATCCGTAAAACATGGAAAGTAATATTTGATACGAGCTCGTACCATCCGAGTTTTCGCCTACCCCTATTTAGCCCTGGTGAAATTTACCTCCGCCTACTGGCATGCTAAAAAGAACTTTTTTTTGTTCACATTATTCTAAACTTGTCATTCTAATTCAGATGTTATTTATGAAATGATTCTTTCAAGGTCTAGTATACTGATGTCCCTCATAAAAATTATTTAATTAGGGCAATTCATAAATTCTTGTATTAATATGTAAATTACTAACTTACGTTGTTGCAAAAGAATAAAACTAATGAAAAAAAAAAGTACTATTTGTTTCTGATAAGACAGAATAAGTTTTAGAGAATTATGACATGGCTAGTTTGTATATTATCTTTTTATTTTTACAAACGTAAATTATACAATTTTTTTGCACATAGTTGTACAAGTCTTATATATATATATATTTTTTTTTATGTACTACTTATATTGTTTTTCTGTTTGTTATTTATACCAATTTTATTTTTGATGGTTTTTTCAAAATTAATTATCTATTTTAGTTAGTCAATGTAGTGGCATTATTACTTTCCTGGTTATAGTTCTGTTACTACTATAGCAGCATAGGAAGTACAGTGATAAGCCAAAATTTTGGGTATCAGATTTTATGCATATGTCAAAGATTCAAGATCCTCCAAACAAAAAAATTTAAAAAAAACTTAATAGAAATTTGCACAAAACATACCTGTGTACATATGTGTATTTTGATTAATATCTGCTGATGACCTGAATTACCCAAAATGTAAAAAAAAAATGTTAAAGATGTAAAAACTCAGCAGAGTTTTTACATCGCTTTCTCATCGCATCTCATCAATTACTTGAAATAGTGTATATTTTAATATTAATTTAAAAATAAATATTTTAAAGATTATTCTGAAGATTAAATTGTTTCAGGATAATAAAAATGCAATTAATCACCAATAATAAAATATTTAGGAATTTAAATTTTTCATACAGGAAAGTGTTATATAAATATAATTTTTCTTTGCATAAATATTAACATTAAGCTAAGAAAGAAAATAATAAATTATTATGGAACTGACTTTCATTCAGTAGGGTAACAACACCAAATTGTCAAAAATATGTATCATTAACTTCATTTTTAATGAAGATAATTCTTAGTATTCACCATAAAGTTACAAGCAACAACCTATGTCCGAACGATGGTTTTTTTTTTTAATTTGTCGATTTGCTCCCTAAAACAAGCTATTTGAATAGGTAAAAAGAAATTAAAATGTGTTTTATTTTCTTTAAGAGTATTGACAGTTGGTCAGGCCAAGTAATCCTAGTAATGTTGTACATTTAAATTCAATATACTTTTATTACAGTATTGTTGGCATTCAAATTCAGACAAAAATAATTTATTCATGACTTACTAACTAATACCTGAAAATATGCGTAAAAAGTTGATGAAACACCATTTGGAAGGAAACCAATTGAATTATACTGATAAATAATATTCTTTTCAAGCTGAAAAGGTAATATAAGTATGGGTATTATTTAAAAAGTAAACTGTCAAACAGTATACATAAATCAGAATATTTGTGAATATAATAAGTGAATATTGTTTTTAGGAATAAATTGCTATTATTTTTTTATGCACATTCAAAAAAATAAATACATGGAATGTCATGTTTATAAAAAATCTGTTTAAGGAATCATATTTATGGACAAAACAAACAAAATCTGACAGCCCAATAACTTTGACAATATATTGTCAGGGTTATCATTATATATATATATATATATATATATATATATGCACAGTATATATGAAAAGTTTCCAAACTAAATACAATAAAAATACAGATTTAAAGTTAAACAAATTTACTCACATCAGCCCTCTACATAGAACCCTTCTCTAGTTATGTACTACAACTAGAGAAGTACATAAAGTAATAAAACGCATCAGGCGTTTTATAATTCAGAATAGAATTTAGAATTCACGGTTTGACCAGTTGGGACAAATTCATGATGAACCAGGCCGTTTGAGTCAAAATATGCAATCAACATAGTTTTCACTCTTGATTTTTGCTGCCTGACTTTCGCCGGTCTTTGTGCTCCAGGACTCAACCAAGCAGCGGATTAATCCTTCGTTTGCGGATCATACATGAAGCACCAGCTTTCATCCCCAGTTATAATTGTTTGTAAAAAAATTTGGGTTGCTATTGGCAGTTTCAAAGAAGTCTTGAGCGCAAGAAAGATGCACCTGTTTTTGTTGTTCGTTCAAGAAGTGTGGAACGAAACGAGATCTTACCTTTCGATGGTTCATTTTTTTTGTTAGAATTTTACCTACTGCGTCTATACTGAGAAGCTCTTCTGCTATGGTCCGAAGGGTAAGATGAGGTGATTCGAACAAGAACGCGCGCACTTTCGCAACGTTATTTTCGTGAACAGCTGTTGATGGCCACCCGCTTCGTTCGTCGTCATCCAACGACTTTCTACCGTCTTTAAACCGCTTTCACCATGTGTGTGTATTACGAGATATGGCTTCATCACCAAATGCTTGCTGTATCATAGAATAAGTTTCAACGAAAGATTTTGAAGTCGAACACAAAATTTTGTCGCGAGCTCGCACATCTTCTTTTTCCTGTTTAGCCTCCTGTAACTACCGTTTAGATAATTCTTCAGAGGATGATATGTATGAGTGTAAATGAAGTGTTAGTCTTGTACATTCTCAGTTCGACCATTCCTGAGATGTGTGGTTAATTGAAACCCAACCACCATACAACACCGGTATCCACGATCTACTATTCAAATCCATGTAAAAATATCTGGCTTTACTAGGATTTGAACGCTGTAACTTTCGACTTCCAAATCAGCTGATTTGGGAAGACGCGTTAACCACTACACCAACCCGGTGGGTGTGCGCGAGCTCGCACAAGGTCACATGAACACAACATACGCGACCGAATGAATATAACTCGAGACTGGATGATGACGTTTTGTACACACACTCGTCAGGTATCATACTACAAAGTTCCTTGGTTTTCTGAAAGATGGTGGCTCTTATATCGACCGCAGAAATTTAGTTCGAGAACTTTTCAGACCTACTATGTATATATATATTTAACAAAAGACACAGTTATTTATTTATTTATTTTTTTTGTTATTAAAGAGCGAGCATCAACAGCTATGGTCATTAGCCTGGCAGAAATTGGTAGCGTATGAAGAGATGTCATGCCTGACCAGGATTCGAACCCGGGACCACTAGAACAGAAAATATTAAAACCAAAGAAAGAATAAAAATATTAAGAGAAGATGATAAATATAAAAAGGAAGAAAATTTTAAAACCAAAGAAACAAAAAATTAAGAGAGGATGATGAATTTAAAGTTAAGAGAAATTTTGAAAATTATAGAACATGCTTTCAAGTGGTGGCTGTCGAGAAAGGCAGCCACCTTAAATTGCACCTAAATGTTTTTATTGAAAATTTAAATATTTTTTTGTCATTGTACTCTAAGTAGTGCAAAATTAATTCATTAAAATTTAAAAAGCCCATGGCATGTTTGAAATAAAAAATCTGTCAAGGGTTATTTCAGAAAATTTATGCAATCCTTTGTCAGCAGTTTTTAGATGTTTGGTTGATTTCTCTGGTGGTTCATTCATTAAAATAAAAATTGGTGGTTAAGTTTATTTTGTAATTATTATTTCTATTTTTGTAATAAGAGTTGTCGTTTTATATCTTCTTCATAATTAACAATGGCTACAATTTTATTTGGTGGTAAGTTCTCATTTTTTACCTATTTTTTTGTTACTTTTTATTTTATTTGGTCAAATAGGTTGTTCAATAAAATTCTCTCTTTCCATGCTTGTAAATTCTGTTGATTTACTGTATTAAATCACTTAATTTACAAAATTCTGCATTTTATTAGCCTTCCTTTATGTGTTTTTTTAAAATCTTATGCCAGTACTCTAGTACAGTTAGACCTATAAGTATGAAAGGTGGGCTCCAATTCTGAAAGAAGTGAGAAAATATAGTGTGTATTGATTCCATTGCAGTTTATGCTTTTGAAAATGCAATACAGAACTAAAGACAAATTTTACATGGAATAAATATTAGAAGAAAAAATAAAGATGTTAAGATTTGTTCATGGCACTGTTCTTTTAACACAAATGAAAGATTATTTAGAAGAAATTCTGGTGGCATGGATTTATTTCTAGGAGAAAATTTCAGTTTGAAAATAAGCAATAATAAAACAAAAATAATGAAAATTAACAGAAAGGAGGATAATGAAGAATTAAATAGTAAGGTATTTGAACACATTTATACCAGAAGTTGTAAATTTTATTATTTATGGATTTGTAAAATTACAAATGATGGATGAAGTATGCGGTCATCAAAGCTAGACTAGAAAGCTTTCATGCATAAAAGAAAGTATTTATATCTATAAGATAGTATTAAATATAAATCTAAGAATTAGAAAAGAATTCTTAAAAATGTTTGTGAGGAGTTTATGGCGTGCTGGAGCTTTATGTTGGCAAAACATGGAACATTATAAAACAGAAAGGTAAAGAATAGAGGCGTCTGAAATGTGGTGTTAGAGAAGGACGATGAAAGTTAGATGAGTATATATATATATATAATGATAACCCTGACAATATATTGTCAAAGTTATTGGGCTGTCAGATTTTGTTTGTTTTGTCCATAAATATGATTCCTTAAACAGATTTTTTATAAACATGACATTCCATGTATTTATTTTTTTGAATGTGCATAAAAAAATAATAGCAATTTATTCCTAAAAACAATATTCACTTATTATATTCACAAATATTCTGATTTATGTATACTGTTTGACAGTTTACTTTTTAAATAATACCCATACTTAATATTACCTTTTCAGCTTGAAAAGAATATTATTTATCAGTATAATTCAATTGGTTTCCTTCCAAATGGTGTTTCATCAACTTTTTACGCATATTTTCAGGTATTAGTTAGTAAGTCATGAATAAATTATTTTTGTCTGAATTTGAATGCCAACAATACTGTAATAAAAGTATATTGAATTTAAATTTACAACATTACTAGGATTACTTGGCCTGACCAACTGTCAATACTCTTAAAGAAAATAAAACACATTTTAATTTCTTTTTACCTATTCAAATAGCTTGTTTTAGGGAGCAAATCGACAAATTAAAAAAAAAAACCATCGTTCGGACATAGGTTGTTGCTTGTAACTTTATGGTGAATACTAAGAATTATCTTCATTAAAAATGAAGTTAATGATACATATTTTTGACAATTTGGTGTTGTTACCCTACTGAATGAAAGTCAGTTCCATAATAATTTATTATTTTCTTTCTTAGCTTAATGTTAATATTTATGCAAAGAAAAGTTATATTTATATAACACTTTCCTGTATGAAAAATTTAAATTCCTAAATATTTTATTATTGGTGATTAATTGCATTTTTATTATCCTGAAACAATTTAATCTTCAGAATAATCTTTAAAATATTTATTTTTAAATTAATATTAAAATATACACTATTTCAAGTAATTGATGAGAGAGTCCTCTTGTTTATTAATCAGATTATCTAGGTAGAAAAAAATAAAACTAATTTATTGATTTGTCATTAAATTTAAACAATATGTTATAACCAACTGTATATTTCCATCTGATTTATGTTTATATTCCACGAATTTAAATAAATTTTTTTTCCATAAATATTAAATAAGAAAAAAAAACAGAATGAAGAAATTAACTTTGTCTTAAAATTAATCTTTGTTTGTTTTCTCATCAGCTGTTTAACAATATGTCATCATTCTCTTCAAAATTTGGAAGTAATTCCATTTTTATCATCTAAATTTCGGTTAAGCAATGTTTCACTAATTTGGAAAAGTATGAGAAATTTTTGTAAGTAAATGCACATATACATTTATCATTATTTTTACCTATATTTTATTTTATTACTAAGAGTTTCATGAATGTAAAAATCATTTATTTAAATTTTTTGTTTGAGAATGATTTAGCTGATGAAGAATATCATATTGTAAGAAACAATATTGTAAGTAAAAGTTGGAAAAAAATTGTTATAAAAGTTTAATATTTATGATAATCCACTAATTTCAGCTTGAGATCATTATTTCATCCTGGTGTCTGATACAAATAATTTTGTTGGATGGATTTAAAATATTTTTTTTTTTTAGATTAGTTCCCTGCAATGGAGTTTTAAAGTTAATCTAATTCTCAGATATTTTGATGAATTACTAATTAAAAGTGAGAAAATTGCATTTAATTTGGTATTCATTTTAAAATTGAAATTACATTTAAATTAGGAGGTAGCACATATACTATTTCTCCACATTACTGGTTCTATTATTTCCTACTCGTACCTGTATATTACACATGTCAAATCCAGTTCTATAACTACAAATATCTTAAATATTATTTAGATTTATGATGTCTGTATGGAAAAATAGCCCTACAGTTATTGAATCAATAAGTAGTTTGGGTCAACAATAAGTAGTTTGACTTTATTCTCCTATAAATTAATATGCTACTTAAATTATTATGCTACTTATCCAGGAAACAAAATCTTCACCATAGCTACATTGTTTCTTTATTCAATCACCTTTGTTGCTGATTGTCATTTGTTTTTCAATTTTTTTTTTTGTTTTTATATATTGTCTATAATGTTATCTCTTTTCCATTCTTTTCTGTTTGCATTACACATTCAAACAGGAAGTTTGACCAGAATATAATTTCTCATAAAAATTACTTAAAATACATATGTGAATTTGTGAAGTGCATTGTGATTCTGGTTTGCATTTTTCTCCTTTAAATATAAATTTGAATACATTTTGACTATACTAGGATTCTGTAAATATTTCCCCATACTTAATTTTTCATGTATAGAATAAAATTAAAATTATAAAAATACATATGGAGATGTAATATGAAAATATGGTGTACATATTAAAATTATTGCAAAGCATGACTTCTGAATCTAAGAAAGACCTATAAATAAATGTCTTGAAATAGTTTACAAATTTCAAGTGGCTTTGGCTTTATTTTTAGTTTAAAATGTGTATTGATTGCGTTGCATTTTACTAGTAGTTTTATATAACTACTGGAAGTTTAATAGATTTGTTTAATTTAGAGTGATTGTCTGATCATAAATTGTTTGAAATATTCTAGGTGGAGTACTAAATGGCCTGTCAATTTAATTCAGCTGTTGTTCCACAGAACAGTAAGTAATTTAATATATTTTTTAGTAGTATAATAGTATTAATTACAAATGAATTTGCACAGCCCAGCCCATATAATTTTTAAATAGAAAAAGTTTTGTCTGAAACAAATTAATATAAATAATATAATCTTCAGTAAAATAAAATTTTTGAACTTCAACTCAGGCTGAAGGTAAATCCTGTTAAAGCTGAATTTACAGTATACTCCAGTATCTGTTTAAATACAAAGATCTTTTGTAGTAAGTATTAGTCTATGTACCAACCTGTTACATACCAAACATTTTGATATTTTAAATACATATATTTCTGCAGACATGTTAGAGCTCATTTATGAATTTTTCAAGAAAACTTCATTCTCTAGACACTATTTGCATTAAATATTGCAATAATTTCGTTAATGTTCTTTCAATGCATAAGTTGCAATTTTGTCTTAAAAAAACTTGATTAAATCAAGGTGGTGTTAAAATTGCCACAATGGTAAAACAACCATTTAAATTTTTTTAAGATAATGGCCCAGAGATTCCCTATTAATAAAATACATCATTTTAAAGCTTGTTTCCATGATGTTAGGTGATGGGAATCACAAACTTAATTTGAGAAATCATAGCAACATTTTCAGATGGAACTATATTTGAGTTGAATACATATTAATCCCATTGAAGTTTCTACTAATTAGTTGTGAGAAAGGTCTTCTGAAGAAAAATTACCATGTATATTTGCTTATTTGAACTTAATCATTCATTTATTATAATTTTTACACTTGGCTGGTGGCAGTAAAATTTTAGAAATTAATAAATTGAATTTCCAATTGCAAAAAACTACCAGCAGTTAAGTTAAAATCATAACAAAAACAATATTGCTTACCGATAACTATATACACTTGCTGATGACTATGAATATACTTGCTGATGACTGAATGGAATTTGCTTACTTGTCGATGACTATGAATGGAATATGCTTGCTTGCACGGTGACTATGAATGCAGTATGCTTGCTTGCCCGGTGACTATGAATGCAGTATGCTTGCTTGCCCGGTGACTATGAATGCAGTATGCTTACTTGGCAGATATTACACTACACAATGCAAATAAATTAAACAACACTACACAAATAAATACCAACACACTACACTATATTGATTACAATGCAAATAAATACTATACAACACACTACTCTATTGCAGTACAATGCAAATACAACATACTGCACTAAAATTTACTTACTTGCCAATGACTATGAATGGAGAATATACTTACTTGCAGATACTACAACATGCTACATTACATTACACTACACTGCAATACAATGCAAATAAATACAACACACTACACTGCAATACAACACAGCACATCATTAATATTAAAATATATTCTACACTGAATAACTTAAAATCATGGAAGTAAAACACAATTTTAATAAATACCAGTTGATTTTTTTTCAAATAAAACAACTTTATTGCAAATTTTATGTTTTTAATATACACATTACTCTGAAGACAAAGAATACCAAGGGTCTCTTTGTATGCATAGAGTACAAAGAGTACTTTGTTTTTGTTGTACATAATCAAATATATTGTTTTTCAAAAATTTGACCCTGAAGTAACATTAATTTGAGATTAGTTATATGTATTTAGGAAACTGAATCTTACTCTAATGAACTTTTATAGAATAAATAGTTTTTGCTTGTAACAGAATAGAATTTTCAAGTGAAAAAAAGGATAATAAGGATATATATTTAATTTTTTGACTTTTATTAAGTATTTTAACTTTTTTGCTTTGCTGTATTTGTAGGAATCTTCTCCAATCTAATCTTCTCCAATCTATTTAATCTTCCAATCTTCTCCAGTGACTTCTAGCCATGGAGCTTATGCTCTTTGGAATGTTTCTGAGACAGTTACTTTTTATGCATAAATTTTCCCTCAATTTCACAGGATAATCTGGTTTCTCCATTCTATGGTTTTTACAATACCATTATAAAATTTGAATAATTAAGAAACAATCTTGCTAATAAAGTAATTTTAAAAACATTACTCATTTTGAACATTGAGAGCTTTGACATATGTTGGGTATTGTAAACTATGTTTAAGGGTGATAAATATGGTGATTGGTGGGAAATTTGGTCCCCCACTTATTATAAAATACAGCTGAATTCAACAGAGGCCTCTAAAAAAGCAATTATTGATGTTAAATTAAAATACTTGAGTATAATTACTGTACTATAATATTTTTGTACTTAGTATTGCAGTAAAATACTGTGGTGTACCTTAAACATTAAATTGTAATTGGACTAATACTAGTGAAGTCTGGTAGCATTCATTAAAACTTAGGATTAGATTTTAATTGAAGAATGTTGTATAAAAGTACAGACACTAAGGAACTTTTTAGTGTTACATGAAATTATAAAAATATAAATAAAAATTACGAGGGATGTTTTCAATGAAGTGAATTGTATTGTGGTACAAAAAAGCATAGTTCTGCTGTTTAGACCAGATATTAAATAATATGTAAATAATTCTAATCCAGTAGGTCAAATGAATAATTCATTCTATTTATAGATAATGGTTTTTATTAGTGTTTGTGAAAAAATTAGAAAAAAATATTTTTACTATGAAATGCCTAAACAAATTTTACTAAGGGAGATGGGCTGGATAAAATAAGTGAAACAAACAAAATCTTAAGACCAGCTGATTTTAATCGTTGTACAGCCAATATATTGTTTAGCAGTTTAATTCATTACAACCATATTAATACAATGCAAGGACTACTTAATGGAATATTGAAGTATTTGCAAGGCACAAATACAAATATAAGCCTATTTTCTGTACAAAATAACTAAAAAAAATTTGTTCATTTAGTTATGTTGACACCTACCTAACTTTTTTATGGCTGCACCATGACTTGTTTTGGCTTTGTTTTAACATTTGTACTAAACATAAATATGGGTACTATACTGAAATCATGAATATAAAGTCTTGAAATTATTGAAACATGCTAATTAAGATTAATATTTCTGTAAAATGGGTTTACAAAGATATTTTATAGATAACCAGGAAAGGTATAATTGCAACAGGATATTGCAAGATTCACTCAAGAGTACATCATTCAAGAGCACTGAAGAGTACTGGAATTACACTACATCCACTTGACCATTTTCAATAAATCTTGGAGCAGAAAAACAAATTATTTGGAGATTTAAAGTTAACAAAGTATTAATATACTGAAAAATAATTTGAAGGATTAAGTATCATAAAACAGAAAAAAATTACTGTGACTGCATTGAGAAATAATGTAATAGGATGAAAATTAGCAAAAAAAAAAATTGCCACATGATTTAACTTGGAAACATCCCTTGTACATCTATCTCTTTATATCTACAGATAAACTTATATTTTCATATAAAAATATACATATAACTTTTTTTTTTGATGGAACAGGAAAAAATGAGTTTGGTAAAAATGAGTATGGTAAAAATATTGAAGCTCCGAAATTAAAACAAGGAGATATACTTGTTAAACAGACTTACTGGGATTATGATGATTTTATGAATCCTGATATTCAAAACCCACCAAAAAAGTGTTATTATAAAGTGATGTCAAAAGAAGAATTTTCTAAGCGTCAAGACCTCTGCAAAAATTTGGAAATGAATCGTGGTTCTATTCTTCAACAAATTGGTAAAAATGACACAGATGCACATTCTGACATTACACAGAAAGTTTTTGGAAGTGCTGCACCCTGTGTTGTTCAATGTAAGTATTTTGTTCAATTTTTATTCTTAAATATTCTGTTTTTAGTTATAACACCAGACTTCACAAGTAAAGTTCTTATTAAAATTACTTAATATTTTTTTTTTATCAGAATCTACAGTTAAGATTGTTTTGAATCATATTATTTAAACTTTAATATTTTTAATGACCAAAATCTAAAATAAGTGTAATAATTACATGATTTCTTTAAATTTTACTTTATACTGTTGTAAGACAGTTTGCTAAATTAACATTAATGGTGGTGGTTTTCAGTTTTTTTCAGAGGTCTTTGTTGCTTTCTATGGCTCTTGATCGTAACTTTTCTCATTTAAAAAAATACTTTTTCGTATATTTTAATAATCACATTTTTTTAAGTGTGCACACACACACACACATGCACATACACACACACACATGCACACACACACATGTACATACACACACACACATGCACACACACACATGTACACACACACACACACGTGCACACACACACGTACACACACACGTGCAGACACGCGCGTGCACACACACGCGCGCACACACACACGAGTGCACACACACACACACACGCGCGCACACACACACACACATGCCCACACACGTGCACACACACACACACACACACACACACACACACACACACACACACACACACACAACTTTTAGTGAAAAACTAAATAGTTGTATACTATGCTAGTGGAGGTATTTTTTCATTTTATCATTGTTGATTAGATGGGTTGTTATTGCTTAATATATTTACAGAAATTGATATTCAGAGTGAAAAATCATCAGTACTAACTGGAAAACTTAAATAAAAAATTCATTCCTATATTCCAGGGAATTTATTCACTCTTAGTAGTCTTTCTCTTTCTTTTCTTGATAAAAATTAAAATGAGAAGCAGCTTTCTCATATTTGGATTTCATACAGGCAATGACTTGTAAGAATCATCTGATTCAACAAGTATGAACAGTCCTATTTTGACTTAAAAGTCTACAAAAAATTAAGGTTGATAGTTTTTTAGTAATTGAAATTTTAGTTTGATTTAAATTTGTGTTTTGTCAATGTATTAATACTTTAAAAACTATATTTCATTAAGATTTTAGAATTAAGATGTATTTGACAGGTTAACAGTTAATTTAATTTGTAATTTTAACTATGTTTTATGTTTTAGCATTTGTAGAGGATGCTCCTTCTCTTGCATGTAGTGCTAGTAATCGCAGTAGAAAATTAAGTGGCTGGTCAAGCAACCCTCCTCCTCCTCCATTACCCAGATTAGAACCATCTCCACAAATACCTTCACCAGCACCACTACCACCACAGCAGAGGAGGTGTGATTCATCTTTTAGGGATCAACAGTGTAAGTGTTAAGCATAAGAAAAATTGAGCTTAAAACTGATGCTGAATTTAAATGTTTAAATTAAAGCAAAACAATTTGAATGTCTCAGGGCATCATGAAATTGAATAACCATATTTAATCATTCATAGATCAACAGGATAGCATTATCATTTTTAATAGTAACAATAGATTGTACCAGTCCAAGCTTGAAGCAAGATTGTGAGGTAAGGATGAAAAAAGTGGGCCAATGCAGTATTTAATAACACATTTGATTCATGATGCTTAGTCACAGTTGCTTTGTGAGATTAGTTAGTCAATTATTGTCATAATATAAATGATTTTTACTTTCAAAATGACACTTTGCTATAGTTGTTCCACTGAGCTATAATTCCACTGAAAAATTATAAAAATGCTCACATAAATTCTCACATTGTTTCTTAATTGTATAAAAAATTGTCAAGAATTTCAGAAGATCAACTTTTGATTTGGTATTACACTAATCACCATATTCACCTATGATAAAGGGCTACGATAAAAGGAAAAAAGGGCTGTGCTTAAAAGGATTGATAGTGTTGCTGAATATAAAATTTGACCAAAACAT
This sequence comes from Lycorma delicatula, assembly GCF_047948215.1. Classification (NCBI taxonomy): domain Eukaryota; kingdom Metazoa; phylum Arthropoda; class Insecta; order Hemiptera; family Fulgoridae; genus Lycorma; species Lycorma delicatula. The sequence goes on along the minus strand of NC_134459.1, from coordinate 89,912,892 downwards.
TTGATATTCAGCTGCAAGATATTTACAGTATTAACTATTTTATAAATCATTTTATAAAGAAATCGTGTAAAGACATTGACTGTCTGACTTAGAAAACTGATATTATGGAAAAAATGCAATATTGGGACACTTTGTATTAGGGAGAATATGATACTCTGATTCCATAATTTTTCTGTGTTGTCTTGTTGGATCTTGTCACTGCAATATTCTATTTACTACACATATTTGCTATTTTATTTCATTTAGTTAAAACATTTTGTTCAGTGTTTTGTGTAATTTGGAAACTTTCTTATGTTTCTAGATAATCAAGTACTACAGCCACCGCAACCACAACCAACACAACCACAACCATCACAACCACGGGCACCACGTCCAAGATCTCTTCCGGTTCAAATGGCACCACCAAATCCACAGCCAATTTCTAGCACATTGAATGTTAATGCGATGACTAATCAGCAATTTAATCAGGTGAATAAATTGGGTTCACCTGTAAGAGGAGGAAACCTTGTTGGTGGTGGTGTTGGAATGCCACAGGTACCACTTCCACGTAGAAGTGGTGGTTCAGCAACTCCAGATCAAATGAGAACTGTTCAATCAAGGTGTCCAGTGACATATCAAGGAAAAGTTTCATCTGGTACTACTGGATCTGAAGCTGGTACTGGATCAAGTTCATCATGTGGAATGAGTGATAGAACTGGAGGTACAGTTAACTCTCCACCTTTACCGCCACCGAATGACCGACAAAAACCAACCCCGTGTTCTGTGAGATCCGCTGCACCAAATAATGGGCAAAGAGGTTTTCATCCACCTTCAGGGGGGGGTGGATATCAAAATGTTTCACAAAGGAGCAGTCCAAGCTCAAAACCACCACAGAGTATCCCATCCGACCTTTGTTCAAGACCAACAACACCACCGACACCCCCACAATATCCTCCATGGTTTCCACCACAATGTAGAGTAAAAGGATCACCATCACAACCGTCATCACAGCTACCACCACAACTGCCGCCACAACTGCCACCACAACTGCCACAACTGCCATCACAACTGCCATCACAACCGCCATCGCAGCCGCCATCACAGCCGCCATCACAACCACAATCGCAACCGCCATCACAACCACCATCACAATCTCCATCACAATCATCACCACCACAACCACAATTACAATCACCATCACAATCACCATTACAGTCACCACCAGCACAAACTGTGCCTTGTTCATTCCAGCAATCTCCTTCTAAGAGCAGTGCACAAAAATTATCAAATGCATCAAAATCGAATAATTCACCTGGAAATGGACTTGGATTGTCAACTTGTTGTGCTCAACCAAAACAGCCATCAGGAACTGACAAACCACATGGTCAACAACCTGGTCAACCAACTTCTAGCCCATGTTTAGGAGGTCAAGGAAAACAGACTGGTGGTAAGTTGTCAAATTATCAAAACAGCTTACAAAAAAAACCCATTATAGTGAAACAAATGAATAGAATTTCTATTTACCTTTACTTATAAAATGTTAAATAGCAGTCATTAACATTAACACCTAAAAATTATACTGAGTAATTTTTAAAGCGCTTGAAATTGTTTACTTTAATATTACTTCTTTTATATGTTAAATTTAAAACTAAGTTCTTAAAAATAGGCTTAGTGTTGGTAACAAATCAATTATATTACAAGTAAGTTATATTACAAGTAGTGTTATATAACTCTGCTATTATCATTTTTTCTAGGCCTTTAGAAGACCTAGAATGCCTTTTCTAGGTATATAAACGCTAAGTATGTTGGTTTGTTTTTCTTTAATCTTCCTTCTACTATTAATCTGAGGCCTAAAATTGCTTCCTTTGTCCCTATAGTTTTCCTGAAACCAAATTGGCCTTCTCCTAACACTTCTTCTGTACAGAATTCTAGTTAAGATTTTTGATGCATGACTAGTTGAACTAATTGTTCTGTATTCTTCACATTTATCTGCCCCTGATTTCTTTGGTATCATGACTATAACACTATAACAGGAAGTCTGACGGAACTTCCTCTTTCTCATAAATATTACACACCAGTTTGTATAATTTATCAATCGCTTCCTCACCTGCACTGCACAATAATTCTACAGGTATTCAGTCTATTCCAGGAGCCTTTCTGCCATTTAAATCTTAATGCTCTTAAATTCATAGTTTCTCCCATTTCATCCTCCTCAACTTCCTCTTCTTCCTCTATAACACCATTTTCTATTTATTTCCTCCGTATAACTCTTCAATATATTCCAGCCATCTATCGACTTTACCTTTCGTATTATATATTGGTGTACCATCTGTAACACATAATTAGATTTTATGTACCCCAAAATTTTCCTTCCTCCAAAATTTTCCTCCCTCCAAAATTTTCCTGTATGCTCAGTCTATTTTACCAATGTTCATTTCTCTTTCCACTTCTGAACACATTTCTTTATCCACTCTTTTTTCGCAAGTTTGCACTTCCTGTTTATAGCATTTCTTAATTGTCGATAGTTCCTTTTACTTTATTCATCACTAGCATTCTTATATTTTCTACGTTCATCCATCAGCTGCAATATATAGTCTGAAATCCGAGGTTTTCTACCAGTTCTTTGTTCTGCCTAAGTTCGCTTCTGCTGATTTAAGAATTTCCTTTTTAACATTCTCCCATTCTTCTACATTTTCTACCTTATCTTTTTTACTCAGACCTCTTGCGATGTCCTCCTCAAATATCTTCTTTACCTCCTCTTCCTCAAGCTTCTCTAAATTCCACCAATTCATCTAACACCTTTTCTTCAGGTTTTTAAACCCCAATCTACATTTCATTATCACCAAATTATGGTCGCTATCAATGTTTCCAAGTGTATATTCTTCTATTATGATTTTTAAATTGGGTGTTGGCAATTACTAAATAATACTTCGTGCAAAACTCTTAAGTCTGTCACCTCTTTCATTTCTTTTGCCCAGCCCATATTTACCCACTATATTTCCTTCTTTACCTTTTCCAATGCTTGCATTCCAATCTCCTTTTACGAGTTTAATTGCTTCATCAATCTCTTCGTATACACACTCTACCTCATCATCATCATCAAAACGCATAGCGATTCTATCGCTATGCGTTTTGAAATACTCTACTCTTCCCTATCTTCTTGGTTCATTATGAAACCTACTCCTGCCTTCCCATTATTTGAAGCTGAGTTAATTATTCTAAAATCACCTGACCAAAAGTCTCCTTCCTCTTTCCACCGAACCTCACTAATTCCTACTACATCTACATTTATCCTATCCATTTCCCTTTTTAAATTTTCTAGCCTACCAGCCTTTTTTAAACTTCTAATATTCCACGTAGAATGTTTTTTTTTAATTTTCTGATTTTCTGGTGACCCCTTCCTTAGTAGTCCCCACCCCGAGATCCGAACAGGGGCCTAGTTAACCTCTGGAATATTTTACCAAGGAAGATGCCTCCATCATTGCTATATGAAAATGCAGAGAGCCACATTTTCTTGAAATAAAAAGCAGCTGTAGTTTTCCATTGCTTTCAGCTGCGCAGAAGACTGAGGACTGAGTGATGTTGATATGGCCGTTTAAGTCGTCCTGACTCACGTCCCTAACAACTACTGAAAGAGAGCTGCTGCCCTCTTTCAGGAATCATTCCTTAGTCTGGCTCTCGACAGATACATCTACGATATGGTTGCACCTTTGGTCCAGCTACTCTGTATCACTGAGCAACTCAAGCCCCCTCACCAATGGCAAGGTCTCATGATTCTTAGAGGAGGTTTTAAGTGATGTCAAACATTATTTAAAAAATTACACACTTGATTTATCAACTATAGAATAATATTAATCATAGGACTAAATTCTGTTCACATTATGAGCAACTATGTGGACTAATGCTCACAAGCACAACAAAAGTCTAAAGAAAGTATGAATTATAAAAGATTTTTCACTTGTAAAATGTGAATCATAGTAAGTTGATAGTAGGGTAATGTGTAGGGATTGTGGTTGATGCAGTCATACAATTTTATGATCCAGTATGATCTAACCAGGTTTAAAGGGTATGAATTTCATTTAAGGACCATGTTTGTGAATGAAAGTTAATTTACTCGGTGATCTTTTAAAGGATACTATCTATTTTAGATATGAAATATATAGACTATGGTTCAAACTGTGAACCATAGTAGTAATACTGTTGGTAGTAGGGATTGTGGTTGATAGTCAAATTTTATGATCTAGTATGATTTGCCCAGGTCTAAAGATGAATTTCATTTAAGGACCATGTTAATGAATGAGTTGTCCACTGATCTTGTGAATGATCACTGGAGAAAATATGTAGAAGGCCATTGCTCAACTGCAACATTAAGAAAGATTTCCTTATTAGAGGGATATAAAGATACTTGGAGAGTACTCCATTGAATTTTAGTCCTAATGTAATAGTACTTCATTGTAATAGGAAGGCTTTCTTCATAACATACAAACTTTATTTTGAAGGTATCTGTTGAATATGGATACCAATCAATTTCATATGAAGGTTCCTATGGAGAATAACCATTCCTTCAAATAGTTCATTTTTCAATGCTTAATTTTTAATTCCATTACTTTGCTCAAATGGAGCAAAAGTTTTTTCTTTCCAACTTGGTCTTCCTCTATGGTATGTGCTATTCAATCATTCAATCAATCTCCCAATACTACCAACTCATTTAATCGCCCAACAATACTCGCTCATCACTTATAAATATAAAATTTGCCTGAAAAGTTAAAACCCAGTTACTTACAATTAATGCTCAATAATTTGTTATGCCAAAAACCTTTCATTCATGACTTTCTTCAAATATAACTATATACATATTTGGCTCTGATTCACTGAAATTCAATACATTAATGTAGGCTAAACTAAATCTATTGTCATTGCTGGGAGATGTCATGTCAGGGAAAATTGTTACAAAGAAAATGTTGGAAAGTGGTGATAAAAGGCTAATATCCACTAGATTCTCATTATTATAAAAGCACTTTTGTAATAAAAAAATTTTCCTTTGTAACTAAAACACTTTATTCACTCTATTCATATTTACAGGTCAAGGTTATGGAGCCCCTCAGAAATCAAAATCACAGGCAAAAAGTTGTTGTGATGCTGAAGAAAATAGTCAATGTGAAGAAGATAGCCAAACGAACACTGGAGCATCTGGAGAATTTGATTGTTGTGAACAGTTTAGTGATGTTAATGAAGATTATTGTCACAATGAGGATTTCGATGATTATGATGAACAGCAGTTCTGTGATATGATGTGCAATGGTGGTGTCAGTGATGATGACACTGACTATGCTAATGAAAAACATGGATATTCAAATTGTAATCAAATGAGTGATTGTGACAAATGTGGTCAAAAGGATAGTCAAACACAATCGACATTTCCTAACTGTGCTGACAATAAAGTCCAAGTAATCATTCAGATTCCTCAGTACTGTTCAAATCCACCTTCTTTACCTCCTTCACCACCATGTAAACCTCCTTGTCTACCTGATCAGAATCAATCAGCAGAGCCATTAAGTGAATCGATACCATCATCATCCTGTGGTCCTGTTGAACAACCAGACACACAGAGTCCGCCAACTGAGTCACAATGTTCAGATAAAGAACGTAAATCTATTTCAATGCAAAACCAACCGCAATCATATGGTCAAGAAGCAACTTCACCACCACCATGTTGTCCAGAACCACCTCCACCACCAACATGTTGTCCAGAAACACCAATAGCAAATATTACTTCGGTGGCTAAATCAGTAGGAAAATCACTGGTTCCACAACCATGTTGTCCAGAGCCACCTCCACCACCACCATCAGTGTTATGTTGCTCAACTCCTATAACTCCACCTCAGCAACCTCAGCAACCTCAGCAATCTCAGCGAATTCATTCATCATGTTTACCACAACCATCTAACATGCAGCCTTCAGCACAATCTCTTCCACCATCAGCATCACAGATATCGTGTCCACAACAGTCACCATGTCAACAACAGTCACCATACCCACAAATACAACAACCACATGTTGGACAAAGCCCTTCATCTCAGTATTATTCACAGCAGCAACAGCAACAGCAGCAGCAGCAGCAGCAGCAGCAGCAACAGCAGCAGCAGCAGCAGCAGCAGGTACTGCGTTCATCAACCACTCAAAATTCATGTTCACAATATTGTCAACAGTATTTTCAGCAGCAATCTCCAGTCCAACAACCTCCAGTTCAGCAGCGACCTTCAACTCAGCAGCAATCTTCAGTTCAGCAAATGTGTACACAGCCTCAAGCTTCACAGTACTTACAATCACCTTGTGCAGCCTATGTGCAGCAAACAGCATTATCACAGCAAGGATCTTTCCAGGCAAATTATATGCAACAATCAGCAGCAGCAGCAGCAACAGCTCCACCACCACTTCAAAAACGTACATCCATACAATCAAATGGTTCTACACCACAGTATCGACAAAACACAAATTCTCCCTCACCACGGCCATCATTCTGCCCACAGCCTCAGTTTTCTCAGTCACGATGTCCACCTCAACCACAACTATGCTCTCAACCCCCATCACCACGACGATCATATATTTCTTCTACACAGCCACCTTCACCTTCACCTTCACCTTCACCTTCACCTTCTCCTCCACCTCAACCTACATCAATACCACAATCGCCATGTTATGCACAATCTAGAATGCAAGAACAAACATTCTTTCAGTCATATTCACCTCAATTTCCTCAAACTAATTCACAATCTAATTCACAGCCTGCTTACACTAGTGGTGATTATCAGGTATGTCCTCCAAATGGATCACAATTTTCTTATTCTTCACCATCCCAAGTGCCAAATGGTGGGATCACTCCTGAATTCAGCTGTTGTGTTGCCTCTGAATGTATGCCAGCATCACCAAGCCAGTACAGCCAGTATAGTGCTGGAGGCACAGTTCAGTGTCCAGCACCTCCTGTAAATGATAATTTCAATAGGCAGTCATCTCAAGGACCTTATAATGCAACTGGTGATTTCCAAAATGGACCCCCTTCACAAGATCCTAATAGTGATTATGCGCCAGATTGCTTCAATCGTTTATGTTGTGATGAGGTACCGATGCAGACAGATGGTTGTGGCTGTAGATGGTAAAATTTAAAATTTAAATTATGTACTCCACTTAATAAAGATAGTAATTGCAGAAACCTCTTTATCAATTTGGCTAAGTATTTGTACATTTAGTGAAATAAAAATTTATAATTAATGTTCTGTGTATAATTTAATTTGAAGTATTCAGAAGCTATTTTTGAGAAACTAGTTTCAGAAACCCAAAAATTTCTTTAGTAAATTAATGCTTATACTGTCTTACAGTAAGAATCTTACTATAGAATCAGGGGACTCTATAGTTTATACAGATGTTTGTACATGTTTGTTGCAGAGTTGTATACTATTAATAAACCCTGAAATTATATTAAGGGTTTAGCGCAGACCCTTAAGATTCAAGATTCCATGAGTGCAGTTAGTAGCACAGTGATATGTACTAAGACACCCTTTGAGGTTCAGTATGTTATTACACTTGGTGCACTCAGTGTAACAACTGTGAACTTCTCCTTGATCCCCAGCCATAATGGAATTTGGGGTAATGAACATGCTAGTGGGGCAAGAGGCTTGTTTCCAGCCTCCTTTTCCAAATTGCTTGTTTTGAAAGATCTTCCCTTTGCCAGTTGTGAATCACCCTATTCAGAAAATTGAATGGCAAATAGGGCCTACTAGGCTCACTTCAAACATGCCCATTCCAAGCATTTTCATCCCAGAAAGGGAGCAAAAAAGATTCCCTCATACAAGATTGGCTAAGTATTTATCTCAAACAGAAATCCAGCTGTTACAAAATTTAGCATGAATCACCCCCATTTATTTTCTGTGAACTCCTGCTTGATTCCCAGCCAAATTGGAATTTCAGGCAATGAGTACAAAAGGCCAGCCTCCTTTTGCAAAGATTAGGGGGCTAGGGTAGTGGCCTCCTTTAGTGGGGCTTAGAGATTAGGCCCATTTGTGCTAGGAAAAATCCTACCAAAAAAAATTGTGAAAGTGATAATTGTTTGAACATTTATTTAAAATATAAGAAAAATACATTAAAACATTTGTAATCTTAAGAGTAATGCTTTTAATAGACGTGCTTCATAGGTGACTGTGTTTTTGCCTTGATGCAGTTGAGCTTCTGCTAATGGCTGTTCTTCTGCTGTCTTAACATCCTTCCCGTATGCTTATTAAGAAAATAAAATAAAAAAATATATATAGTATAAGATTAATGTATAGTTTACCTCCATTCATAAAAGTATTTTAATAGTTACCATTGCCTGTAACTATAAAACTACCTGACCTGTATTTATGTACTGCTATAGTATATTACTTACATAGCATAGTTTAATATACCATAGAATAATATTTTCCCTTAAAGTATAAAACATAAAGCAAAGCATCACATTCTCAGCAACTCGGCAAGTTTTATTTGGTAACTGGCAATTTACCTAAATGAATTTATTTCTTATCTAAAAGAAGCATCCTTTTTGATTAAAATTTTTAGATTAGTCAAAACTTTTCTCAGAAATTACTGGAGATATCATTTCTGTGGACCCATATTTTTCATCTAAAATTGTAAAAATTGTAAATAAAACCACTATTTTGATCAGTAATTTGTGTCTGTTAAATTTTAGTATACCATTAAGACAGAAATTTGGAAAAAAAATTTCATTTTAAATTTAACAATTTTTCAATTCTAATCAAAGCATTTCCACGCCTATATGAACCTTTTTCATTATTTTGATGAGTTTTGATGAGAGGAATATGCCTACATAATATGGCAGAAAATTCTGAAAATGCATCTGTATAGAAGCATTTTTACTATAAAAATACTAATACTATAAATCTTTCTTGATGAAAGATGAGAAATAAATTTTTTAGTACATAAAAAAAATTGCCAAGCCTGACTGAAATATAAAAATATGATAAATAGAACATTGTAGTATAAATAAAACAAAATCTGACCAATCTGAATCTATTATATAGGTAAAGCCATCATAAAAATTAATCACTACAAAATTTTTTGAATATATGAAGCAACAAAAGAAGAAATAACAAAATTTCTAACATAGCTGGGGCCTCATAAAAGAAACTGCACCACTAATAAAGAGAACAAATGGAAATTGTAAAAACATACAAAATAAACTATCTGAAAAATATTATTTTTAAAATTTTAAAATAAGCTCAGGTTAATAAAAACTCATAGGGTGACTAAGAGGAATAGTTTATGTAAATTAGGAAATAGAGATAATAAAGGTTATTTAACTGTGTGCATTAGTTGATAAATAAATTTAGTTACATTGTAGACCAGTGGTAGTCAATCTGGTCCCTAGTGCCCACTACTGGGGGTTCCGGCTTTCATGGTACATGGCAGGAGTTTTGTCCAATACTGTAGCACTTTCCTTTTTTTAAATTTAATTGGCTTTTTAAAAAAATTTCATAGCATTATTTGGAAATATTTTCATTAGGTTTTCATAAAATTCCCCCTGACAATTAAAATTTCAGAAAATTTACTATTTATATCGCCTGTGCATAAGTTCACATTACATAAGTGAAACTAAATGGTGCTATAATGCAACCACAAACAAAAGAGCCTTGTCCCAGAATAGCTTGAGCATATGGTTAGTATGCAGTTAGATTTGTGAGAGTGAGTACGTGCTACAGCTTCAAACAAAATATTGTGAGCCCATGTCTCAAAAAAGTCCAGTACTAGATGGGTAACATATGCATGAGCTACATCCAATGTGTTTATTGAGTCATAAAACCTTATCCAATGAGGCAATGAAGCCAAGTTGATTGCGAGAACGTCTTTCTACAAAGCATCCAAATGATAAGGGCAATCCTATTGAATATCTTAAGGAAATATATACAAAATTTCAACAATCGTTGCATCATTTAAGAAACAACATGCAGAGAATGAAGATGGATTAATTGCCAATTAATCACAATTAATTGGAAAAACTAGTAAAACTATATGTTGGAGAAACTGTAATAATACTCTCTATAAAAGAATTTATCTCAAGCATCTCAATGCATCAGGATATACCTGCAATTTTAAAAATGTGCCCCTAAGCGATTAAGGTTGTAAAAAAACTTGTAAAAAGTATTCTCCAAAACTCATCATTTTCCATGCAGTTGGATTACCATTGCAGATAATTATGCTTTATTGATGGCATATGTATATTATTTTGAAGAAGACCATACATTATGAGAAGAATGTTATTTGCAATAAAAAACATTGCAGATATAGGAGGATTATCTATATTTAATACTGTGAAATCATACTTTACAAAAAAATAATATTCCTTTGATTAATATTGTTGCATGCGCTACTGATGGAGCACAATCAATGGTAGGTCGCTATCGTGGATTTGTTGCTTATTTGAAGGAAGAAGTGTCAAATGGTTTATGTATTCATTGTGTGGTGCACAGACATCTTGTAGGAAAACAGTCTAAGTAAAAGTCTAACTATAATGTTATTAACTATCACCTCATTAACTATAATAATTCGAGCCATAAACAAGATCAAATCCAATGCAAAAATGATAGAATGTTTCAACAGCTTTGCCAGGACAATAATGAAAATTTTATTAGGTTATGCACACAGAAGTCTGGTGGCTATCAAAGGGTACATCTTTGGCTTGTTTTGTAGCATTATATGATAGTGTCATACAGTTTTCTGAAAGTAATAATGAAAAGATTTATTCTGTCAAACTTAGTGAAAGTCTGACAAAGTATTTGGTAAGTAATTATTATTATTATGTAATAAATATAATTATAATTATTATTAAAATAGTAAAGTTACTTCTCTATTTTATAAATCATCATTATATAGAACTGATGGGTGGTTAAAACATTTTACTATTAACAGAGACACAAAAGTGAGTGGTAGGTACAAAAAGGTTGACTTCCACTGTTTTAGACAATGAAAAAAAAATAATACTACTAATCTAAGATTCACTTTAAATGGTTTAACTATTAGTTTAACTTAGTTAAATGGTTTAACTTTGATAGGTTTTTTTTGTTTAGTTTTCGGAACCACTGTAAGGTATTATTTCAGAGGATGAATAAGGATGATATGTATGAGTGTAAATGAAGTGAAACTTATGAAGTGGACTTAGTGAAAGTCTGACAAAGTATTTGGTAAGTAATTATTATTATTATGTAATAAATATAATTATAATTATTATTAAAATAGTAAAGTTACTTCTCTATTTTATAAATCATCATTATATAGAACTGATGGGTGGTTAAAACATTTTACTACTAACAGACACAAAAGTGAGTGGTAGGTACAAAAAGGTTGACTTCCACTGTTTTAGACAATGAAAAAAAAATAATACTACTAATCTAAGATTCACTTTAAATGGTTTAACTATTAGTTTAACTTAGTTAAATGGTTTAACTTTGATAGGTTTTTTTTGTTTAGTTTTCGGAACCACTGTAAGGTATTATTTCAGAGGATGAATAAGGATGATATGTATGAGTGTAAATGAAGTGTAGTCTTGTACAGTCTCAGGTTGACCATTTCTGAGATATGTGGTTAACTGAAACCCAACCACTAAAGAATACCTTGATCTAGTATTCAAATCCATATAAAAGCAACTGTCTTTACTAAGATTTGAACCTTATAACTCTCGACTTCGAATTCAGCTGATTTGCGAAGACGTGTATGTTCACCACTAGACCAACCTGGTGGGTTAACTTTGATGGTTTTTTTTTTTTTTTTTTACCTCCAAGTCCGTATTCAAACAATTCATTCTGGCAGAGGATGAGATGAATGTTTTGCAGTGTGTGAAAAATGCCATGCCTGACCGGGATTCGAACCCAGTGAAAGGTCGAAACCCAGTGAAACCCGGTGAAAGGTCGAGACGCTACCACTCGCACCACGAAGGCCGGCAAGCTAAGTTTAAGTTCATTATGATTAAAATAGTTAATTTTAATTTTTTTAACATTTTATTTTAGAAAAACTCAATGTTTCATTAAAGACTGGAACTGATCATGACTTTAAATCTATAAACATTATTTTCATAAAAACCATAATGAATTAATAAAGTATGATTGTTTTGGGAAAGTGTTTTTAAATTACTTCTTAGAGCTGACAGAAGAACTTCATGAATTCATTCTTTCTGAAGGCAAACATAACTTTTGAAACTACTTTGAAATAAAATTAGATCATAAAATGTGTGTCATACCTGTTTAATATTATTAAAGATAAATAAGTACTAGTATTCAACAAAAAATTATTATGTGCTTTCATCTATCAATAAATTAATAATTAATTTTAACAATTTAATTTTTATTTTTATTCAAATCTATCAACAAAAAATTAAAACTGGTTTTATTAGCAAAATATAGGTAGATTTACCTATGTAAAATAGAATTCTTCACTTATGGATAATTAAAAGTAGAATCAAAGTGACTACACTTACAAAAAGAAGACGAAATAGTGTGCCTATCAACAATTTTTCTGAACATTTAGTTGAGCCACAAATTATACATTGAGATTTTTTTAATATTAACTGCTTCAGAAATGTGTTTCATTTTTTTGTGTTTTTTTTAAACAGTTTACTAATTTTCTCTGTATGTTCATATTGATTACTAATTTTACTGTATTATGAAGTACAGACCAATTGTTTTATAATTTGCTTAGGCCAATATTAATAAAATAATCACTTATTGCATACTAACAGTTTATCTGAGTGCATCAAATTTATCTGACCATTTTAGGGTGCTAGGAATACAAAAACATTCAGAATCACTCTCTTGTACTGTAGTTTAAGAAATTTGTTTATAATATTATTATATGGGATTATTAATACATTAACAAGTATTGAGTAACTTTAACAGAATTTAAGTATGTAGTAATTATTTTTTTATTCTACACATATGAGAAAAAATATTCTTACCTTCACATTGTTCTAAAAATACTAGACATTCTTGAAAAAATGAATCTCTAGAAACAATCATATTTTTTGCTAAATTTTCAATCAATGATAACATACATCTTTTAGCATAAAACCTATAAAAATGTGTAAACAAAATAAATAATCTGGTTAAAATAATCATTGCTATAAAATTATCAGTAGTATATGTAGGTCTCACACTAAAAAGATTTTTTTTCTAATTCAGATATACCTATAACAAATGTAAATAAATATTCTGTAAGAAAAAACATTTTGTAACTTAGAAAATACATGTCCAGCCTGTTATAGCTGACATAACATATATAAAGCTAAGTTTAAGTTCACTATAAGATGCCCATGCCATGTTTATGTTCTCTTGTTACAGAGCCAAACATTTACTTTTTTATAAATATATGTAGTAAAATATTATTTTCCTCTGCCTCTGTGAGAAAATTTACTCTGAAATATTGTTCATAATACATTAAATTTCACAAACATTTTTTTAATTGGAATACAAACTATTTATTATTTTTTTGAATTTTTAGTAAAAAAAAACAAAAAAAACTATGATATGGTTTCTGTTCCCTAAAGTAATAAATTTTCCCAAATACATTATTAGAGTGGATAAGGAACAATTAGTGCATACTATATGAGGAGCCCATGTCTTATCCTGATCACCAATTTTACACTAAAGTACAAATGATCTACTTTTTTAATTAAAGGTGTAATGTCTTTTCTATTTGATTTTACAGTAAACTCACCACATACATAACAAAAGGTATCCACATCATTTACACAATTTCGAGATATTATGACACTGCACTGTTAACAAACATAAGACAGAAATAAGAGTGAATAAAATTAATTAATTCCTAAATCCAGTGCTTAATACAAACAACACAGCTGTGTTAATTAATTCCTAAATCCAGTGCTTAATACAAACAACACAGCTGTGTTTTCAGCTACATGTTTTGACCTACACAGACGTGATTAATCTTGTCCATGAAGTCTCGCTCTTCAATATTAGATATCATATCATAATATGTGACTATGATATGATTTAATTCTTTGTCTAGTATTATTTATTTGTAGCTTACAAATTATCTTAACAAAGTTAAACAATAAAAAATGAGCTAACTAAATACAATATATGAGCTTAAAATGCTTACTATAAGTGAAAAATGAAAAAAATCCTTTTATTAAAATTTAAATTTAAAAAAAAATGGTGGGTGATAGATAGGATTCTAAGTTCATATTCGTTTTCAGCATCAAAAAACAAATTAAAACCATGTATCGCATGTTAGGAAACAAAAATTATGTTTATCACCGTTTATTTAAAAGCCATAAATTGAATTTGGACGTAAAATCTTGATTCTATTTTACAGGGTTGAATCCTAGACCTTGGCTTTGCATTAGTAAAAAGAATGGAATTGTTAAGATGTGACTCTATTGCAGGATCTTGAAAGTGTCCTGAACAGAAAAAATAATAATGAGATCTTGAGTAGAATGAATAAGGTGACAGAAGTGCTAAATACCATCAAATGTGGAGAACTTTAGTGTTTAATTCACAACATGTGTAACATTCTTTTATACATTTTGCAGAGAAAGGTACTTAAAAGAATAATATTCTAAGTAAAGGAATTAAGAATATGGTTCTCCAGATTCACAACTGAACTTCTAAAAGCAGCGATCAACAAATTAAGGATAGCCCAGACGATTATTTAAAATTTTTTTATATAAGGTTTTTGTTAAAAATATGTTCATCTTGTCCAAGTTTTGTTTTAAAAATGAGGTATTTCAATAACAGCTCATGCTAACTGCCTTTCTTGAGATAACCTTTTATCTTATCCTATCATATGACAAACGTATCACATATCTTACCATATACCGCAAAGAGCATTTGTAGGGGAATGGGTTTGAATGGAACAGTCTGAGATGAAAATTTATCTAAGATATTCAGTTCCTACTAATCCTGTCCAAAGGGACATTGTATTGTTCTTTTTTTTATTTTTACCTTTATAAATACAGGTAGAAATAACCATTTTTTTGCATTTTGTAAATAGTCATTGTACTCATTTTTGTTGTATTTATTTATAAACCTAATTTTTTGTCAGTTTTTCAGTATCAATTAGTGAACATCTTCTGTATCTTCATACTTTTTACTCTTAATGAAATAAATGTTATTAATATTAATTAATTGTACCTCTAACCTGAAGGCTTGGAAACTAAAAAAAAGTCTATGAATTCAAAATATTAAAACTAAGATTTTATTTTTAATCTAAAAATTGAGTGTGTAGGAAGAAATAATAAAAAAACTTATTTAATGACTTTGTTTTTACAAAATATATTATGTCTACTTACATATTATTTATGGAAATTATAAAAAGATTACAAGGGAAAATGCAGCCATCAAGAATAGTCAACAAATATGATTTTATATAATTTTGTATCAATTTCCTTCCATAGAATGTACCAATATTATTTTATATTTATTTGCAAATAATGAATGTTTTAAAATTTAAAATCAGAAGGCAAATACAACTATACCTTATTTAAGTTAATATTATCAGTGTAATACTTATTAGTTGATTTGAATGTTATTTTCTGGCTTTTCTAGCATTATCACTCTGTTTTGATGCGTTTAAAGTGCCTCCATTCTCAAAACGGCTTATAGCGTTCTTGAGAGCTAAAAGTTAACTATTACTACTTTTATCACTCAAGGGTGTTAATAGAATGCTGGGAAAGTCAGATCAATTATGATAATCCTAGCAGAAATATAAAATATGTTAAAATTTTAATATTTATTAGGTTTAATCCCAAAATAATACTTATTTCTTTTAATGTCTAAAGGTAAATTATTCAATAATGTTATAGCAGTGATGAACAGTACTGGACAAGATTATCAAGTTCGACTTATTATTTTTTTTACTTCACACAAGGAACAGGCTTATGGTTAATTACTGTTACCCACTCTCTTTTTACGATGAGAAATGAATTTTATAGCACATGAAAAATGTGGAATTGAATCCAGAATCTTCTGGATGAAAGGCAAAAACACTAGTACTCTGCCACATATTGAAAATAAAATATAATTTTCTACATTTTGACTAATTTTTTATATTTCTGTAAACCAAAGCATGCAAAATATTTTTATAGGTTAATTTAAAAAATACAATAAAAAAGTAAGAAAGTACAGAGACGGCAGAAAAAACAAATGGTTTTGAATCAGACTGTACATGTCGCCAATTTGAATGGGACGAATGACATTGTACACTTCACTCAATGTCATTTCAGTAGCAATCTATTCCTGGAACAAACAATATTGTGCATTCATGGTAGACATATTTTAATTCGGGCTATTCTGTAGTCAAAATTTAGCAGTTGTTTTGTACAAGTCTGTAGTTGGTAGGAACAGTAGTGTTCCCAGTCGCAATACAATAATGCACTGGTTAATAATTTTAGAGAAACAGCTTCATCTTTAAAAAGGAAACCCACAGGCCATTCATACTTCCTTAAATATCAAAGCATTGCGTCAGTCAATAATCAGTAGTCTACGCCGCCCTACCACACAGCAAGCCGCTGAGCTGGGCATATCAGTGTTCATAGGATAGTGCATATATATCTTCATTTTCATCCACATAAAACTGTAGCAGTTCAAGAATTAGGTGAATGTGATTTTCAAAAGCGAAAAGAGTGTGCCGATTCAATTATGGACATTCTTACTAACGATACAATCATCATAATGTCAGATAAGGCCCACTTCACCTTTCTGGCAGTGTGAACAAACAAAATTTCCATTGCTGGGAGGCAGAAAATCCTTGTAAGCTTCACGAGAGTCTACTTCATTGTGAACGTGTAAGAGTTTGATGCATCGTGGCTAAATTCGGAGTGATAGGTCAGGTCAATATTTTTTATGAAGAAAATGGCCGAGCTGTTTTGATTACTTCAGTTCGTTATGTGGAAGTGCTGAATAATTTACTTGCACCAGAGTTACGTGATCTTGAAATTAATACTGCAAATGTATAATATAAACTGGGCTAATGCTTACACAGCAAGAATGTCAATGAATGTGCTACGACAATTTCCAGGATGTGCCATTTCAAGAAATAATTGATCTTTCATGGCCTTTTCCCCCTTCCCAGATCTATCGACGAATGATTATTTTCTACGGGGATATTTGAAGTCAAAAGTGTATGTTGGAAGGCCTCAAACAACTGAAGAACTGAAGTTAGCGGTATTGCTGCTATTCGCAAATAGCAGCAATACTGAATTACTTGTTAGTGCAAGCAGTGGAAAACTTACAGGTACGTTTGTAGGAATGTGTGAGGAATGGTGGTTGCCACTCATCAGACATAATTTTTAAAACAAAACAAACTTCAGAATTTAAGTGATATAATTAATAATGGCAAGAAATGAAGTTTCAAATCTATTAATAAAATCTTTTCTTACGTCATATTTCTGATTTGTATATTCATTTCATAACCATCCGGTTTTTGCTGGTTCCTGTATAAGCTTAATAATAATAATAAACTTGAAATGTACATACCAAGTATCAGTTCCAAGCTTTTTATTGTAAGGCTCTAAACTTTTTATAATTCTTGATATTCCAAATTCATAATTTCCTTTTGCACAGTAAAGAGTTCTGAAAAAATAAAAAAAGGTATTTTAATTACGTCCAGTACGGAATTTTAGGAATGTTACTGACAACAAAATCTAGATGTGAACAATTACTAAGTTCTATAGATTCATGACTGAGTTCACTCTTTACTAGCCATCTTGTAAGTTGAAAATCTCAGTAATTCTGTCATAATTGGAACCAACACTGAGGTTTATCTTGGTTTTATAAACTGTTTCCTTTTAAAGTAAAGATTTATCTTTGAATAGGGAAATGTCTTGGGAAAGGTTAGGCAGAGACCAGGCATATTGTTTTCTGAGAAAACTTCTGCTATGCTCAGAAAAAGATATCATCTATCATATTGATAAAGACTCCAATACACTTAAGAGTATTTCTGTTTACCATCTTTTGAGAAGGGCTATCTCTTTATGCAAAAATTTGATTTACATGCAATTTAATTTTTGAGTTCTGTATATTTAGAAATGAAACTGATGTTTTAGTGAGTGCTAGGACAAATTTCATTAATTAATTTATTAGAAGTTGTATTCATGTTTATTATGCTTTGGACAAAAACATGTAGTCATCACAAGAAGTGAATATACAAGCACAAATGAAATCAATGTGATACGAAATTGATAGTTAAAAAAAATCAATGGCTAGTTAGCACTGTTGTTTTAATTACAGAAGTGGTATCTTGAAAAACGTGGATCTCATTAGTAAACATGTAAATTCAAATCAATTTGAATGTACATGTTTACAAAACGTATTGATCAATTTTTTGTTTAAGGTTATTAACTAATTTAATTAAATCAGTAGTACTCTATGAAACAATCTTTTACTGCATGCTGATAAGCAACACAAATTCATATTAGCAGAACAGATTCCAGTATAATTACTACACATTTCATCACCTTTAGTTATCTAAGTATTAGTATTTAATCAGAAAAATAATTCCTGTTAATAAAAGAATAATTGAGAACTTACCCTATAACGAGATTTACAATACAAAGATGAAAAACCTTTTTATCAGGTTCTTCATAAGCAAGACGTTCTTCTTCTTTTTCAATTTTTCTCATTAATTCTTCTGCTTCATCATTCTGAGCTGTCATTATGTAGGAAACACACAGATTGGCAAGCACAATTGCACTAACACCTAAAATCTAAAAAATAAATAAATATAAAGAAAAAAACTTAAGTTACAATACTCCTTGATTATTCCATTTCTAAAGGAAGACATGGGAAGATCCGTGTGGCAGGGATGTCAACAGTATGACAGGTGCATTTCATGTAAATTGTGTCTATCATAATGAACAAAGAAATTTTTTATACTGAAAATACCCTTAAATATGCCCCTCCATATGAAATCGTAAATATTTTTATATTTTAAATTACTCTTTCAATTATGTTCAGCAGTAGACTAGTTATGAATCTTACGTCAAGAGATTCGGTACTCTTAAAAAAATATGTAATTTGAATGAGCTCAGTACTAAACAGTATTAATCATTAATGTTTTTCGGTTAAGATAAATGAACTTTAACAAGTCCAGAATTAACAAAGGCAGAGTTTATGTCATATTACAAACAAGATGAAGTTGAGATTTTTTCAATATAAACTTAAAAAAAAGAAAAATATTTTTTGGTTTTGACTAGTTTTATTCTTCAGTAATATTTTGCAGTCTGCTTTTTGAAAAAATCTATTTAGTTGTAAGGTGTTACAACTTGAAAGATTATGTTTCTCACAATTTATGAAAAAGATGGGAAACAATCAATAAAAAAGAATATTCAAATCTGCAAACAATAAACAGGGACCAGAAGAAAAAATATCTTTTTATATCTATTATATTTAAACATAAATATTTTAAGACTTAAAGTAGCTCAAAAGAATTACTTTTTGTAATTATTAATTTAAAGAACCTTTTTGTTACACAAATTTGAGAAAATGTCAACGTGCTAGTTATATTCTTAACCATAGTAGATTCTGATCAGTGTATTACAAATACCAAAGACTGAATTCAAACACAGTTAATTTCTTATGACCGAAATTGACTGTTTTATATCCTTCATTACATATCTATTTTAGCACTTTCCTACCAGAAAATAATTCTTTTTCTTGTTGTATACATTTGAGGATTTGTTGTACAAAATGAGGATGTATTTTTTCTTCTTTTATTTATCTGAGGGCTGATAAAATATCTATTTGAGAGGATATAAACAAAATATTATGGAAATTATAAAAAGGGGCTTTCAAAATCCTGACAAAATGAGCTAATCCATCTAAACATGAACAAATAAATTTCTTCTATGAATTACTTCAGGGTCTGTGGAACTGAGAATTATTACAGACTGAATATGTTCTAATTTCTGATTTTAATTAACAGTTGTACAGTTGATACAACCCACAGTCATGCAGATACATTCAGTTCTATTACATAATAACCAAATTGTTACTATTTGTCATTACCACAACATATAAAGAAAAAAATTCTATTCGTACATGTCATGGCTAAGAGAATTAATTTTTAATTACAGACACAATTAATGAATTTTTCTCTGACACATAAATATTCTGAACACAAAATAAATGTAGTTTAAGAGCTACATAATAAAATCTAAAAATAGTATTTTCTTGAATATTAAGTTAGGGATGCCTTAATCATTAGAGGTAAGAGAAAGACTCTGAAATATACACAGATATTATCTGTTAAAGAAACAGATTACGACTTTGCCAGTGATTGAAAAAAACAAACTTTTGACTAATCAGAAAACTAAACTTTTTAGTGTCCCCATTATTAGTTGTCTAAGCCATGGTCATTAACATCCAAAAATTTAGGCCTCTGGGAGAGAGAGACTTCAAAGAGACATCTCGATCTGAAATTATAGCCCTAATGGGAGCATTATTTCTGATATCAATAAAAACGAAAACCACTCTAATGTTTTGAAACTGTGAGCAAGTGATGTCAGTGGAATAATTATTCTCAGGGCTAATTCTAGCAGAAGGCAATTTTTGTTTTTGATGAGATATTAGCATTTTGATGATGTTAGATCCAGAAAGGAACTGAAAACGACAAATTGGTAGTAATTACGGAATTTCATTCTAATTTCATTAGTAACCACCAAAATAGCTACAATGTGGGTGAATATGCCACAATGGACAAAATGTTAGTTGCATTCCGTGGCCACTGGAGCTCGATATAATACGTGCCACTAAAATTTGCCAAGCATGGCATAAAATTTTGTGCATTATGTAATTCCAAAAGATTTTACATTCTAAATTTGGAAATATACTGCAGTAAGCAGAAAGACTGTCCATATCAAGTTTCAAACAAACATTCAGATGTCATAAAATGCTTGATTATTCCCATAGAAAAATCAAATATAAATATTATAGCCAACAACTAGTGTAGCTGTTTTGAGTTGGCTGAATATTTGCTACAACAAAGTTTGACATTTTTAGGAATGTTAAAAAAAAGTGAAATTCCTTCTGAATTTCTCATAGATCTGTCTTGCTCTGTTGGTTCAAGTATTTTTCATTCCAACATGACAAGACATTTGTGTTATACATACTGAAAAGGAAAAAAGCAGTCCTACTACCATCAACAATGCAATACAATGACAATGTAGACCCAGAAAGCAGAAACTCTATGAAGATTATAGATTATAAAACAAAAGCGGGGTTGATTCTGTTGACAAGTTGTAAGAAAAACAAAAAGACCTCTTGCCATATTTTTTCATTAACTTGATTTAGCCCAAGTCAATTCATTCAGAATTTTTCTGTTCAATCACCCAAAAATTGTGGAAAAGAGGATGGATAGGAAAGAATGTCTTACTGAATTAGCAAAAGAATTGATAAAGAGCAACTTGAAACAAAGGACAACATTTCTGTACCTACCGATAGACATAAAAGGGCTTTTAGAGAAGTGAACTACACAAGAGAGACCGACGTCTAAAAAAAAATGTTATATTTGTGGAACACAAAATACACCGACTGATGTTACATATTACTTGCTATGGAACATTGCAAGACATCTGCGAAGACTATGTCTTCTGTAAAGTTACCTGCAAGCTATGCAATCTTGTATGACGAAGAGGAAGAGTAACATTCTTTATGTTTTAAAATAAAAATTAGTACTTGAGTTGCCTAATTTAAAATTTTTTTGACTGTTAGTTTTATATACCAATCTAAGTTTTTTTTTAGTCTACTTCTAAAGGTAAATAAAAAATTTTATTTTCTGTATTTTGTGTTACGTTTTTAATAAAAATGAGTTCCTATAATGATGTTGGGAATAAACCTCCCTCGTTCCTTAATCGTGCAATTACAAATTGTAGTTCTAAGTCTTTTAAAAATTGGGAATAAATGATTTGCAGTCCAAACACTGCAGCACACCCTGTTATACGAGGGTTGTTTTTTTTTAACCTCCAATTGTGGATCTAAGTGAACGAGAGATAAGCCGGAACCAGGTCTGCGCATCATGCGAGTGCACTCCCCCACAACCTCTACCATTACATCAGTCAATGCTCCTGCCAAGTGTGAGTTGCAAAGTGTGATATGTTTTCTACAAGCAGAAGGATGTAGCACTGCTGAAATCCATCACAGAATGGGCCTAGTATATGGCGATAACTTTATGAATGATAGTAGTGTACGGGAATAGTGTAAGAAATTTAAATAAGGGCGAATGGACGTCCATGATGAAGGCTGGAAAGGACACTAGTTCTTGCCCGCATGTTACACGTGAGCGTGGTTGAGCGTGTTGATGATTTTGTCCACAACAAAGGAGGTTTATGCAGAAATCCTAGAAATTTCAAGCTCTTCTCTGTACACAATTGTGACTAAAGACCTAGGATGCCAGATCTGTGGGCACGATGGCTACCAAAAATGTTGAGGGACGATCACAAAACGCAGCGGATGGCATCAACCTTAATGTTTCTCACGTGCTACGATAATGAGGGGAAAGAGTTTATAAAGTCTATAGATTCAGTATGACCATCTAGAAGAACAGTGGATGCACACTTCTTTTCCAAACAAGCAAAAAAAGTTCAAACGTACACTGAGCAACAGGAAAACATTGGCTACAATTTTTTGGGACTAAAAAGGTGTCTTGTTGGTGGACTTTATGCAGCAGAGGACAACAACAACAAAGAAGGTTTATTGTGAATCTTTACGTCGCCTCCGTAGAGCAATCTAGAACAAACAAAGAGGCATGCTCTCGTCCAACGTGGTTTTGATCCATGACAATTCATGAACCCACTGTGCCAACATGACGCAAGACCTTCTCAAACAATTCAAATGGGAAGTTATCGACTATCCTCCATATGATCCAGACCTAGCACCTAGGGATTTTCACCTCTTTAGAGAATTGAAAGCATGGTTGGGCAGACAACACTTTGCCATCAACGAAGAACTTCAGGAGGCTGTCAAGATGTACCTTACCTCGCTGGCGGCAAACTTCTTTGAAGAGAAAATCGGAAAGCTGGTGTCATGATACCACAAATGCCTCAGTAGTTTTGGCAACTATGTAAAAAAATTAAGTTAGATACTACTCAACATTTTAGTAATGAAGTCATTTTGTTATGTCAATTTTTTTTTTTTGTAGCCCATTGTAGGTTAAAAAAAACAGCTCTCATATTATACAGTAATGAGTGCATGGTGAAGGGTTAACAAGAAATATTATCATGCAGAAGAATGAGATTACTTACATTGTTATAATACTTCTTAACAATAGGTTCGTAGAATCCAGTTGCTTCTTTAAATTTATTATCCTGCATAAAAAGTACATGAGCAACATGAAGTCTCCATGTATCATTTTCATTACAAAATTCTACAGATTTATGAAATATATTTTCAACTTGTGAGTACTGTTCTAGATCCCAGTAAATTTTTGCTTGCGCCATTAATACAGGAATATACCTAAAAGAAAATGTGAATTATAAAAAAAAATTATCTGTAATGAAAAAATTTACTTTACTAACATAATTTCCATTTTTTTTCTTTATTAAAATTACAGAAATCTTTTACTAAAATTACTTTTGTTTCAAAATTAAATTATTTGTATAATTTAAAATATGGCTTACTTGTCTAATGTTTCTTCATAATCTGCTACAGATTTCTTTACAGCAATATCGTCATGCATATCTCTTGCCTCTTGAACACGTTTTGTTGCTTTTCTTAACGCATCGGTATGTCTTGATGCTATTTCATCAAACTTACGATAAGCCTCTTCTGGTGAACTTTGTTGAGTTATTAAAGCATCAAAGAAATCATATAGATACTGAGAAAAATACAAAATAAATTAATAAAAGATCAATTAATTTTTATCATTTAAATTTTTATTTTATTTGATCAACTTATAAAACTAACTTAAATTAGGAATTTAAAAAATGGTTTTATAAATTAAATTATGAAGTAATTAACAATAAATTTAAAGTTATTCTATGAACTAATGTCCAGTGAGAAGTCTGGCTGTACAAATTATTGTCCAGTTGGATACTTCTATCCATGTAACATTCCAGGGATGGGTGAGTGTATTCCCAAGTCTATTAGGAAGCCTAAGTCTATTTGTCAACAGATCTTACATTTTTGAATGATAAATGGTATAAATATATTATACAGCAATAAATATATTATTGCTGCAATATATATATATATTTTTTTTAATGTTTTTTCCCCCTGTATTAGTATATTAGTAATTCAAATTAAAAAAAAAACTATGTATTAAAAGTTAGTACATTATTCTATGTAATGTTTTAGGATGTAAAAGAATTCAATAAAGAAACAAAAATCATATTTTTAATATATCTGTTTTTATTTTGAAATATTTCTTTCAAATAAAAATTAAAAAAAAACTCAATTTTAGAAACTTTCAAGATCTACTTCAAGATCAAGAAGATCTACTAAAATTCACTCATAAGCAGGAGTAAGATCTGAATTGATTACTACCCAGATAATATGTATTCTGTTCCCTTCATACTAATGAATACTGAATTAAATTAAAATACTGATTTAAATTCTAAAAGTAAAATTTTTTTCAAAAATGTAATACCTACATATAAATAATTAAATTATTTAATACAATATTGAATCTATGTTTTGTCTCATGGTGACCACAACTGTAAACTCAGAAAAAGTTTAATTTTACTTTGAATTTTAACAAGAATAAATAATTTAGAAGTACTTGTTTTAATTATATCAAATGATAGTGTACATTTCCAGCAACTGAAAATTAAACTTAATGTAAATGGCCAGTGCAGGATTTTGACTTTAATCTTTAGGTTAACATAAAGTGCTTTACATAAAATATCACGATTTACTGTCAAACAATAAATTACTGTGATTCTTCATCAGAAGATTGGAGAATCTTGTTAATAAACCTTTATTCTAAATCATTGCTGTAATTAGAAATGTTTATATCAACAAAATTATTTTAATTTTTTTTAAAGATTTAATATAATTTTTAAATTAAAAATAAATTGCAATAAGTATTTTCTGAAATCAATAATGATTATAACTGAATTACTAACCGGAGTTAAATATTTGTATGTTAGATGAGTATTTTCAGCAAGTACATCTGCAGCAAGATCATAATATTCATATTTGCAATAGAGTAGAAGAAGATTACCAAGTGTTTCAGGAGGAAATGGATTTTGCTGTAATAAAAATTGAAGTTTTTCAAATCCTTCTGTCGGACGAGTTTCCATATTCATTAATGCCTGGTTATGTAATGTAACTGCATCTAATTCTTCTTCAGATCGTGGAGGCATATCAGTTAATGCTTCTTTTGCAGAATCCACTACAATCAAGCAATAAATTTTCAATTTATAATTAAGTAATTAGAAATTTGTAACATGATGAAAGCAGGTGTGTGAAAGGAGTGTGTCAGTCATACTTGGATCATAACAGTATGTATATTTTACATTTATTCTGCGTAAAATGAACTGGTTTTGGTATGGTGTTCAATTCAATGTCCAGTTTAACAGTAATTTAATTACTGTTGCATTTTTTAGCATGTAATAGTAGTAATTTTGTAATTATATAGGTTAATTTTATCAAAATGAATGCTACTATCTCTAATATTTTTCTGTTTCTCCTTGTATATATATTTCCTAATATTAAATTCCTAATTTTAGTAAAAACAAGGAATAATTAATTCAGTGTCAGTTGGTTAAACATCAATAATGCAATAAAACTTGAGTAAGGTTTGATCATTATCATCAATACACCATGGTTTCATTTATGTTGATGATCATTTATATTAATGAGAAGTGTAAATAAAGAACAGTTAAAAAATTCCAAGTCTCTGCAAACAATTAAACCTATACTCTTCTGAGTAACCATCAATAGTTCTCAACCTGACCAACTAAGAATAATACTGAAGGAATGTTTGATAAAGATGGATGTGAAACTTAAATCGCTTCATAACATGTCAGAGAATGAGTTTTGCAAACTCATTCATCATTTGTTTAATTGTAGTAAAACATACTATAAGGAACAAAATCCGTAACAATGTTTAATTATATTTTTATAACAACACTACAAGTCAATAAAACAGAATAGAATACTGATAGAGATGCAAATTATTTTTAAAATGTAAGCCATTACTGATTTCATTAATGTAAAAATAAGAGTTATAAATAATCAAAGGATCTACCAGTGAACTATACAAAAGTATATAAGGTAGTAAGTATATAAGGCAGGTAGAGCCAATTTATTTTCTAGCTAATGGTATGCAAAGGAGAATTGTGTCCACTGTCATATCAGAAACATATAACTTGTTTCAATTCACTTACAAGATAAGTATCTAATTAGTCACTGCAGAATAGCTGCAACATGAGTAAAATAAAACAACATTAAAATTTTAAGTAGTCTAGTATAAGTTATCTGAGTGTTCAATCAATATTTTTTCATAATTTTATTGCTAGGTGAAACTTGCATTGCATTTGTCAATCAACATGACAAAATTTGAAACTAAATTTACAACAATAAAGTTGAAATTATAAGTACAACTTGCAGATTATTTATGTCTATCAGTCTAAACAGTAAAACTGACTAAAACAGTAAAATTAATTATTACAAAGCTAGAAAGATGTTTTCATCTTAATTGAGACAATTAAATTTTATCTAAAAAATTTATTTAAAAATAAATTTTTTTATTTTTTTTAAATAAAATTTTATTCTACTCTAAATTTCTTTGGTAATTTCATTTATTTTAGTTAACAACTGCTTATTGATAAAATGTGAACAAAATGATAGAAAAAAGTTAAGTCCATACCAATTTTCAAAAATACTTCCCAAAAAATATTTTCTGAGGTTCTGCCTTTTCTTAGCAGAAAAATGCAGGCAGTAACTCGACGTATATTAATTTTTTTGTCCCTTTTTTCAATATTATGTAGGACAATTTTTTTTAGAAAATGGTCATGCAGTAAACTGTGCACAAAAAAACTACAGGTAAATTAAAATCAGAAGGTAATATCAATCCATTACAATCTCTTTATTACTTTATTTGTTGATTTATTTCTTTCAGGAAAAGTCGAAACATGAATTAACAGTTGTATGTTTATATACATTTGCACAAATATTTATCAGACATTTAATAGACAATGTGTAGTGAACATAGTTAAAATTATCATTAAGCAACATGTTAAATAAATATTCTATAATTTAACTCAACTTCTTCAAAGGAGATGTTTGAAGGAGTTATCATTAAGCTGTATTCTTTAGCACTCACAGATTCTGTGAATGGAGAAGGGTTGTTATTTCCCAATAATAATGTATGTGCAATTTTTTATTAACTTTTATTTTTATTAACATCCTAAGACAGGACAAAACCTACTTAACTGACGCCAATTTATTTCCTAGCTAATGGCATGCAAAGGATAATTGTGACCGCTATCACATCAGAAACATGTGTAATTATTTGACTTACAGTTGTTTATGACGCAGTCTGAATTAAATAAAATATATTTTATTTATATATCTATATGACCTGAAAATAATTAATGTACTTTGGACTGTTTAAAAGTGAGTTAATCCTCTTCAGATCAGTACAAATATCTTAACACAAATCGCATGATGCTGTAATAAAATTTTGTATTTCAAAATTTAAAAAAAAATTGATGTAGACTACTACATGACTTCCTTGCATGCTTATTAAATTACATTACACATTTTTATTTTAAATGTGAAGTACATAAAATTTTATTTTATTAATAACTTCTGATATTTTTTCATATATTTTTTTTATTGTTGTTATTGAATTATTATTTATTGTAAAACATTTTTTACAATCAGAGGTTAATCATTATTAATAAATCAATATATTTAAATAAAAAAAAAAGCTAAAATAAGTGATGAAGTTGGAAAGTGATAGTCGATGTGTTTTTCTATTGTAAGATCCAAATATTTCATTAATTAAAATTTATTTATTTGGCTGTAACTCTGGAACCAATGAAAACAAATACCACTTATGTATGTCGTTGAAAAGCTGTCAATGAGGGCTTATTACTGCAGTTAAGTAAAAGTCCAAAATCCAATTTTTTTTTGATTTTCAACTTTTATGGACACTTTTGGTCCAGTCGATTGCAGTCAAAAAGGGAAGTGAGCAACTAGATGTTACAACAGTCCTAAATCCAAAATTTCAACATCCTACGGCTTTTTGAGTTATGTGAGAAACATACTCACATACATACGTACATATGTACAGATGTCATGCCGAAACTAGTCAAATTGGATTCAGGGAAGGTCAAAATGAATATTTCCATTGAAATTTAAAAACTGAAATTTTTCACAATCAAAATATTTCCTTTACTTCATACAAGGAAGTAAAAAAGATTAAA
Source organism: Lycorma delicatula (assembly GCF_047948215.1). NCBI lineage: Eukaryota > Metazoa > Arthropoda > Insecta > Hemiptera > Fulgoridae > Lycorma > Lycorma delicatula. Next base: position 89,884,481 of record NC_134459.1, on the reverse strand, counting down.
TAATTGTATTACCTTTTCCCAATATTCTTAACACAGATCATAGAACATTTTTAAAAGTAATTTTTCATAGTTAAATGTAACTTACATGATTTAAGTTGGTATTCAATAGCAGCTTTTAAATTAAATGCTTCAATTAAAGCTGTCTCATGCAATGTAAGCGTGTTTCCAACACTACGAACTTCAATGCCTTCTGTTGCCATTCCAACACTTAGTTCTGGATATTCTCTTATACCCCTTTCAATTATATCACCTATAAACAATCATTAATAACTTTTATGTAGAATAAAATTATTGTTTGATGGCATATTAATATTTTCAACATAGTACATTGTGACCATCCTTACATAATTGTTTCAGTAAACAATTACAAACTCATAATACAAACTTGATGATAATTATTTTCAATACATTTAGCATACATTATTTTTACAATTTTTAGGTTTAATGTGAAGACTGGTCAGATCCTCTACAAGACAATGGCTTCACCATAAAGTCAGTTATGTTTACAAAATATCAAAGTAATGCAAGTTTTATACTGTTACAGACATATTCTTTCTTAAAAAGCAATTTTGTAGTAACAATACCATCGGTTTGATAATGAAACTTTGATTATAAGATTACTGTTAGAATATCTTTAGTTCATACTTAAGATATACTTAGTTCATACTCAAACAAAAAACCCAAAATCATATAACAGAGAATATGAAAGTATACTTATAAATAAATATATACATTAATAATTACCAATGTGTTTAAGAGCTGCTGTATATTCCTTAAGCCTGTAATAACACAGAGCAACATTGTATGATAAATGGGGATTATATCCTAAAATCATCAGTGCTGTTGAAAATTTTTGTAGTGCATCATCATAATGTCCTTCCTGTTTGGAAAAAAATCACAACAAAATTACATTGCAAGCAACTTAGGAAGAGAATTAACTCACTTTTAAACAGGACGAAGCACATTAACTTTTTTCAGTGCATACAGTAAATATATTTTATTTAATTCAGATTGGCTTATGACCTGTAAGTCAGATAATAATACAGTAGAGTTAGGTAGGTTTGTCCTATCTTAGGATGTTAATAAAAATAAAAATTAATAAAAAATTACACAGATGTTATTATTGCAAAAATAATATTTTATTAAAAAAAATTATATCTAATAATTTTCTCATGATCAGCTTAGATTCTCAATTAATAAATGAAGTAACTGATTGATCCTTGATTCTTCCAAAAATTTCTTTATGAAGTAATGAATCACAGGCAATTCAATAATAACAAACATTAATTTTACAATCAAATAGAACTTCAAGATAAGTAAATAATATATTAGGAGTGCAGTGTGTGTTAACTTACATTGTGATAATGTAAAAAAAATGTGTAGGGTACATTATGCATAATGTAGTATAAACATACATGTATGCAATATAGTACAATAATGCATATGAGTACATTATATACATGCAATATATACATTATGCGTATGTTATTAACTCATAAGTTAATTTTTTTTAGTAATAAGTAACTTGTGGATTCATATATCCTCACATTGTTAACCAAAAAATGTGGGGACATTACAAATATAAACCTCGCTGTGAATTTTTATACATTAAGCATAGAATGCAATGGAATTAAGTATAGAATAGTATTAAATTTGCTGCTGATTATATAAAATATTTTGAATTTAGGTTCTATACAGAGTTGTCCAGGAATTTCCTAGAAGATTGTATAAACTAGGTGTACTTGTTAATTTTCTCAAATTAAATTCTTTAAAATAAATTTATGCCAAACCTAAAAAAGTAAGTTTCTCAACCCTTTTTTTGGCTTTATAATATTTTTTTTGAACTGGTGGAGGTGCAGTTCTGGGATCCATTTTTTAATTTTTTTGCCGATGTTGATTGGCGATGAAGATTGTTAAAAATTATAATTATTTAAAAAATTCAAACATAACCAAATCAACAAAACATTTTCAGTCACCCTTGTAAACCTCTCATGACTGGTGTAGCTGATCTCATCTTAAGTTACTGCTGATAGTTTTAAAATTACACAGACAGATAGATGTTTAGATTAGAATTCTGTTGAAAATTTCAACCAAGTCTGTGCATTTAGTGTATGTTTATGTATTTAATATATTTAAATGTATTATGATGTGATTTATGCTGAAAGTTGGCGCTGATTCTTTCAATAATTTAAGTCTTGATTTCTTGTTATTACAAATATTTTATTGTGATTGAAATATTATAACATTTCAGGTTCCAAGATTTAAACAGGAGCTACAAAAAAGTGAACATTTATGAGTATTTAAAAAACTAAAAAAAATTACAATGAAATTGTAAACCGTAGTAAGAGTCTCGCAGATGTCATTTCTTCCACTCAAAAAATAAAAATTTCTGTAATATAAATAAAACTGTTTTTACCAAAATGATACTGATATCAAAAAAGGTAAGACACTACATTTCTATTATCAGAATCTGTTATTAATTTAGATTTTTCTTTTAAAAAAATATATGTTAAATATATAGATGACAATAGACAATTTCTTTAATTAAACAAAAAATAATCATAAGAATTGTATTATTTATGTAAATGTAATGATTCATTACATCAAATATATGAAATCGAGCCGTTAAAGAGTTTTATAACAAATTTTTCTTTTTTTTTTCTTATTATACGGAACACTTAAACATTGTTTATTATCTATTATTGTGTATCTATTATCTACTACATATATTTAACATGTATTTTTTTTTTAAAGAAAATTCTAAGTTAATAACAGAATTTGATAATAGAAATTTAGTGTGTCTTACCTTTTTTGATATCAGTATCATTTTGGTAAAAACAGTTTTATTTGTATTGCAGAATTGTATGGTTTTTTGAGCAGAAGAAATGATATCTGCAACACTCTTACCATATGGTTTACAATTTCATTTTTTTTATATCACTGTATTTGTTAGATTATTCTTTTTATTTATTAATTTTTTTTTTTTTATGAATTATTGATTGTTACCCTATGGATTTATTATTAAAATTTATTGCCTTAGAACAAAAAAAATTGCCAGTTTTTTTTTTTGTTGTTAGTCATATCATTCACTTTTAACCATATTTTCCTGTTTTTAATAAAACTAGTATAATCTCTTGTAAACTAATAGTTTTATTTTTTTTTTAAGAAGTGATGGGAATTAAAAAAATTGTTTCATCTTCAGTATTTTTATTTACATAACAGCATTCACTATTAAAACAAGCTGTAATATACTTTCTTTTAAATTTTATTATTTCAAGTACATTATCAAGTTTTAGTACGCTACCTAATACTATCAAGTACTGCTATCTAGCGGCGCGATTCGTAAAGTCACCGTAAAAAAATGAATGAAATGACATATTCGAGTCCCGCGGTTCATCAAATTGAAAAAAAAAACTTGTCTAACAAAATTCGAGGTATTCTTGAAAGTATTCTTTATTACATCTAATTGAACTGAAATATAATATTTCACGCTTATTCACGCCCAGGCGTGAATCCAGATAAACCAGGGTGACAATTTCATGTTTCCAACGCATGGGTGGAGAATTTTCGTTGGTAACTAATACTAAGTTCCAAACACAAAGATTACGTGATGGAAATCGCTTACTCAATAAATGGCGATGCTGTTAAATGAAAGACTGTGAATTCAGATCAGAAACTAATTCTAAATGAATCGCTTTAGTGATGAGACATATAAAAAGTGCTATACTTGATGTTTTAGATCTCTGCCCGCCATGGCGAATCATAATTGGACCGCCGTAGTCTACTGCGCAAGTAGAAAATGGCCGGGAAGGAATTACTCTGGAGGGTGGTAGTTGACAAAGCTGTTGTACTTGGGTTTTTTCAATATATCAATAGCACGTCAAACATTTATGAATGATAGAGGAAATAACTCTCTTGCCATTTATTATCCAATATTTTTGTCGTAACGAATAATAAGTTGAACACTAGCATGCAATAATCGCATGTGTTCAGCATTAATGATTAGTTTCGTGATGTCAGCATTCGGATGTAAAACAATAGGATGTTTCACTTGGCAATGTAATAGGGAATGTTGCAGTCTGCCACCTACACATAGTAAGCCTGAATTATCCAGAAATGAATCAAGAGATATAAGTTTGCTTTATTTGGAAATGGTTTGATTGTTTTTAATATTATTTGATTCATCACTAAAATGAATGTTTTGTGATTGCTGAATAAAAAAGGTAAGAGTGTGGTTTACTTCCTGAGTAGTTAAAGAATCAGACATTCGTTGTGATGGTTTTGATTTGGCATTATGAATAAATCTGAAACAAATACTATAAGTGCGAATTAAAGTATGTAATGATGAAAATCGTTCTGCGTAATCGAATACAACAGTAGATACAAACGATGTTAAAATATGTTTGCGTTTTTCTATTAGACATTCAGCACTTATATTACAGTTATTAAAGGTAATATTAATATCTTTCGGCCAATGGGCAGAAGTTTGTAATAACCAATGAGGGCCATGCCACCAAAGTGTCGTGTCAATTAATTTACTTGGTGAACAACCTCTAGACAATACGTCTGCTGGATTATCGGGTGATTTGACGTAATGCCACTTAGAATTTGTGGTAATGTGTTGAATCTCAGAAATTCTATTACTGACGAATACTTTCCGATTAGATGGATGTCCATGAATCCGATGCAGTACTATGGTAGAATCTATATACAAATGGATTTCATCAAACTGTATGTTTAAGGCACTAATTGCCTTAAGTAATAAACGACTAAGTAGTAAACCACCACAAAGTTCAATTCGTGGAAGTGTAATTTTTTTAAGGGTACCAATTTTAACTTGGAACAAAGTAAATTAGAGGAAATTGTATTATGAGTGTATACAGTTCTTATGTAAATACTCTTTATGGAGACATCCTGCGATATCTCCATAAAGAGTTATCCATTATTAATTCAACTATCAATATTGGGTTTGATGGAACGATTTATTTTAATGGACTCAATTAAATTAAACCGGTTGTATAAATTGGGCTATTGTGTTAGCAACGTATTGGGTAATGTTTCGTCCAAATTAATTTTAAGTTGCCACAATGATTACATAAAATGTTTATGTGAGAAAACAATAGTACCAATGAATCCTAAAGGATCAAATACATCTGCTATAATGGATAGAATATTTTTTTTTAGCTTGTTTTTTAGAATCAATGACATGAGTAGTTTGGAAAAGTAGCTTATCTGAGAAATTATTCCATAGAACTCCTAAGGTACGTTAGTTCTGTTTTTGATTTGAAGGAATGGAAGTATTGTGTTCAGAAGTAGAAACGGTGTTATTGGAAAACCATTTAAAAATATCAATTTTTAACTGAATAACTTCATCAAAGTTGTTTGAACCGGTTATGAGTTCATCAACATAAAAATCATTTCGAATGGACTTACATGCAAGTGGAAATTCATTTTCAATTTGAATTAAACACCGTGTGGCTGAATGTGGTAAACAAGCGGTCCCATACGTTACCGTACGTAATGCGTAGTGTTTTATCTCCTGATCTGGAGAATCACGCCAGAGTAAACGTTGTAAATTGGATTCACTAGATTTAACTAACATCTGACGATACATTTTAGCTGTCAGAAGTAATGACGTAATTATGGATTCTGAATCTAAAGTCAACTTGGATTTTAGTAGTTAAACTTTAATGGTTTAAATACTGGATGGTGAGGTAAATAACACACAATTGATTTGTTAATTAACAAATCATCTAAATATTCCTGTATGAAAGCGGAATAATCCTTTTTAAGATTGGAATTGTTGTTTAGCTTTATTTCCAAAGATAAAAATTTATTTTTAGCGTTGACGAAGGAATCACCTAGTTGAATGTTATTATCTTTGCGTGGTAATGACACGATAAATTTGCCTTGATTATTTCGAGTAGTATCCTTTTGAAAATGTTTTTCACATGTCGAGGTTTCATCCTAAAGCATCAGTATTAATTTCTTCGACTTTCCAAAATTCTTCAAGTATATTTGATATATTTTTATGATCGTTCCATACAAGAAAAGATTTGACATTATTGTTGCCTTTAATGTTATAAGGAAGGCATATAATGTTATAGGATATATAAGAATTATATATCCTAATTTAGTTTCCTGTAAAATAGGATATCTGAAGTTTCAGATATCCTATTTTCCTAGGAAGGATAAGACTCAAGTAGAATTGAGCTCCAATCAGCGAGTCAATTGAATCTGGGATCTGCTAAAAAGATATTATGAGGAGCATTAAGATTATTAGTGTTAAATGTAGTTGATGAAGGCAATCAGATATATCAGGTAAAACACATTTCACCTTGAATGAAAAATTCTTATTTCGAGAGTGTAATGTAAGTGTTACATTGTAGATTTGGATTGAGATAATGCGTTATTTATGCCTTAAATGGATAGATAATTTTATTAAGTTTTAATACCTAATTTTCGGGCAAATTTATATACGTGCAAAAATTTTCCTGGCTACCAGAATCTAATAAGATTCTACATGAATGACAGTTACCATATATGTCATTACAAACAGCTGTTGATAGAATTATATTTTCAATTGATTGATTTTTAAATGAACAATAAGTTATACTTTCAGGCTTATTGCCATCTACCTTAGAATTATTAATTTTGTCCATATGAATGAGTGTATCTTTCCACAAATCTTACACAGACCTTTTGTATAATATTGATTAATAGAATGACCCTTGCATAAACAATTAAAACAACAATTATTATTTGCCAAAAAGATTTTACGATCATCAATGAAACATTTTTTAAATTTATTACGTTGAAATATGTAATGATTTGAATTACAAAATGAACATAAATGTTAGTTATTATACAAAATCCAATTTTAATCAAACATTTATGTATTTTTCTTGTTTATTAGTATTTAAATTAAAGCGTTTGGTTAAAGATTGGGTTGTATTTTTATGATGTTGTTCCTTGGTTTCGTTATCTGTATTCAATTACATGTTTGATGTGGATGGATTAATATTTTCTAAAAATTGTCCTCTAGAATTTATAAATTCTATAAAATCTTTGATTTGACAACTTTTCCTTCCATAATCTTCAAGTACTGTAGTCCAATTTTAATGTTAGAAATTCGAGGACAATAAATTAATAGGAAGTTGCATTGCTTCAAACGAATTCACATATGATTAAATTTCATTAATAAATTTGGATAAATTATTTACGGATTCTTTTTTTATAGAATTTAATCTCATAATGCGTTCAGCATTGTGATATGAAATTATGTATTTTTGTCAAATAGTGTTTTCAACAATTCTAATGCTATAGTATAATTTTCATTTTTCAATAGTACATTTTTAATGATAGCTAAAGTTTCATCCTTCAAAGAAGAATGTAAGAAGTGTAATTTTTGAATATTAGTCAAGTCATCTCTTTTATGAACTAAATCAATAAATATATTAAAATAGTGTTACCACTCTAACACATTACCTCTAAATATAGGTATATTAATTGGCTGTAATTCTTTTTGTTTAATTGATACAGTTGAACTAACTTCTTGATTACATTTTTTTGAATATTATGTATAAACGTTTGTAATTTGGATTCTACAGTACACAAATCTTCTCGACTTGTATACGATAAAATTCAAAAACCTCATCATCGTATTCCAGTTCAAATTCTGATTGAATGGTGTTTTATTTGTCTTGCAAATTAAGAATATTCCTAACTTAATTCGTAAAGAGGCAATATCACCTTGTATAGGAATATAATTGTGAGTAAATGTTTCAATCCTAGTATTGAGGACATTACTAAACGTCTTTGTTTAATTAATTGCTCGTTTCCAAAATAGTATTAAATTAATGTAAATTTTTGATAATGTGAAATAAATGTGAAATAAGTAAATGATATTACAATAATGATGAAACAGTGCAAATTAAATGTAATAATAAATTAAAATATATTACATTAAATAATGTTGCAGACATAATTATTGCGATCTCTGGTTGTATGAAGTTTGTTGCATATGAAGCTTCTTGAAAGATTTTGCATTATATCCACGATGCCGGAAGACAAAAGTTGGCGATTCTTGAATGATGTTTTTTGCCCCCAGTTCTGGTAGATAAAAAAATGTAGATTTCTTGAAAATGTTGTTTATGACGTATATCCGCGGTCGGAGGACCAAAAAATGTTGAAGATTGGCGCTGATTCTTTTAATAATTTAAGTCTTGATTTCTTGTTATTGTAATATTTTATTGTGACTGAAATGTTATTTATATATACGAGGTAGGTCAATTATTATCCGCAATGTAGTTATACATTTTATTGCAATACAAATAGGAAACTTACATGTACATCATTTTTCAGCATAGTCCCTTTGCATTTCAACGCACTTGGTCCATCGTTGCACAAGCTTCCTGATGCCCTCATAAAAGAAGGTTTTCGGTTGAGCTGCGAGCGAGGAATGCACCGCTTCTTACACTGTTTAATTCGAGGTAAATCGACGGCCCTTAATCCTCTTTGAGGCATTAAAGTTGAGTTTTTGGAGCGTTTCAGTAGTGTGGGCAGCAGTATGTGGACGGACATTTTCATGCAACACAACACCTTTCGACAGCAATCATCGGCGTTTGCTTCCAATTGCAGGCTTCAGCTTAGCAGTAAGCATTTCACTATAACGCGCACTGTTTATTGTCGTGTCCCTTTCCTCATAATGTTCCAATACTGGGCCTTGTGAGTCCCAAAAAAACGTATGCATCAGTTTTCCTGAGGATGGTTGGGTGTTGAACTTTTTTTTTCAGAGCTAATTTGGATGTTTCCATTCCATACTCCCCGGCTCGTAATGATGGATCCATATTTTGTCACCAGTGATGATTCTGTCTAAGAAGATTCGTTACCATAGCTTTTCAAATGTTTTTGGCAGATGTCCAAGCGCGTTTGTTTATGCAACTGTGTGAGTTGTTTTGGGCCCCATCTTGCACAGACTTTATGAAACCCAAGTCTATTGTGGATGATTTCGTAGGCAGAACCGTGACTAATTAGCAGACGATGTGCCACTTCATCAATAGTTACTCGTCTGTCTAAGAAAACCATGTCACGTGCACGCTCAATGTTTTCCTCATTTGTGGCGGTAAACGGTCGTCCAGCTCCTTCGTCGTGCGTAACATTTGTGCGACCATTTTTGAATTTTTTAATCCACTCCTAGACACTCCGTTGTGGCAAAACACTGTTCCCGTACTCTACCGAAAGTCTTCGGTGAATTTTGGCCCCTGATACACCTTCCGACTACAAAAAACCGATCACTGAACGTTGCTCTTCTTTGGCCGTCAAGCGGGGCTACATTGGACAACTTTTTTTATGTTTTCACTAACTTTTCCGTTATTAAAAAATATAATATATGGATTTTCAATGTTGAAATTGAGTATTAATCAATTAACATGATATAAAAAAGTAAACTGTATTGTTTTAAAAAAATGTTTTCCTATTTTCAATTTTTTACTACTTTTTAACTTTTGGATCAAAGAAGTCCCAAGTAGGGGCTTTGAATTCAGTTGATTTCATACAAATTGAATAGATTTGTTTTGTTGGACTACTGTACCCTTGCATAAGGATCTGCTAATAAACTGACAGTACAAATTAGCAAAAAAAATGTTTTTATTATCATACTGAAACAACAAACCAATTCTAGATATGAAAAACATGACAAACAACATCTCAAAACTTGTCCTTTGTTCTTATCACTTTTATCAATGCTAAACTTTTCATTCTAACTAATAATCAGCCATATCAGCAACATTGAAGTGTCCTCATTTCATTAGCTTGGGAGTGTTGATTTTTCTTGATGTCAGCCCATTTGTAAACAGGAAGATTCTTTTTATTGGGCCATGGGCTATTTCCAGGACATTTTGGTCTTGGTCATGCAGTCTATTGTAGAGTCTGACTCTTCTCCAAGTTAACAAACCAGGATAGTGCTTTTCTGCATATTTGACTATGGCAAAGGCATCTTCTAAATTACTTTACTTTTTAGAGTTTCTGGTTACATTAGATCATCTTTGTTGAGCCGCTGCTACCAACGTCTTCTCCAAAATCTTCAGATTCACCTTCATAAAAGTTGGAGCCATCATCAGAACGATGCAGTCATGGAGACTGTAAAAACTGTAGTGTTCAGATTCAGTTTCTGGTGTTTAATTTTTAAGTGGGTGTGCTCTTTTTGGCTTAGGTATAGATATTGGTACTCCTTCCAAGTACATGTCATTTGCACTCGATTCATCGAACAATTTTGAAGAGACGCTTTTGCCAGCTGGGACATCCAATTTATTTAATTTCTTATTAAGCCCTTTTTCCATCAAATCCTGAAATTTTTCTGCAAGGTATTCCAAGAAACTGTCCCCTATCAGTTTTTCTAGAGGGCTGCTTATGTCCTTTTGAGACAAGTGTTCCAGAACTAGTGTTCTGTCAAGCGGTGTGATACCTGTTTTTTTCAACCCAGATATCATATTTTTCTTCTTATTTGTCTGCATACAAATAATCAACCAGCTGTTTTAGGAGTTTAAGAAACTGATCCCTGAGCAAGTTTGTCATTGACTTGTTTTTTCCCACAAAATCAATATTTTATGCCACTCTCTTTTCATAGAACCATAATAGGCAACATCCAATGGCTGGGTGAGGTGAGTAGAGTTTGGGGGTAGGCACACAAACCCACCGGGTTGGTCTAGTGGTGAACGTGTCTTCCCAAATCAGCTGATTTGGAAACCGAGAGTTCCAGTGTTCAAGTCCTAGTAAAGCCAGTTATTTTTACACGGATTTGAATACTACATCGTGGATACCGGTGTTCTTTGGTGGTTGGGTTTCAATTAACCACACATCTCAGGAATGGTCGAACTGAGAATGTACAAGACTACACTTCATTTACACTCATATATATCATCCTCTGAAGAATTATCTAAACGGTAGTTACCGGAGGCTAAACAGGAAAAAGAAAGGGGCTAGGCACACAAACCTTATATTGTTTTCCTCACACCCTTTTAAAACTTCTAGGTTGATGTGAGAGATTAAATTATCTCCTATCAAAACCTTGATTCTGAGCAGCTTTTTCAATCGAGGAAACAGGGTTGAGATAAACCAAACTTCAAACATCCCCAAATCAAACCAACCAATTTTGGTTCTATTATACCTACATCCTGCAGGTCCACTCTCTCTCCATGTAGATCAGAAGTGTTCAGGACTTGTACACCATATAAGGTGGTAACATGTCTCCTGTTCCATTTTCACAAAACATTAGTGAAGTACAAGATTTTGTAGACTCCATAATGCGTTCTACATACTTTAGTCCTCTTTTACAAATAATCTTACTTGACCTTGGGTCATCTCATAGATTTATCTCATCATAGTTCCAGATATTTTCATCTGGCACATCACTGAGGACAGTTACTAAGTTGTCAAAATAATCGTTGACGATTTTGCATCAATAGCAGCTCGTACTCATTTTATGGTACTGTGCACACCATTAAGTTTGGGTGATGTTTCGTAAATAATGCTGCCCAATCAGGTCCAGGGAAATTGTTCTTAAAGTTACTTACTATATGTCCCTGTTTGTCAAGAAAGTATTTAATGGAGTATCTCAAATCAAGATCAGTAATTAGAAATCCAAATTCAGCCAACTTGTTGATCTGAGCCTCAAATGAATATTCTTCTTGTTGAGAAAACATTGTGGAATGGCCATGTTTTTTTACCTCATTTGTTTTAAGCTTATTTATTATTGTGCTTCTAGGTATATTATAATACTGACTTTCATCTCTTTGTGTTTTTGCTCCACTTCTTATGTCTATCAAACAAGCTTGCAAAGATTCAGCATTGTAATCTGCATACTTTCTTGAACCTGCCTTTCTTTTGCAATTTCTCATCATGCTGTCTTCAGCAACTGGATCAAAAACAACTACAATAACATTTTACAACAGTAACATTTGAAAAAAATATTAAAAACATTCTTTAAAAGAGTTGATGGAAAAAAGGTATTTTTAAGTAGCTGGGGATACTTTGGTCTTGGCACAAAGTAGTCCTGAAAACTAGTTTTTAGGTTATGTTTATGAAAACTTTAAAATTTACAGTCAGAACAAAAAATTTAAGGAAAAATTATGATCACACATTGGTAACAGGTTACTAAAGGTAATATTTTTACACTTACCTTACTTTTAACTCTTTTCCAGATCGATTCACAAGAGAAAGTTTAGAGAGTAAAAAATCTTCATATGCAAACAAATGTTTGCAAAAACTCCAGCGGTGCCACTAACAAAAACTTAAATTTATCCCAAACTATTGAATTACTCTCAAATAGGGTAGGGTACAAACTATTTTTCAAGCCCAAAAACTCCCATTTATTTTGTATTGCTTATTCAGTACAAAAATTAATAACTTCTTTTTTGTGTTGGTCCAAAATAACCCTGGTTGATGGTATGTTAATATGATATGTTTTTTTATATTTACGTATAGATGTTACTATATCCATTTGTTGTGTTTACTAGTATTTTAGTGTTGGGTATTGACTGCAAGGTTCATAAGTATTGAGTAGTCTGGGTCATATGTGTAAATGCAGATGTGTAAGTTTGAGTTGGTTTGAATGAATGTGTCTGTAATTTTTAGGTACACTTTGAAAGAATATTTTTGTTGTCGATGCGCTGCTTGTGATGAAGTAAAGAACATGTTATTGTTTATTGAGTTCACGCTGTAATTTATTTTATTTTTGGAGAATAACGTAGTGTAAAATGCTAATGCGATCAAATAGAAAATTATTAGAAAAATAAATTTCCTGATCCAATATACGAGTACCAGCTAGTGTGCTAGTCAGCTAGCTAACTAACCAGTTGAAAGAATTTATGAGTTACGTTTCTTCTAATGTTAATATTTACATCTTTTTCAGCATAAATGCATATATATTGATATTTGAAATAGATAGTTTGATCTGTTTTATTGAAATAATTTACCTTATACAATATGCACCCATGATTTATTTCAGTATCTGGATCATCTTCAGGGCAATTTTCAACTAAGGCTTTAGCACTAACTAAATCCTCTTCACCATACTTTACTGCAGCTTTCAATTTTGTCACCTAAAATAAAAAATAATAAAAAATTGCTTTCTAATGACTAATTATATATATATATATATATATATATATATATATATAGACTAATATATATAATGACTAATTAAATATATATTTGTACGCATCATTAAATTTTGTAATCACTGTTTTATTGATAAAATAAATTTAACTTACTTTTGTTTTGTTTTTTACAGATCTTTAGTGATTCAAAACTATTAGCATGATTGTTCTATCTAAGTTATTGCTAGGAGTTATGTTATTTAATAAGTCATAAGTTAAATTATCTAACAGTTAATCAAAAGTCTAATATTATATTTGATCCATGCCTTTCAATTTAAATTTCAGATACTGTATTTATTCACATAATCCCTGAAGCATTTTTCATGATTTTCCCATTTAAAATTTCTGGGGTGCAGGTCTTACTTGAAACATTTTAATGACTGAATGATTTTTATTATTATCTGATTATTTATTTTGTTATTATTATAATTATTATTACAGTGTAACCCCACTATAACGCGGTTATCGGGGGCTTACGTGACACCGGTGTTATTTCGAGAAGTAATTTTTAAATCACAAAGGGGGTCATTTAAAAAAATGGGCAAAAAATCAAGCAATAATGGTTTAATAGAAAAAGCCAATACAGTATAATGTGTACTTATATAGAAACAAGTTATGTGCGGAAGATACGATATTTTTTTTTTTGAATGTAAATTATTTTTTGTTTTGCAGTTGTATGTTTCTTCTTTATAATATATGACTTTAGGCTTTTTAAATGCAATAAATGACGATCATCACAATGACATTGTTACTACATCATATTATTACACTATTCATATTTTCCAGAACGTCTTTTATTGAGGGAGTAGACCTCTCCGTAACAGCGACCTCTGCAACACCTTTTCCTTCTTCCTCCGACAGATTATCGTTAGGTTGTAGAACGGAGTTTACAATTTCTTCGTCGGTCATGCAATGGGCAACGGGTGTTTGATTGTCTTCTTGAACCCACTCATTGAGATCACTTACAGACAATTTTTGTCCGGTTGAATTTGACAATTCCAGTGCGTGTTCGTCAGTAAAAATATGAACATTTCCTGTTTCATCTTCTGTATTACTCTGTAACAATACCGACCAACAATTTTTAATTGTAATAGAATTTACGTTACTCCATGCTGTTATAGAGCTGTAACTAACACTTTTTAATGAGATAGTTTTAAGAATTCTGTTACTTGTAATTCTGAGTTAACAATAGCGGTTAATAGCTCTCGTCGGTAATAAGCTTTAAATGCTCGAATAACTCCTCGGTCTAATGGTTAGATCAAAGATGTGATGTTCTTGGGTAAAACATTGCGATTATTTTCCCATCTTTAGATTTCAGTAAGTCAGTAGGCGGATGAGCATTGTCAAGAAGTAATAAAGCTTTTTCTTCCAATTTTTGAACTCGTAAATAATTTTTAACAAAGGGCACAAATTCGTCGTTAAACCACTTTAAAAAAATATTACACGTCATCCAAGCATTTTTACAATTTTTAACTGCTTATGAATTCATATTTACGTCTCTGAAGCAACGTGGGCTGGCATCCTTGCCATTGTGCAACGGCTTCAATTTATGATTTCCTGACTTATTGGCACACAAAAGAAAAGTTACCCTTTCTTTGTTCATTTTCATACCAGACTTATTTGGTGCCCGCTTCGCATCTAATGTTTTTTGTTGGCAATAGTTAATAATACAAAACAGTTTCATCACAATTATACAACTGTTCGTCACTGAAGTTATTCTCTTCTATAACTGATTTTAATATTGCTTGTGAAAAATGTTCGGCTCCCGTCGCATCTACTGAACGAGATTCTCCTTCGATATTTACTTGACCTATGCAATCACGGATCCTGATAGCGGCACTTCTTCACTCCGTTTTTGCAAAAACCAAAGGTACGTAGACTCATCTAAAACATTAGCATCACCGATTCTAACCTTTTTGCGATCAAGTCCGATTATTTCATCTACCGATCAATAAAAGAACGCTATTTATTTTCTTCTTTTACCTAACCACGTATAGTACCTTAGGCTCACTGAATTCCCGGGATAAACTAACTGGCTTTTGAACGACCTGCCTTAACCTTTTCAATAATTTCCTTTACAGACTACGTTTTTCGTGTAGACGACATGTTACACAAATACGAAAGAAAACAAACACTACAAAATCTAATAAATTAACAAACGTAATAAATTTTAACGATACTGATAAACACAGTAAAAGCAGCTCGGAATAAATCACAATATAATAACATTCAGATACCGTATACTGTGCCTTGTACAGGCAACACATTGCTGGTATTATCGCTATTACAGGAAATGAGTCATATGCAGTATATCATAAGAATTTCTCCTATTACTGTATTAGAATCGTAGTTTAGTTTTATTGAATCATGTTTTTGGGAATTCTAAGGCTTTAAAATTGGTCGTGATTAATTGACAGATGTTATTGTTGACTAAATAGAAGCGTATTGTTGACAATTTCAAAGGATTTAGGTGTATCCTCCTCCTCCTCCTTCGTATATCCAAGCTTTTATTAGTGGTACTTGTAATTTTTTTCTATTTGGAGAATAGAAATATCAATTCAGTGATATTAAGAAGTGATTTTATGTGCTTATTATGCCTTTGTTTGAAGCTAATAAAACTGGAGGCCAAACAAAACCCACATGATCCAGTTGAGAGTAAAAACACTACCCATCTGATTAGTAAATAAAATTTTACATAATTCAAATAAACTTATTTTTAAATATGATTTAAGCATAATTTGCTTCTTTCAGCCACATTATAAATAAAACTGCAGAGGCTCTAGTTTCCACCCTCTGGCTACATCTTTTTAAAACACAATCCAGTTCAAACATCCCACAGAGCCAACAACTCTTGCAAACAAGATTCATTCCCCTGAGATTAATTTTCTTTGAAAGGTAATCTTACACAGTAGGGAGAATATTTATGGGTGAAGCTATTGTAGAGATTTCATATAACTTATAATCAATATAACTGAATGTAGTATAAAAGAACTTGCAAAACAGAAACTAGCTAATGGGAATTTGGTAAAGCTGTAGTGTCAAGTAAGCCAATAGTAAATTAACAACTTGAAAACTCAATATTCACGTAAAAATTATTTTTTTTAAAATTTTACCTCTTAAAATTAAATTTTAATTTTCTTTTAAATGAAAAAGAAATTTTGAAGCTAAAAATGTAGAAGAAATTTACAAGAACAATTCAAGCGTCATATGTAAGTAACTTAATAACCTACTTTAGGTAGTTATCCAGAATAACACTATTAGCACGAATGTACAAATATAAAAAGTAATTCTAATTCTATGTTTATATATATAATATTTATGGTCTTACCCCAGTTCATATCCTATAAATCATTTCATATTCTGTAAACATTTCAAATTTCAACTGTCCACTGAATATAGATGATGCAAAATTCATCCTTACTATCTGATGATTCTATAACACCTAATGTGTCTGGAAGTAGCATCTTGATAATTAAACAATGCAATGGCTTAAACCTCATATAAAATAGTTACTATTGTAAATCATCAAAGATAAATAGTGAAGGTTGCTGTTTTACAGCAAGCTGTTGTTTCTTTTTACATTCCTTTCCATTTTGAGGGGACAAGGTGCTACCAACAGCTAAACAAGTTATTCATTGAATGGTCTACCGTACTGCCATCTGTACCTTCAGCATTACACAGGAAGGCCTCACATAATGTAGTTCCAAATAGTTTCTTGATACTCTAAAAATATATCAACTGAGTAAAAGGTGGTAAATTTTATATTCTATGATGGCATAATAAGAATCAAGACGGTTAAAACCCCAAGTTTACATTAAAAGGCTCTTCTGAGCTGTGATTGATAACATAATTACATAAAAATACCTAATCAGCAAAGAATTTGTTATAATTACTAATTAATAGATTACTGACTTGAAACTTATGTTAATTCCTTTTCTTATAAACTTTTTTCTAGTGAGAAGAAAAGGGAGGATGTTTTAAATTTGTTTTTCTGCCATGGGGATACAAAGAGAAATTTCCACATCTGTGATAAATTAGGATAATTTTATATCAATGACCTTTTTATCATTTTTCAATATGATGAAAAATAAATATTTTGTAAGAAAATAATAAAGAATTAAAAATTAAAAGAATACTTTTGAATTTTCTAATTAAAAGTTCAATATAATTTTTTTACTAGTTTCCACAAAATAATCTTAACAAGGTGCTAACTGCAAAGATGATTTTTAAAGTGTTAGTTCTAAGGATGGATTCCTTATTATAAACAAAAAAACATTATTATTATTATTAATTGTGAATATGTGCAGTTGGTTTTATAATTGAAAATATTTTATGATTGAAAGCATGTTTATATGAAATGTGGCAATAGTACACCCATATTTCATAGGTTCAGTTACAGACTTGTTTGGCAAGAATACTGGTATCCTGTAACCGTAATACTTAATACCAATTAAAATATTTTTTTTTAAATTCCAAAGACTGAGAAGGAAAAGAACTGAAAAAAAGATTTTTCTGAAATTAATAACAGGAAAAGCCACACAAAAGTTACATTACTGGGTTATCAAATTAAAGAGTCAAACTTAATTAATAGTGATAAATAATTTGTTGATGTAAAATAAATCTTCATTTCATAACAAAAAAAAAATGATAAAAAGAATGATTTAATACGACTTGAGAAATCATTTAGATATTTATTAAGAATAAACTCAAAATTAAAATAATTTATTAGTAAATTTACCATAAATTTTATTTATAAATTATTAATTTACGATTAAATGAATGTAGAGATATTATTCAAATACATTAGTGTACATTATTCTATATATTAGTGCTGTGTGGTGTATGTATGCATGCGTGTGCATATATATATAATGTATATGTATTTATACTGTATACATTAATTTGATAAGAAAAACTACATACAAAAAAATAAAATTAAAAATAATAAATCATTTATTTGTAAATAATACGTAATATTAAAGTATTAACGTTAATATCAAAGTTAATTTAAAATCCTTTAGAATTGTTGCGCATAATTAGAGCAGTATTACAAAGTTTATGAATAAGATTATTCTAATAATGATGAATATGTCGAAGATGATAACACTATATAAACATTTCTAAAGAATGATGCATTTATATTTTAATGAAGAAAACTACTTTCTTTGTTAAAAACTGAAAAAATGCTGATAAAACATGTCCAAGCTATAAATTATTTATGGAGATTTTAAAAAAATTATTTCTATGCTCTGTTAAAATAACTTTTGGTGAATCTTGAATAAAATCCAGTTTCGTCAATACTTTAACCCATAGTGGTCTGATTTCTATGCCAAACAGTTTAAGTTGAAATTTAGAAATATTACTTTAACCCTTGGCCTAATCAAGTGCAGTAACAAAAAAAATACAAACATTTCACACCCGTTGTCATGGACACAAAAATGGGATTATACAAAATATACATTTTTTAAAAATCTCACAGATGAAATTGATTGTCACATTCTAGTATGGTGGCTGCTGCACAGATTTAAATTTAGATGATGTGTAAAATTTGCTTGGAGGGTAATCACTGTACTTATCCTGAATTTCTCATGCTAAAAGTTAGATTCAGAGGTACAGACTGCAAGAGAAAGAAAAAGGAGTTAAAAGGAATACTCAGACAAATTATTCAGAGGTGAAAAATTCACAAAGTTAGAAAGAAATTAATGTTAATAGAGATACTACTTTGAGATCAGAGTTTGTAAGAGCTCTTAGACTATACAAAGATATTAAAAAAAAAAATAATAATATATATATATAATCAGAATTATGCTGTCTTGCTTAGAGGAAACAGAACTGAACAGATTATATATATATGTTACTAAACATATTTTATGAGATGATTTACTCATGTTTTTATTGTACTTTATATAGGACCATATAAAGTACTATAGGTTTTAAAGAAAAGTGTTATTTGCCATCATACCAAAGAAATCAAGTGCAGATAAGTACAATATCTACTACAGAATCAGTTACAATCTGACACCTCATGCATCAAAAACATTTAAGGATAATTTAATTAGGATAATTTATAATAAATTGTATAGAGGAAGATGTACTAGATGAAGGCTATAATCTGAAGGAGTCTGTGTAATAGGGTGTAGAAGCTGAATTGACACAGACTCATTCATTCACATTCATACAAGTACATAAAGGTTAAGAATGTAATTTTTTAACCTTGTCTGTCAATGTTTTTCTACATAAAATGTTATAGTCTATTATTATTATTTAACAGGAGTCGGCTAGCTGTTGCAGCTAGCCAGAGACAAGGAGGCCTACTTGATGCTGATCAGCGAGCAGTACAGGGACTGTAACGATTCCCAATGGTTCCGAGATTCGCTCGGGACTGCCGCGATATGGATTCCGTATCGCAGCAGAGCCCAAGTTCGGAGGCACGGCGCAGGCGAGGGGTTCGTTTGGATCTGCTGCAGTGAAGTGACGATTTTTAGCCGTTACCTCATCCCAAATGACTCAATAGCGGACTTTCGCCGGAGAGTTGACGCGCTGGAGGATGTTATCCTCGCTGCCGCTGGTGTGTAGTTGGGGACTTTAACTCCAGGGCGGTAGAGTGGGATATGGCGCATATCAACTCCAGAGTGAAATACATTCTGGACATAGCGGCACGTACTGGACTCGTAATCATCAATACAGGGAACACGACGACGTTCCGCCGCCCAGGATATTTGAAAACCATTCCCGATATTTCCCTTGTCTCCGAAGAGCTGGTCACGCTCGTACAGGACTGGAAAGTTCTCGAGGATTATACCGGTAGTGACCGCCAATACATCTCATTTAGAGTTCTAGATAGTACACGAGAGCGCCCGGTACCATCACGGCTGGTGAAAAGATACATCAAGAAAATCGACGAGAAGAAATTCAAAATAAAGTTCTTCTCAGGGGTGGTAGCCTCTGAAAACATCGGCGCAGCAACGCCGGCGCTGAAGCCGTAGTTGCTTCGACCATGCGGCTGATCGCTTCTGTATGCAACGCTTCCATGCGCCACGGGGGGTCGAAGCACCAGAAACGACTCGTGTACTGGTGGACACAGGAGATTGCGGGGTTGCGTTGAGAGTGTCTTCAACTAAGACGAGTGGGGCACGTGCAAGGAATCACACAGACGCAAATGCCAGGTCAGCGGAGTATAAGACAGCAAGAAGCGGCTCCGTCGAGCCATCAACGTGAGCAAGGCAAGCTGCTGGAGAGAACTGACGGAGACCGTGGATTCAGACCCTTGGGGGCTGGGTTACAAGATAGCAACTCTGCGATTGGGGGTCTCGCTGTCATCAGCTCCACTAGACGAGGCTTAAGCGGAGCACGTCGTTAAGAAGTTGTTCTCGGCCCACCCGGTCCGTGCCGAGCGGAACTTCGGCGACGTGGGCGACTTCCCGCTCTTCTCGATGTAGGAACTGGAGGTAGTCCTATGGTCGCTGAAAGGGAAAAAAGCCCCCGGTTCTGGCGGTATATCGGCCGAGGTACTCTAGCTAGTTGGTCGCTGCAGGCCCCGTCTTCTGCTAGACATGTATAATGCATGTCTGAAGGCTGGATCTTTTAGCGCCAGGTGGAAGACCGCGCGTTTTGCGCTAATTCCCAAGGGAAAGGAAAACCCAGAATCACCGTCCTCCTGCCGTCCATTGTGTATGTTTGACACAGCTGGGAAGGTATTGGAGAAGCTGTTAAAGAAAAGACTGGTTGCGGCAATGAATCATGCAGGTGGCCTGTCACCTAACCACTACGGTTTCCGGCAGGATCGGTTGACCCTAGACGCATTTAAGAGGTTGTTGAGGCAATGCGACGAGCAGAGGACCATAATCATTCTTCGCGACGTGTGGTCCTTCTCGTTACGTTGGACGATAAAAACGCTTTCAACCCCGCACGGTGGAGCGATATGATTCGGGCTCTGGAGAATTCTTTCCATGTGCCTTCAATACCTCCTCAGAATGGTGGACGCATACCTGAGGAACCGCGGTCTCATTTACGAGACCGCGGCAGGCTGGCGTAGGACTACGATCTCGTCAGGGGCGGCGTAGGGATCGATTCTCGGCTCCGACCTTTGGAACGCCGTTTATGATGGCTGGCTGAGGCTGGAGATGCCTGAAGAATCTGTGTTGGTTGGGTACGCTGACGAAGTTGCGATACTTGTTGCAGACCGCGACGTGGAGCGCGCCCAACTGAGGCTCAGTCTAGCCATGCACAGAGTCAGTGCCTGGCTGGACGACCATGAATTAATTGTCTGTAGCCCTCAGCAAAACGGAGATTGTGGTTCTAACAAAGAAGCGTACCGACACCCTTCTCTCCCTGGGGGTCGGGGTAGAAGTCAAACCGGCCGCAAAGTACCTCGGTATGATGATTGTCCGGAAACTCAGCTTTGCTGAGCCGCTTCGTAGAGCCGCCGACAAAGCTGCGAGGGATGTAACTGCTCTCAGCCGACTCATGGCAAATGTCGGCGGATCGAAGGCCAGCAGACGGCGATTACTGATGACCACGGTGCATTTCATCCTGTTATATGGGTCGAAAGTGTGGGCCCAGGCATTAAGAGTTGCAAGAAACCGGAAGTGGTTCGTGCAGGTGTAATACACCGCAGCCTTGCGAGTCGTTTCCGCGTATCGGACGGTCTCCGAGCCTGCAGTACTTGTGGTCATCGGCGTCATACCCATTGCTATTTTGGCAAGGGAGCGCCAGGTGATCTATAGGAGACGACGGGCAGGCGAAGACCGGGAGACCATTGCCAACGAGGAACATACTTGCACGTTCCTCGCATGGCCAGAGACCTGAGACCACGAAACCAGATGACGATGGACCGCAAGGCTTATCCCTCTGGTCATACCGTGGACGAAGCGACGGCATGGAGAGGTGGAGTACTACATGACCCAATTTTTAACGGGTCACGGGTACTTTCGCGCTTACCTCCATGTCAAAGGGAAAGCGCCGTCCCCCGACTGCCTCTATTGTCCCGTTGTACGGGATGACCCTGAGCACACCTTTTTCAAATGTGCTCGGTGGGCGGCAGATCGAGGAACAATAGAGGCGGATCTCAGAGCACTGAGCCCCCACAACGTGGTTGCGATGATGCTCCGTGACCTGAGTAGCTGGGAAAGTGTAGCCCGATTCGTCGACAACATTCTCAGGGCCAAAAAGGTTGACCTGGATAGTCCTGAAAATTAGGTAGCACCTAATCATGCTAGTATAGGAGGATTAGACTGGAAGTAATGTGTTAAACGGGTCCGGGTCTAGTCCTGGTAGAAAAGGGGGTGGTTTTAGTCGGTAGTCTGCTGATAGTGATTGGATAATACCGTCAGCGGGAGCTCGACACTCCGTGCGTAAATGCATTTCCACCTCCCACCACAAAAAAAAATTATTATTCGTATGACAGATTACTCATAACATCAGTTGAGCAAATAAATAATACGAATAAAGTGAAATTATGCACAAGTTAGGTTAGGGTTGTGGTTTTCCTTGCAAGGAAAGAGCAGAATATATTAACAAAATCACATCATGGCATTTCTCAGTCTGGATAATGTATGATAAAATAAAATGTTTAAACTTTTAAGGAAAATTAGACTAATAATATAGGGAAAGACATTTCTGATACAATCTGTACAAGATTTAGGTAGTAGTAATAAATTAAGTAAAGGAGAAAATAAGAGAAGGCAAATTCTGATTCATTAAGGAGGAAGCAAGGATGTACTAGTCTGTCCCCATTGTTCTTCAACTCGTATGTACGAAAAGTAATGCACATACTTAAAGATAAATTTGAGAGTAACCATCCTAGGTGATAGAATTATAACATTAATATTCACTAATAATGTTGATTAATGATCGAGTCAAACAAGTCTAAAACAAAGATAATGAAACATGAAAGGTAGGAGGATAATGAAGAATTATGTATAGGTAGGGATCATAATATACCAGGGTTGGAAAATGTTATTTAGTTAGTAAAATTACAAAGGATTGATGAAGAGATCAAAGGAGACTGAGACAACAAAGAATAGCCTCCATGCAAAAAATAAATCTGTTAGTATAAAACATGGATTAAAGGATTAAAATGGTATTCTTAAAAATATTTTAGTGTTGTACAATGTATTATGTTGGGAAGGGAGAAAATCAGAAACATTGAAATTTGGTGATGCAGGAAGATGTTAAAAAATTAGGTACATTGATTATGTATAAAATGAAGAGATCTGAAGATAAATAAGAGGGGAGAAAAATTCTTGTAAAGAGAGAACTAGGTAGGTTGGCCATATATTAAGATATAAAGGTTTATTTAATTTGATAAAAGTGAGATGTGTAAGGCA
The DNA here is from genome assembly GCF_047948215.1 of Lycorma delicatula. NCBI lineage: Eukaryota > Metazoa > Arthropoda > Insecta > Hemiptera > Fulgoridae > Lycorma > Lycorma delicatula. Next base: position 89,860,996 of record NC_134459.1, on the reverse strand, counting down.
ACAAATTTATAAAAGTGTTGGTAAGTTGGAAAAATATTAAAATACATAAAAAGGATAACTTAAGAGATAGGGTATAGTAATTATGTTGAGGTTAAAAGATAACACAAAACAGAAAAGAATAGAAAATCTGATAAAATCAATTAAATGACTGACAACTCCAAGAAAATGTAGATTTGTGTGTGATATACTACTAGTAGTCTAGTATTTAATGCAGCCATTGCAGATGAATTTGTATACTATTGGGTTGTTTTATCAGTACATGCTTTAGTGATATGTTTTATAAATATTCAAATAACATATAGCTTTATTAATTACTTAATGTTATGAATTAAATGTTATAGGATATTTTTGGCATTCAAGTAGTTTTTGTCATCAGGAATATTTTTGTTTAGCATTTTACTCATTTAACTTTCAGACAATATGTCATGTATAACGTATAGTAAAATATAAGCAAAGAGCACCTATTTTTATAAGTTATACATTTTAATGATTGACATTTTAGTTATCAGCTGACATCAGCATGTTCATAAGATGGAAAAAATGATTAGCTGCATTATTGTGTTGATGAGGGTGATTAAACATTGCAGATGAGAGAGTTTGTCATATATTGTTTATGTGTTTTGATGTTATTTATTTATTTTGATTGTTGTAAACAGCATAGTTGGAATAGGTCAAAATTACACAAATCACTTGGCTTCTCTCATCTCCCTTACCCACTATTTAAGCAAAGGATTGTTGAAATATCTATACTGGCTGAGTTTTGTGGTGATATTTACTTACAGTAGAATGATATTATTATTATTAATAATGATAATAATAATAATAATAATAATAATAATAATAATAATAATAATAATGGTACTTACCTTTGTGTTGTAATCGGGATCATCAATCTTTGCAGTGATTTTAAGAGCTTCCTGATATAAACATGCTTGATATAATGATTGAGCATAATATAACTGATAATCTAATTCATCAGGAAATAGCACTGTCAATTCTTCATAACAATTGGCAGCTCTGACAAAGTCTTGAGTATAGAAGTGACAATATGCTAACAATGATAGGCATGCCCTAGACTTAAAACATCATACGTATATAATATAAAAGTTATTTACTTATCAATAACAATACAGTTCTGCATCAATAAAAAAAAAAAACCTTAAATGTATCATTTATTTAATATTATTTGGAACTACTCTCAAGTAAGTTTAAACATTGAAAGTCTAAATGACCAAGTCATGTACAAAGTAACCTTTTTACGAAAGACCACATAGGCAAAATTAAGTACCATGTTTCTCTTACTGTAATGATACCTTTTTTAAACAATTTAAAAAAAAATTAAATCATTTGAAACAATATTTTAAAAAATCAAACAAAAATTAATTACAACAAAAAAAGTTTTATTAAATTAAAAAGAAATAATAAAAAAAAAAGTTCAAATCTATGTTTGTGCATCATGAGCAACATAAACTTTTAATTGCACTTCCTTAAATTCTGATAAATCCTCACTTCCTGAAATATCTTGAAATATAAAAGGATGTGACATAACATTAAATATCAACAGTGTAAGTAGGCAAAGTAGAATGTGTCCAAAATGAAATAACACAGAATGCAATTCTACTTAACTACTACTTTTGGTATTTAATTGTTGCTCAATCTGGTAGCATTACTAAAAAATTATTGCAAAAGTTTGTTATTTTAAAAATAATCATTACTAATCCAAACCCTTTTCAAAATTTTATTATAACTAACCAAATTTATTCCAAAAAAACAGTTTTAAACAAACATCTCAAGTTCAAGAAATCCAAATTTATTTTTGTAAAATATTTAATACTTTACAATAATTCTGAACATACATTTAGTTGCTCACACAGGAGCAACCAGTCAAATTCACTTTTTTTTGTCAAAATCATTGTCATTACAAATATGATTTTATCTTTTCCACATTTTTGTCTTGATAACCTCTTTATAAATATCATTTTTCATAAGTAGATAATCTCTTCACTTCAATTTCTCTTTATAAGTGCATTCATATTTTTTTCAACCAATAAACACATTAATGAATAAATAAACTGTTGTACCAGACTGAATATAAATAATATACCGATCAAACTCAGAAACTGAAGTATCATTTACATCAATGAAATTACTTAAAAGTAATAAATACTACAAAATAATAATCAATGGAATAACCTGTTTAGAAATATAAGAATGAATTCAGAAATTGTAGATTTGTAGTAAAACAATGAAACCATCTTTCTGCCTATTCATATCAATTAATTCAATCAATTCATTGCAATTAAATTAATTCAATTTCAATCAAAAACAAAATCATCAACATATTCTATTGTTTTAAATTTCTACTTAAAAGAAATACTATATAAAATATTATTATTAAAATAGAAGTTTTTTTTTAGAATTTCTATGATAAATCATTTCTGGAAATTTTATAAGAAGTAAATATAGCAAAGTACCTCCCTTGGATAGAAAACAAAAATCCAAAATCTCAATTGCCCAGTTTTTAAATTGTTCTGCAACCAGTCATTTACAAGCAGTTGAATAAGGTATTATAGAATGTACTATACATTTTAACATGCAGATAGTTTGTATAGTCTTCATATATCTTTTTTTCTTAGATAAAACTATTAAAAAAATAAAATTGGCAAATTTTCATTTAATTACTACAATTTAAGCAACCTAGACATGGAATTTTTATTTATCATAAAAATGTTCTGTGTAATTTTTACTATTGGTCTGCATAAAATATTCAGACATTCAGAAGTTCTTATCTTTAACAGTTAAAAAAAAGTGAAAGTCTCAATTTGATTCTTAATTTGATATGTATATATATTATTCTTCATAAAATTATAATCTTTAGAATATTTTTATTATTTTTGATGAAGTTTTTCTGGCAGCCCCATTCTATGTTTATTCCACTACAACTTGATTGGAAGATATTTAACAAAAAATTACATTATCTACAAGGGACTTAAAGATTTTTTTTTGTCATTATCATTGTTAGTAGTGTAGATTTATAATACAAGATGCTTGACCAGATTCTGATATTCAATGTTTTTTCAAGTGAAACTTCAAGCAAATCAATTGGATAACCAAAGGAAAAATTTTAATTCTCACATTCCAGAAAACCACATTTCAAAAACCTCACATTTAGTTGCAGTCTCTCTAAATTGTTTTTTTTTTTTTATTATTATTATTTCTTTCTTATTTTTATTATAATTCAGGATTTGTCCTCTTTGTGTTTCTTGCTATAAACTCTTTTTGATACATTTTTTTTAATGGCCTGTTTATTTAACATATAAAATTATTGTTAAAAAAAAAATAAAATCAACAACAAAAATACAAAGAGTAGTAAGAAATTGTGCTTTAAAGAAATAATATAAGAAAATACTTTTTCAATCTTTTCTTAATTTTTACAGTTTTTAAATAAGGTAGTAAATTGATTGTAGTTGTGTTTATTGTGAGGTAAAATTTTAAAACAAAGATTTAAAGAAAAATTGACAAAAACATTTACCTTTTAGTGTGTTTTATGTTGATTTTATCATTTTTTTAAAGTTATAAAATTATACATTTTTTTAGTTACATATTTATATAAAAAAGCAATTTATGTGATTAAAAACCTACTGTCAAATAGGTTAATTCAATTAATAAATTTAAATTTTATTTGTGAGTGTGTGTGCGTGGGTGTGTGTGTGAAAACATTACAATCATTTTCAAGAATAACAAGAACTCATGCTAGCCTTATAAGGGAAAATGTTGATTGAATTTGTTTCCCACTGTACTAAGGTATTTGTAAGGTTCTATAAGTCAAGGTACTGTATTTGTAAGGTTCTGTACAAAGTCTGTTGGATATAAGCATCCAAACCTGCTAAAATGTAGATGATATTTAGCCCTAAAAGTGATACCTTTATTCTGTATATCCCAAGGGCTGGCTGTATTGTGAAAATGTTTTGTCTTAAAAAACACAAACCATGACTAATGCCTTTTTTACTTCAAAATGGTTTGCATACGTTATATGCCATAATAATGACAAAGAGATAATAATATAAAGCAACAAATTAATGTTTACCATTCTATTGAAAAACAATATATTTCATACACTTTCTTTATTCAACAGGTGAAATGAATGTTTAGTACATAATTAATAGAAAAAAAAGTTACAGACTTTCTTGAAGGAAAAGTGAAATATATTTATTTATTTATATAAATGTGTGTAATTAATCTTATTTTTTCATTTAATGCAATATAACTCATACACAAAAGCCTATCACAAATCTCAGTAGATAAAGACCTTCACCCAATAGTAAAGCAGTGGGGTAATATATTACTTGTTTTATGGCTATATAAAACCAGTTTCTCCTTTGGAACTCATTATTAAAAATCAACAGCTGTACTTCATATTGAAAAATAAAAATGGAAGCAGCAAACATATTTTCTATATTATTTCTGATCGTTTTATCTTGTAATTGCCTATCAGCTACTGACATTTTACATGAAGAAGGTAATTTCTCTTATTAACTAATTTAGATTTAGAAATAATATTACACATTAAATGAGCTAGCAGCAAGACACAACTAACCCCTTGAAAGATAAAAATTACTAATATACCAAAATAATAAATTAAAACAATTAAAATTTTCTGTTTAAATATTTAATTTTATTTAAAATAAAAATTTTTGTTAAAAAATATTTGAATAAATAAAATCCTATTAAAGTGTATATCATTTTCTACTAGTAACATTACACATGAAATATTTAAAGAACTGTTTGAGGTGGGATCTCTTGTTGTTTTTAAATTAAAAACTTTTAATATTTTATAAACACATTATTTAGAACAAGTCAAAATTTAAATGAGGAAAATGTGCTTATTAGGCAGATTTTCATTTATTACTACATTTTATATATATGAAATTTATTGAAATGTGTTTAAAAGATTATTAAAGATATGTTTACTGGTAATTCTTTATATTTAAATGACAATCTTATTTTTGAAATTTGCTATAATAATTAAATAAATATTGTATTCAGACTTTTGACTAATTAAAGCTTTTGGTTATTTCTCTTAAAAATAGCTGTGAAATGTGCATATTTTCTAATGAGAATTCCTTGCTCTGAGCATTTTTAGCACAATGAAGAAGGTAACAAGAAATCCTCACACCTACCATACTTTCCAAGTGTACCTACAGTGTTGGATGCTTAATGCAGTTTATAGGGTGGTCATATTGTTTTAAACTTGTGACTTTTATTTAATGCTAGATTATCTGCAGCCATATTGGTTACAATAAAGTGACTGTACAAAACAAACTGACACTAAAATTGTGTCAGATCTTTGTGTCACTAAAATGAAAATGGCTGCACAAAACATAATAATAAGGTATGGACTATGAATACCATTTTGCCTATCAATATTTTTTAAATCATGTAATTAGAAATCATAAAATATTCTTCCTTGCCATATGGTTTTTTTAATATGTAAACGTATGTTTTTAAACTGGTGTGTTGACATACTAATTAAGGCTGATTAGTGCTTTAAATTTGTTTCATTAGTGCTTTTTATTTTACGTTTTTACTTTTTTAATTTAACTTATTAAAATTTGTTTTGTATTTAATGTTACATTGATCTATATTTTGGTATAAATCTACTCAGTACAAAGATGATATAAAAAAGAATAAAAATTAAATAAAAATAAAACTCAATTTGACAGAGAATAAATACTAACACTTCTAAATCTATTATTTCTTTTTCTTGAAATTTTAAACTCAAAAGTAGTAATAAATTTAAGCTAAATTATTATACAGTTAAATAATAAATATAAAGGTGTCTGGATGATAAAGTATCATCTATACTTGCACTCAATTAGAAAATAAACATTTTTTAATGTAATAAAATACACAAATAACTGTGAAATTGGTTTCATTCATGAAGGGATACTGTTTGAAATAATAATTTATACAGTATTAAATTATTAAATTGATTAATGCAAATTCTGATGCAGCTTCAGAATCAGAGCTTCCAATCATCTTAATTCTTTAGTCTGTGTAGCTAATTACAACATCCCTAGATTGCCAGGCCAGAATGTGTTTTTAACAAGAGCCCAAAAACAACTGTGTGGCTGGGAGATAGTATTCAGGAACAAATGTGTTAAAACAAAACTAAAATTCAAACTAAAATTGTTAAAATAAAACTGATGGAGTCAAACTTTTGTAGAAAAGCATAATGCTCTGTATCGTTCTTGTGTAATCATGAGCTAGTATCAACATTATTTAATAATTCAGGATGTAAAGTACTTTAAATATATTTGAAAATGTTTAATATATGTTAAAAATTATTCAAAAAGTCTAAACCTTATTTCTTACATGCTCTTTAAAAACATGGCCAACTATCTTAGACAACCATACATATATATAACAGTAAATATTGTTTATAGTGACCTCAGAGTACCGAAGATTTTAGGTCATTATAACCCATAGTCACAATAACAGATTTTTAGGTGGGTAGCTTCACTGATCTCTATGTAACTGGATAGAGGACTCAGGTATTGGAATTGGTTAAAACTAGCACTATCAAATTAGTAGTTAAAGCTAAATAAAATCAAACGGCGCATGCACAGAGGTAAATGTAAGAGGGAATAAAACCAAGAGGGAATTTAAACCGATGCAGTATAAGTGTTCTGATTTTTTATTTTGAACACTGACCTCTATATTCTAACCCGGAATCGGGGTTACCTCTTTGCTCTCTTTGCTCTCCGGGAATCACCGTCAGAAATTACTGAGGATATGTATGAGGTATGAGTGTAAGTGAAGTGTTGTCGGGTACAGTCTCAGGTCGACCGTTTCTGAGATGTGTAGTTAATTGAAACCAACCACCAAAGAATCGTATCCATAAAAATCGTTTTCACAAAGTAATAGATCGTATTCACATCAGTATAAAAGTAACTGCCTTTATTAGGATTTGAACGTTGGAACTCTCGACTTCGAAATCAGCTGATTTGCGAAGAGGCGTTTACCACTAGACCTACCTGGTGGGACACGCGGGTTACCTTTTTTTCCTGTTTAGTCTCCGGTAACTACCGTACAGATAATACTTCAGAGGATTATATTTATTAGTGTAAATGAAGTGTAGTCTTGTACATTCTCAGTTCAACCATTCCTGTGTGGTTAATTGACACCCACCCACCAAAGAACACCGGTATCCACGATCTAGCATTCAAATCCGTGTAAAAATAACTGGCTTTACTAGGACTTGAACGCCTGAACTCTCGACTTCCAAATCAGCTCATTTGGGAAGACGCAGCCGTGTTATCTTTCTTTCTTTTTCCTGTTTAGCCTCCGGTAACTACCGTTTAGATAATTCTTCAGGGATGAATGAGGATGATATGTATGAGTATAAATGAAGTGTAGTCTTGTACATTCTCAGTTCGACCATTCCTGAGATGTGTGGTTAATTGAAACCCAACCACCAAAGAACACCGGTACCCACGATCTAGTATTCAAATCCATGTAAAAATAACTGGCTTTACAAAACGTGTTATCTGAGTTGAGTAAAATAAACATCCCTACCATCAAGATTACAATCACGCAAGCTTACAATGATTTTATTTAGTTACCAGCCACTCATTCTGCGACGCTGGAGAATGCTTCAATATCGAACATTAATTGTATTTTACGCCATAGGGATGCTCTATCCAGTTATAGAGAAATCAGGGAGTAGCTTATTGGTACTACTTTAATATGCCATCTACACGGGTATTGTAATATAGTAAAATAATAATCATTAAAAGTAATAATAATTTATTTCCGTAATAAAATAATATAAAAAAAATATGCAATAATAAATAGAAATACGGTAGAGTAAAAGAAGCTAAAGAAAACTGTAAAAATTACTTTTTCTGCAAAAAGATTTAGAAACTGTAACAGATGATGTAGCGGCTTCAGTACTAGCACAAATAGACGGGGACGTAGATAACGATAGCGACAACGATGAAAACATCAACCCGCCAAATATTCCAGAAGTTTTGCGGCAATGAAAACAGTTTGCCGGTTTCTCAGGTTTACAGAAATTGCTAATAAAGAAACAGTGTTTGCTCTGATTTAGAAAAGTACCTTCAAAAACTGTATTACAACCCGAAATGTTCGAAACAAAGCAAAATAACCATTCCGGGTTGTAATACAGTTTTTGAAGGTACTTTTCTAAATCAGAGCAAACACTCTGTTAATTTATTAGCAATTTCTGTAAAACTGAGAAACCGGCAAACTGTTTTCATTGCCGCTAAAACTTCTGGAAGATTTGGCGGTTGATGTTTTCATCGTTGTCGCTATCGTTATCTACGTCCCCGTCTATTTATGCTAGTACTGAAGCCGTTACATCATCATCTGTTACAGTTTCATGCGTTTCTAAATCTTTGTCAATTATAATTTTCAAACAATGCATTTGACAACGATTGGTTTTACAGACTACTACTCCATTCCGCTTAAGATTTTTCTTCACAAGCGACGTCAGTAACTTCACCAGCCTGTGGTAAAAATCCTGCATGTCGATAGTAATTTATTACAGTCAGCGGAGAAACCTCATTCCTTGATCTTTATAATATAGTTATAGCAACCAGAATAGTTATTTTCGTTTCCTTTTTTTATATAAATCCTGTATAATTTGTAATATTGGGTGTTTTTTTTGTAGTGGATCTTTACAGACTTGATCACACCTTGATCTAAGGGGTGCAAGACTGCTGTTGTTTCCAGTGATAAACACACTAAACTTTATACACAAAAGATTTTCAACATGTGGATCAGCTGTAAAGTTGACAATGAGCAGCAGTATTTTGTCATTTTCCATATTTAATTCACGGTCCCATTTTTGTAACAAAGACGTAAATTATCACTTGTCATCCAAGCTTTCTTGTTATTTTCGTACATAACAGGAAGCAATTTCAAGTGTTATTTCAAGCAATTTTAACGATATCCGCATCTAGTAACACAGTTTGAAAATTATGAACAGAAACAAATAATAAACATGACTGTTTTTTAATGCTTTGTGTGAAAATGTACTTTGTAATTACTCAGCTCTGTGTACTGTGTGAAAGTTATTGAACAAACGGGAATTGCTGCGAAACAGACTGTGATATATCATAATTAGTTTTGAATTTAGTTTTTACAATTCTGTACAAAAGGCTGTTACAATTGAAAGTTAAAAACACTCATTTCGTGGCATTAATATTAGGTTAGTTTATTCACAGAGGCCGAGAGGGAAAGGACATAGTGCAGGACAATTGTCTTGTGGTAAATTAATTTACCTTCACCTGTATCAAAATTGCAAAAATATACAGCTATTTTAGGTAGGGTTGTGCAGGATGTTGCAAATGATTGCATGAAAAGGCAGTTGATAAAGCTGTATTAGAAAATAGTGAAGATAGACAACTGTCAGTAGCTATTAAGAACATGGCAAAAGCGTGGTCACCAGTCATTAAATGGTGTCATTATGGCTACAAATTTTAACACTGCCAAAGTTATTGAATAAGTATTCTTAGTAAATATTTACTACACAGTGAACACTGTGCTTGTTTAGAAATGAAAATCATGAAGAAAAAGCTGTACAACCAATTACAAAGGTAGCAGTGGTGAGATGGAAGTAAATGGAATAAGCCAAATTTTTGGCTCTGTTGAAAAATATAATGTTATATATACTAAATATTTGGGCGATGGAGACAGCAAGTTATATGATCAAGTTTGTAGTATTAAACCTTATGGAGATGCTATTTGAATAACTTAACTAGAAATGTGTAGGGCACATCCAAAAAAGAATGTAGAACAGACTTAGAAAATTAAGAAAAGAGATGAAGGGCATGATACTTTCAGATGGTGGAAAAATCATATTTCAATGAAGGGTTCATATGTAGGTGCAAGGTAATGCAGAAATTAGGGCTAAAACCTGGATCATTTATGTATGGTAAAGGCTATTCAGCAAGTAGATGCATAACAAATCAGAAATTGTAGCAGAGCAATGTCTGACTGTAAAAGGGACTTTAGAAGGAAGAGCAGGCTGACTAAGTTGCAAGAAATATATGACATCTTAGATGACTATGAAGCTGGGATATTCTAAGGTTTGGAAGTTTTTGTTATACTTCTTAGGTTTTTTGCATTCTCCTGTAAATTTATATTTTTAGAATGCAAGGAACATTTTTTCAAAAATAGCTACAGATAATTTGATGAAATTTTAAAGATTTTACAAGAATGATACTTAATACCAAAAGATATGTTTATGAAGTGATATTTTAAGATCTTATACGACACTGAAGAAACAAAAACTCGTGTCCAAACATTTCATGAAAAAAATAAAAATTGAATTTATGTGAAAAAATATTTTCAAATCCTTTGGTCATAAAATTTATAAAAGGGTGATTAAACAATGTTAAAAATTTGAAGCAGCTGTGTTCAACAGTAGCTGAGAAACTGTCCCTTACTTTAGCATTAATAACTAATTTTTAATTTTATAAGAATGAAAATGTTTTTTAAATAAGATTTAGTTCATTTTGGAGAACCATTAATATTTTAGGCTTTTCAGCTGGATATTTAGTAATGGAATCTTTAAATATATAAACAACACTTTTATTAAAGCTATTTTCCAAAATCATTCGTTTTTATCCTAATTAAAAAAAAAAAAAATAATGACATTTGTAAATTAAGTGACTCATTTATTATATTTAAATTCTCCATATATCACTACTACCAATTTATTTGCAGTTTGTGAAAATGAATAATTATTATTGGCAAGAATGTGTGTGGGCTCTTATCATTGATAATTTTTTCTTGAACTTTTGTTGCACTTTATTATCATAAAAAATACATTTATACTAAAAGTTAATAGGAAACTTAATTAGAATAAACTTACTCTGTTATGCTAATGAACTTGAACTGATAAAAACATCTGTTCATAAGATCTATGAGAATAATTGTGTATTAGAGTTAAAAAGGGAATAGTTATGTCCAGATGATAAACTAAAGAAGTCTGCATTTATTAAGATATTCTCAATAAAACTGATAATTTTTGGTCTGAATATCACTAGCAAAAATACTTTTCATTTTTGTAAGCATTTTTAGGAAATTTTCAGACACAATTTCAGAATTTAGGAAAAAAAATGTGCATTAATTTAATGATAATAAATGTGATTGCTGAAGTTAATTCAAAAGGATAATCTATTTTTATTTGGAACCTACAATAACAACTCAATTACATAAATATGATTTGAACTGTTTGTATTTCTCTAAATATAAAGTAGAAGATAATCATGCCTCATTTCATCAGAAGTTCCATGTTATAAGTATGTTGTGATTATCTCACAAAATATGTTTTCCCAATGATGGTTCACAAAATATAAAAACAGCAGTGGCCACAGTTTTTGATCTTATTGATTACATCAGCATCAGGAATTGGATTATCACACTGTGGTATTGATTTCCAGACCACACATTTAAGTTTGTTGTTTAAAATAAAATGATGAAATTCCAGTTCTTCTTTCCAAAGTTACAGCAATTTAACTATTTATTCATTCAACTAAAAAAAATATTTTCAGGGAATAATCCTAACTTGCGTACGGCCATAGTAATGTGCTATGATAGATTTGCTAGTACACAGTTGTAGAAATCAACTTATAAATATAATGTAACCAAACTTAACCTACGTTCGCTTTGCTCGTTAACCTTGATCAATTAGCAGGTTACAGTTAAAACACTAATATTACAATTTACTAGCTTCCAATAAAGTTCCCATTCTGATTGGTTTTTCTTCATAACACTTTCATTTCTTACATACCCAAAGAATTTTCAGACAATTTGTGTTTCATCTTACATATTCTGGTCTTATGAATGATAAATATAAAAAATGGTTTCTCTATCCCAAAATGAAGTGAATATCATATTTTCAGCATCTTCCCAACGATTCATGATGAAAAATTAAAAAAAAAAATTGGGGGCGGGAATAACAGAAAAGTACCTTAAATTTTTGTTAGCCTTGGGAGATGAGACCATATCTTCACCCCACCAATAAGATTGATATTCTTTCAAAATCGAAACAATTTAAAAGAGAATATCAAATATTAAAAGAAATTATTACAATATTTCAATTTTATTTAATTTATGTGGGCAAGACAGCAAAACGGTGCCTAAACTTCAATAATACTGCATTTTTACTTGCCCTGAAACAGAGTGGTTGAATTACTTTCCTCCCTTAATCAAGGTATTCAAACAAGAGATCCTATGCTCTTAACAAACCTAGTAATTTATTATTCTTGTAAGAAGCAAAGATGATATAAACAGAAAATCTAATTTTAAAAATTGTTTGTCAAAGTATAACAAGTATGCTAATTAAAAGGTTACAAATTAAAATTTTACAAGGCACACGTTGGAGATATTTAAATTAAAGGCAAGCTATTTTTAATGTATCAGAAAAATATTTTAGTACACTTTAATGTTAAGTAGGCTGTACTGAAAAGATTTTTCTAGATAAACATAACATAATAAATTATTTGTTTTTCAGCTTCTTCAGGTGATGAAGAATTGGGTAAAGAACCAGAAACAAATGAATGCATACCATCTGCATGTCAAATACCCTGTATTAAAAACATCATTATTTTTGTTGGTGAAGACAGTAAACATAACTTATCATTTGTAGGCGATGATTTTCCTTCCAAAAGAGAAAAACCACACACATTTAATGACTATAGGCGAAGTAAGTACAACAATTGAGATTAATCAATTTAAATAATAACTTAACTAGAAAGCATTAGGAATAATTGTATCTCGATGAGGAATTCAATGGAATTTTTAAAACTTTACAGAACCTAAAATTGTTTAGGTCACATTATGTTGAGTACTTACTATATTAAATTGTGGAATAGTTTTGTGCAAAATACCACGATCATGTACAACAAAGTTAAATGTATTGTTAGAAATAAGACAACTGTGAATGTAAATCCCCCAAATCTTTTAATATTTGTCTATGGTTGATTTCAATCTGGCTACTTCCTATATATTTTTAACAAATTTCCTGAATCCATTTGCCAGAAAAATTTTTGATAGAATTGCTACCACTGAATTTCTTGTTCTGGATTTTATATTTGGAAATCCATTTCCTTGGTTTTTCCTTCCTCTTACACTGGAGAGTTTTCCTGTTCCACATTGAGATTATTAACCAGTTTTCATTTATAACCCTAGGCAGGAGAGCTTAGTGGGTGCTACCATCAGGAGCAAGATTGGCCCAATTTGCTACTTCTCTCCTTTCCCACTTCTTCATCAACTTCAAGAAATGAGTTTAGGGTTGAGATCAGCTTGTAGTAGTAGTAGTAGTGAGAGAGCAAAGTGTTTTCACAGAATTTACAGATCATCAGCCCATTGGAGCATATTGTAAGGAGACACTTCATAATCTACTATTTAAATTACAGTAAGTAGCTAATATATACAAAACCTTAAGGTATTCCTTTTAAGTGACTAATCAAATGAGGTACTTAGAAGGTCATTTGTTGCCATGAAGAAACGCATATCTTTAAGAAAACTGAATGGTTCAATGACATGAGAAGTGCGATTAAGAGAATATTTAAAAATAAGGATTATCAGGCTAGAGTTACAGCTACCCCAAAGTGTTTTTATGACAATAAATGATAACATGAGAGTCTTAAGAAGTCCAAATAAAAAGTATAGAGACTGTTTTTACTATAAGCAAATTGGGCAAGTTAGAAAATGGGTTTAGGTATGACATTTGTCTGTTAGAATTTCATTATAAATGAAAATATGGAATATGGATGCATAAAATTCTGTAAAAACCAGAAAAACACCATAAATCAGACTATAAAAATGTAAATGCGACTATGACATGTTCATTTGTTTTTTAATGGTTTAAAAGATTCAAGATAAGAGTGTTAAAGGGAATGAACATAAAGAATGTTCTTCAATGTTCATCTATGTTTAAATAACATGGAAAAATTTGCATAATCTTTCAACATAATTGGGATCTGATAAAACTATTTTGATAGCCAATTTGAGCATGAGTGGAGTGGCAACAAATTATGTCCATGGAATAACTCATCTACAAGCAATGTGCACAAATTAATTTGAACACAGACGTTATTAAAAAGTAACTTTATATAGAAAAAAAGTCATACAGTTTGCGAATATCTAGATAATTAATATTACGAGATATTGTTATTGCTACTAATTATCCAGTCTTATATCCAAGTGAGTGGATGTGTCTGTGGAGTTCTGTTATTTTTTGTTATTTCATCGGTTTTTATTTTGTAAGTTATTTATAAGGTGGAAACGTAAAGGACTGGTTATAATTTTATTTTTTGTACGAACAGTATTTATTGAAAATTAATTTTCTATTTAGTAAAATTGTTAAATGAATTAAATATTCATAAATTTTAAATGGCATGAAGAATGAGAAGTGGTTCAGGGGACAAGGGCAGGAAAAAGCAAATTAAAAAGTGTTTATTATTTAATAATTAATTGGATTGAATTTTAAACAAATTTGATTACATTGAAAAGAAAATTGTAAAATTGAAACAAGAACAAAGGGATATTATCACATCTATTTATAATATTTATGAAATGATGACTTCCATACATTCAAAAATGCAGATGATGCTGCTTTAGTATATTCACCTAAAAATCTACAGAGTTTATACTGAGTTTGAAGAGATATTTATTTATATGCATTAAAAACTTTTATCATATAAGGAATTTTTATCAGATAGATGTTCTTCATCAAATCTACTTTGCTGTAGTTCATTCAAAATTACATTATGGATTGCATTACTGGGATCACCTATATCAGTTACCTTCTACCAACTGTAATTTCGCAAAAAAACTATAGAACAGGTAGTGTGTGGTGTGAGTAGAATTCATTCTTTCCCTTTTTCAGAAAATTTCTATGTTTCCTATTAGATCTATTTTCATTTATAATGTGCTTCTAATTTTTTTACAAAAGTATTTGTAAGGTGGGGTGGTGATAGTTAAGAATGAAAACATTATATAAGTAGACAAATTTTTAGAGGAAGTATTGTTGTTCCAATGTCTTATTATTATATATTGTTTCAAAAAGATTTTCTTTTTCAAACACCTAAATACTTTACCTAATTGTTAATGCAAGATATGCCTGTAATAAAGTAGTGGATTTTCTCCTTTACAATAGATGAGGTAGAAGCATTAATCTAAATGAGGTGCATCAATCTAAATGAAACAGTTTTAATATTAAATGGTATCTTAATATATACTTTTTGTATCTTGTTTGTGTCAAAATTGTTTGAGAGAATGTTTGTGTAATATATATTGTGTGTGTCTGTGCATCTGTGTGTCTGTATGTATGTGTGTGTGTGTGTGTGTGTGTGTGTGTGTGTGTGTGTGTGTGTATGTGTGTGTGTGTGTATGTGTGTGTGTGTGTATTAAAGATATCTGGAGTGTGTGTATGCACGCGTGCATCTTTGTAATTACAGTATTGATCTGGTACTTGTACCTACAGTCAAGATTTTGCTTTGTAGATATTATATTTTCGTAACTACAGCATTTCTTTGTCAATAAATATCGCTACGTTAATTGACATGGTAAATTGATACCAGTACGTGCTTATTAATTAACTAAGTGCTAATTTTATATAATGTATCACTCACTATTTTAATGTATTATATATATTAGTATTATATACTATTTTAATGTATTTTATATAATGCATTAATGCATTTATATTAATGTATTGTGTATGTATTCGTGTTGCAGTTGAAAATAAAAAAATAATATGTCCTGTTTATTCTTAATTACTTAATACAAGATTTGGTATAGATTCAAAAATCAATATTTAGAGTCATTTTTTGTCTATTGTCCAAAGATTTTCAATTGGATTTAAGTTTGGGGAGTTGCTACAGGAGCACTTAAATGTTTCATTCTTTGAAAACTTTACCTCTTTTTTGGCAGTATGGCATGGCAAAATCTTGTTGGAACACTCTGTTGCCTTGTGGTAATTTGTTTTGAAGTTGTATCACAACCCTTTTTTTCAGAATCTTGATATATCCATCACTTTTCAATTTACCATTGGAATATGAACAAGGGACTTCAAATGTGAAACAATCCCAAAACTTTTTTGGGGATGTTTGCTCTAGATATGAGTCAGTGATGTATTTTCATCTGATGCTTTCCTACTGTATAGAACCCTTTGACCCTCAACATAAAAATGTTTCTCATTGGAAGCAACTTTTTTCCAGTCTTCTTTGGTTCAATTAGTATTTGCTTTGGTCCATAAGCGCTTGGTCGACGAGTTCCATCCATCTGCAAGAAGACAGCATCTAACAATTGTCACAAACAAATCTTTTCCACGCTACTAATTCTTGATTTAATTCCACAACAGAATTTGATAAAGTTTACTTTTCCCTCTAATAACTGATCCTGTGTAAGAGCAGTTTTTGTTTATGGCCACATTTGGCTCACCTTTGAGGCAAAAAGGAACCAGTTTCTTTTAATTGTTTTTAAACAACATTTGCTAGTCCAACCCCACACTCAAAAGCTATTTCTCATTGTTTCATTTTGGTATGCTCAGAAAGAGAAACAATTTTTTAATGTTTTAATTACGTTTAACTTTTCAACACTAATTTATAATATGAAAATTACTAAATAACCAAACAACAATACCTCACCTTACATAGGCAATTTAAAGAATGGGTGTGGTCAAGCAGTGTAGTCAGAATGTAGAAAATAGACAAAAAACACAATTCCCGTGATCGGATTAATTTGCCGTCTACTGTTCATTACCTATGATCTATATAATGTTTTTTATTATGAATCATCAGTATAGCTTGCCTCATGGAAAATTAATCTTTGGATTTTCATTCTACACTTTTCAAATAATCAGTTAATAAAATTTTTTATCACAACATTGTTCATAGATTCAAATAAAATGATTGTTCAATAGAAAATAATAAAATAAAGTAGAAATAGTTATTACAAAAAAAATTTAATTAAATGGGGAGAAAGAATTAAAAGGCCAAGATTTGCCTTACAAGCACAACAGCCTATTAGCGTGAATTTTGCTGTCACTGGTCAGAAAACTGATTCGTCCCAGATGTCAAGGATGCAGTAGCTCTTAAGATCCCAGCATCCTCAACATGGAGAACCTAACAGGGTCAAGCCTGCATCAGAATTAATAACGGGGAAGAAGGGATTAGGGGTGAATGTGGGAGAGGATGATTTATTCTCCACCAAGCTAAGTGTAATATTATATAGTAATAAATTAATACAATTTTTAGAATTATTTTTGAACACCCATTTCCTAATAAGGTTTATGATTAAATAATAAAATGAAGTTATTAGTGCTATAAAAAAACATATTAACATATATACAAAACATATAAAACTATTGATATCTACTTTTATTTTATTTTACGTAATATTAATACAAACATTTCTTTATTTACAGGGAGAAAACATTATTGAAAAATGTTCAACAGTAACATCAGTAGGTATAGAATAGTACAATTAAACATTTTAACTTCAAGAAGTTGTTAAAACAAATCTGTTTTGTGCGTTTTGTGTGTTTGTGTGTGTGTGTGTTTTGTGTGTGTGTGTGTGTGTGTGTTTTCTAACTTTAAGTTATTACCTTTTTCTACTTATTTATGCACTCACTATATTGAAATATTTAATTAGTTTATTATTTACTATGTTAATAAATAAATTATCAAAGAATATTTGTTTTAATTAAATCTTATTTCATATATGAACTCTTAAACAAAATATATCCATGATAAAATGTATTTTTAATGAATTCAATTTCTTGTCTTATTATGCCACCTTTCTACCCAACTCTTTTGAAGAGTTTTATTTACTGCAGGCAACATTTTTAGGGTTGAATCAATTTTAAATCCAAACTTGTTTTAAAAATTAATGTTACAGTAAAATAGAATAACAGAAATGGTAAAAAATTTACAGATCATTTTTAGAAATAGTTTAGGTAAAACAAGTATCTATAAAAAATAACTTGAGTAAAATCAACCATTTATTTCAAATTAGTAAAATCATTATAAACTGCTGAAAGATAAATTCAGTATAAAAAAGTAAGCCTAATGCATTATATTTCTCCTATAACCTTACAATAATCTTGCTGATTATATTATTATAGAGAGGGCCATTATTTTTTATTTTTTTCAAATATTTCTGCTTGAAATGCTTAGTTGAATGTTTAATGAGGACTAATGAGAAAGAGCAAATTTGATTTTTTGGTAAGGTCTGCAGAATAATGGAACATATATAATAAGGAAGAAATGTGTATATATTCTAACAATCCTCAATGATATTCCAAAATGGTTAATAATGCATTCTAAGAAAGGAAGAATCAATTATGACACAGTTGATGGCAATATACTGCAAAGAGTCAAAATCCTTTGACTAAGGATCCTTTTTCTCAATAAATAAAAAAAAAAAATATAAATAATATATATATATTTATATATATGCCATAACAGAAATAATTATTATAGAACAAATGTCTTTTATAATAAAAATTCTATTATTGATAAAATTATATGTACAATACACTTCTCATGAGCTGGCTTGCTCATGACTACCACTAGTTACCTAGTTTTGTATAGGTTACATTACCTAGTAAAGTAATGCAAACACCCATTACATGACTTTTTTTGTCTTCAGTCATTTGACTGGTTTGATGCAGTTCTCCAAGATTCCCTATCTAGTGCTAGTCGTTTCATTTCAGTTTATCCCCTACGTCCTACATCCTTAACAATTTGTTTTACATATTCCAAACATTGCCTGCCTGCACAATTTTTTCCTTGTATCTGACCCTCTAATATTAAAGCGACTATTCCAGAATGTCTTAATATGTGGCCTATAAGTATGTCTCTTCTTTTAACTATATTTTGCCAAATGCTTCTTTCTTCATCAATTTGTTCCAATACCTCTTCATTTGTCACTCTATCCGTTCATCTGATTTTTACATTCTCCTATAGCACCACATTTCAAAAGCTTCTAATCTTTCTTGGAAGTTTCACTTCCAACTTAAGTTCCACTTTCAACTTGAAGTTAAAAATATAACTTCAATTAAAAAATTAACTTTAAAAACTTTAACACTGAAAATAAATTCCAATTCATTTTTCACTTCCATATAAAGTGACGCTCTAAACATATCTTTTTTTGTCTTCAGTCATTTGATTGGTTTGATGCAGCTCTCCAAGATTCGCTATCTAGTGCTAGTCGTTTCATTTCAGTATACCCTCTACATCCTACATCCCTAACAATTTGTTTTACATATTCCAAACGTGGCCTGCCTACACAATTTTGTCCTTCTACCTGTCCTTCCAATATTAAAGCGACTATTCCAGGATGCCTTAGTATGTGGCCTATAAGTCTGTCTCTTCTTTTAACTATATTTTTCCAAATGCTTCTTTCTTCATCTATTTGCCACAATACCTCTTCATTTGTCACTTTATCCACCCATCTGATTTTTAACATTCTCCTATAGCACCACACTTCAAAAGCTTCTAATCTTTTCTTCTCAGATACTCTGATTGTCCAAGTTTCACTTCCATATAAAGCGACACTCCAAACATACACTTTCAAAAATCTTTTTCTGACATTTAAATTAATTTTTGATGTAAGCAAATTATATTTCTTACTTAAGGCTAGTTTCGCTTGTGCTATTCGGCATTTTATATCGCTCCTGCTTCGTCCATCTTTAGTAATTCTACTTCCCAAATAACAAAATTCTTCTACCTCCATAATCTTTTCTCCTATTTTCACATTCAGTGGTCCATCTTTGTTATTTCTACTACATTTCATTACTTTTGTTTTGTTTTTGTTTATTTTCATACGATAGTTCTTGCGTAGGACTTCATCTATGCCGTTATTGTTTCTTCTAAATCCTTTTTACTCTCGGCTAGAATTACTATATCATCAGCAAATCGTAGCATCTTTATCTTTTCACCTTCTACTGTTACTCCGAATCTAAATTGTTCTTTAACATCATTAACTGCTAGTTCCATGTAAAAATTAAAAAGTAACGAGGATAGGGAACATCCTTGTCGGACTGCCTTTCTTATTACGGCTTCTTTCTTATGTTCTTCAATTATTACTGTTGCTGTTTGGTTCCTGTACATGTTAGCAATTGTTCTTCTATCTCTGTATTTGAACCCTAATTTTTCTAAAATGCTGAACATTTCATTCCAGTCTACGTTATCGAATGCCTTTTCTAGGTCTATAAACGCTAAGTATGTTGGTTTGTTTTTCTTTAATCTTCATTCTACTATTAATCTGAGGCCTAAAATTGCTTCCCTTGTCCCTATACTTTTCCTGAAACCAAATTGGTCTTCTCCTAACACTTCCTCCACTCTCCTCTCAATTCTTCTGTATAGAATTCTAGTTAAGATTTTTGATGCATGACTAGTTGTTCTGTATTCTTCACATTTATCTGCCCTTGCTTTCTTTGGTATCATGACTATAACACTTTTTTTGAAGTCTGACGGAAATTTCCCCTTTTCATAAATATTACACACTAGTTTGTATAATCTATCAATCGCTTCCTCACCTGCACTGCGCAGTAATTCTACAGGTATTTCGTCTATTCCAGGAGCCTTTCTTCCATTTAAATCTTTTAATGCTCTCTTAAATTCAGATCTCATTATTGTTTCTCCCCTTTCATCCTCTTTGACTAATTAATTTCCTCCGTATAACTCTTCAATATATTCCACCCACCTATCGACTTTGCCTTTTGTATTATAAATTGGTGTACCATCTTTGTTAACACACTATTAGATTTTTATTTATGCACCTCAAAATTTTCCTTAACTTTCCTGTATGGTCCGTCTATTTTACCATTGTTCATTTCTCTTCTGAACACTTTTCTTTAATCCATTCTTCTTTCACTAGTTTGCACTTCCTGTTTATAGTATTTCTTAATTGTCTGTAGTTCCTTTTACTTTCTTCATCACTAGCATTCTTATATTTTCTACGTTCATCCATCAGCTGCAATAAATCATCTGAAGTCCAAAATTTTCTACAATTTCTCTTTGTTCCGCCTACGTTCGCTTCTGCTGATTTAATAATTTCCTTTTTAACATTCTCCCATTCTTCTTCTACATTTTCTACTTTATGTTTTTTACTCAGACCTCTTGCGATGTTCTCCTCAAAAATCTTCTTTACCTCCTCTGCATCAAGCTTCTCTAAATTTCACCAATTCATCTGACACCTTTTCTTCAGGTTTTCCCCAGGTTTAAACGTCAATATACATTTCATTACCACTAAATTATGGTCGCTATCAATATCTGCCCCAGGGTAAGTTTTGCAGTCGACAAGTTGATTTCTAAATCTTTGGTTAACATGATATAATCCATCTGATATCGTGCAGTATCGCCTGGCTTTTTCCATATGTATATTCTTCTATTATGATTTTTAAATTGGGTGTTGGCAATTACTAAATTATACTTCGCGCAAATCTCTATAAGTCGGTTACTTCTTTCATTCCTTTTGCCCAGCCCGTATTCACCCACTTCCTTGCATTTCCTTTCTTGCCTTTTCCAATGCTTGCATTCCAATCTCTAACTATTATTAAACTTTCATCTCTTTTATGTGTTTAAATGCTTCATCAATTTCTCCGTATACACACTCTACCCTCATCATCATCATCATCATCATCATCACCATCATCATGGGTGCTTGTAGGCATATAGACGTTAACAATTGTTGTCGGTTTAGGTTTTGATTTTGATTTTATCCTCATTGCAATGATTCTATCAATATGCATTTGGAATTACTCTACTCTCTTCCCTATCTTCTTGTTCATTATGAAACCTACTCCTGCCTGCCCATTATTTGAAGCTGAATTAATTATTCTAATATCACCTGACCAAAAGTCGTTTTCCTCTTCCCATCGAACCTCGCTAATTTCTATTGCATATACATTTATCCTATCAATTTCCCTCTTTAAATTTTCTAATCTACCAATCTCTTTTAGACGTCTAACATTCCACGCTCAGACTCATAGAATGTTATTTTTTCATTTTCTGGTGACCCCTTCCTTAGTAGTATCCACCCGGAGATCCAAATGGAGGACTAGTTTACCTCCAGAATATTTTACCAAGGAAGGCTTCCATCATTGCTATATGAAAATGCAGAGAGCTACATTTTCTTGGAAAAAAGCAGCTGTAGTTTTCCATTACTTTCAGCTGTGCAGTACTCAGAGGACTGAGTGATGATATGGCCGTTAAGTCTTCCTGACCTACGCCCTTAACAACTACTGAAAGAGCTGCTGCCCTCTTTCAGGAATCATTCCTTAGTCTGGCTCTCAACAGATACCTCTCCAATATGGTTGCACCTTCGGTTCAGCTATTCTGTATCACTGAGCACTCACTCAAGCTCCCTCACCAACGTCAAGGTCACATGATTCATAGAGGGAATCATTACATGACTAAACCAATACTAGTCATTAGCTACCTCTATGGGGAGTTTTATTCTTTAAGACTTTGTGGGTTGGCATCCCCACGGCCCTAGCCTCTGCAGCTTTTCTTCCCACTACACCCAGAGCTACAGAACACCTTACACTATACACATACACTACACCATTTTTACAACATCTAACACTGTTTTTCTAACATTTACACTCTGTGGTGTTGTGACATCCTACAAAACGCAACCATAACCCAAGGTGTAAACTATCATGCCAATGGGTGAATGGCTCTACACAGTGAGTCTTGAACAGTCCTCTGGACACCAAGGCGAACCAGTTATATTTAGCTCTAGCTCCAGTACACGTGCACTCTGTTGGAGTGGTCGATTATATTGACAGTACTCATGGGAACAAAATTAAAAGTCCACAAGAAATTCTTATGATGGTTGGTCAATCTGAAAAACCACCAAATTTAGTCTTGTGAAAGGCCTTGGTCAGCTTTGTCTAACGAGGATAAAAGTCCTGCAGAAGAGAATTGCAAAGCATCAGATACAAAATATAAAAATATCTGATTCGTTGTTCTCTGAAATAATCAGGAAGGTGGCTCCCTCCAAAAGGTCTTTTCTTTCTTGATAAACAAAGCTATAACAGGTACAAGTGGTCCCCCCTCCCCAAAGAACATCAGAAAATTACATGATGGATCGATTCTGATTGAAACATTGAATGATGAGCAAAGTCGATCTATCTTATGTTTTCGCAATATGGGCAGTATAAATATAAGTGTGGAATGCCACAAAACCCTAAATATGAGTCTGAGAGTAATCTTTTGCAGAGACCTTATGGATATAGATGTCACTGAAATAGTCGCTGATGAGCTTCGTGCCCAAGATGTTGTAGAAGTGAAGCGTATAATGAAAAGACAGAACAGAGTGGAAGAACATATACATTCTCACTGACTTTCAACCTTCCAGCCCCATCAGAAAAAATCATCAGGTATGACCTTTCATTTCCAACCTTCAACGATATTTTAAATCCCTAAGGTATGGTCACACTACAACATCTTGCTTGAAAACAGAAATCTGTGCTAGATGTGCTAAGGAAGGCCACAATGATACTAACTGCCAAGAAGATGAAAAATGTGCTAATTGGATTGGTTCACATACAGCCTGCTCTCGAGGTTGCCCAACTTTTAAGGTAGAAAAGGCAATCCTCAGAGCAGAAGCTATCTTTTCTAGTGGCATGCAGAGAATATAAAAACTCAAGAAACCTGGTTAAATCAGATGTTTCTTTTGCCATTGCTACATCAATACAAGCTCCTACAAATTTAAGTAGTCAGCCGTGCGGATCCTGCAATGAGATAAAAAACTTGTTCAGATATTATCTGAACAAGTTGCATTACTTATAGGCACTATTTCAAAGCTGACAAAGATGAAAAAAAGTCTTTCGTTGCGGTTAGTGAATCCAACAGTGGGAGCCCTATGAAAGTTCCTGTTCTCCAAGTTTTATCTGTAAGGGCAGAAGTAATCACAGCTAGCAGCTGACCGATCGGCTCCCCAATTGGTGTTGCTAAGGACTCTCGCAGCATTTCTAAAAGTTTTGAACATTTTTTTTAATTCTTTGATGTGTTTGATCCAAGGCGGCTATCAAAAAATAAATCTAAAAACCTGATATTGGAAGAGATGGCAATTAATTCTCCACTAACAAAAACCTGCGGAATGGAAGGGTTCCGCAGCCGAGAAAAGACTATACATTTTGCTTTTTCAGATGAAAAGGTGAAGCCGGTAACCCTGGACCAAGCTTCAAGGCGAGATATAGTGTTCTGTAGTAGTCACTTTGCTGTGGGTGTTCAACGGGACGCAATGTGTATAGCAAAATCATCAACAAATAAAGAACATGAGAAAGGTGGTGCACACATTTAGTAATACTGTTGATAGTTATAGAAAATAAGGTGGCACTTAATACTCTACCTTGAGGCACTCCATTATCCAAGATGACGCTACCCGAGAGAGAATCTCCAACACGAACACGGAACATTCGGTGATAGAAAGAAACCCCGAATAAAAGCAAGCATATATTGACCTTGACTTCCCATTCTTTGAGGATTTTTAGAATACCACGTCGCCAAGCCGTGTCGTACGCCTTTCTGATATCAAAGAAGATAACGACGAGGCACTGGCGGAGTAGGAAAGCGTTTTGATTGGCTGTTTCCAATGACACTAAATGGTCAATGGAAGATCGTTCTTGTCGGAAACCACACTGTCCTGGAGATAAAGAGGCCATGTCTCTCCAAGTAACATGTAAGCTTGCGGATTAACAACACTTGTCTTCCAGCAAATGTTTCACCACATTCTTTCAAAGATAAACTCGATACCGTTGGTTGCGCATTTGTTGTCAATGACAGAACTTATATATTCGGTCTTATATATTCGTGTAGTATTCTCCAACCCTTAGAAAATTTTTATTCCAGACATCCTATCGTCACTGAAATTTATAACGCAATCGCTTAGTTGAACCATAGCAACACACAAGTGAGTTTCTGTTGGATTCCTAGCCGCATGGGAATTCCAGGTAATGAACGTGCAGATTCCGCTGCTAAAGACGCATGTAATCTACCTTCTTTCACCAGTCATGTTGCTGCTTCTGAATTTATTAATTGTATAAAACAGTCTCTTCGAGCAAAGTGGAAAGGTAACTGGACGGCTACCGTTGATAATCTCCGGCACATTAAAGATTCTGTGTTGCCACGGGTCTCCTCATGCAGAAAAACTCGTCGTGAGGAAGCGGTCCTCTGTCGATTCCGGTTAGGACATAATAGGATCACACACGAGTACCTCATGTCAGCAGGATACGCACCACTCTGCGTGGATGCGACTGCCGTTTGACTGTGCGTCACATCCTTTTGGATTGCGTGTGTTATGCGGCCTTGCGTCGCAAATTTAAATTATCCCGAAACATTCGCCGTGTCCTAGGCGATAACAGGCAAGTGGTAGATCAGGTACTTTTATTCCTACGGAGAATAATTGTGTTTAATAAAATGTAATATTTAGTGCTTGTAGCGTTTGTAGATTAGTTATAGTTAATCTTTGTCATCCGTGAAGGGGCCCTTTACACCCCTTTCGTGTTTTGTTAAATTTTTATATTTTAGTTTTTCGTTTTACATAAATTTATTTTACTGTTTGATTCTGACAGTGATATTAGTTGTAAGATTTAAGTGATATCTTATCTGTGATATTAGTTGTAAGTTTTTAGTAATATTAAACAAGTTTTTGGTTTTTAAGCCTTAATTTTTTTTTATGTTTTAATTTTAATCTAGTTTTAGTTTTTGTTGTTTTGTTTTTTTAATTTTTACTTATTAAAGTATGTTTGAGCCGGGCGATGTTAACGCGAAAGCGTTTTTGGCCCCCTCCCCCTCCAAAAAAAAATAAAACTATATTTTTTTAAATAAGGTGGCAAGCTAATAAGTACTCATTAGCTTGCCAGCTCAATTTTAGCTTGCCAGCTCAATTTTATGTATAAAATGCAGTTTCTCTCTGTAGGTCCTAAAAAGACTTTAGTAACCCAGTTCAATCAAGATTTTCAATCATCCCTCCTCCTAAAGCCTGGATTAGTGCCAAGTAACTATTTCTACTCAAAGATGAAGGTCAGTTGGCTATCCAGTATCTTTAAACTGATGATTGTCTAACAGGTGGGAGTTAATAAATTAATTGGCTAAGCACCTTTACAATCAAGTTATTAAAAAAGAGTTATTAGAAGCTGAAGTGGTAAAGTAATTGCTATGTAACTTTTTTTACCATCTGACATAAGTCAATTTTGGAAGAAGTCTCATCATATTAATGGAGAAGAGAAACTAAAAAAAAATATTTTCAATAAAAATTTGTTAATAATAAATCTCAGTTATGACAATAAAGATTTTAAAAAAGGATGTTAGAAAAGTGCTTCTCTGTTTTTGTTCTATAACTGTTATTTGGTGACTCATTCATTAATTTACAATTTTGTCTTTTGTAATGACACATTAGACAAATTAATAGATAATTAATATTTATTAAGAACTTTGCAAAAACAATGTAAACATTTTTTCAAAATGTTTACTTTGTTTTTGCAACCATTCTATATCATAAAGAATGAATCAAAATATTTTTGAATGTTTTACAGTACAATTTAGTTCAATGTGTTACCTACAAAAGTTAACATTTAATGTAATATCAGCTATCTGCAAATACAAAATAATGATAATTCTTCAGAATTAACACAAACATCATCCTTCTCTTAAAATCATATGAAACTAGTAAAGATTTCATTCTATAGTTATATTCTATAGTAGTATAGCCATGATTGAATGAGTATCATTTATAGTCAATAGGGATTTTTTTTCTAGAAAATTAGTAGACTTTAGGGCAAATACATGGGGTTGTAAATTAAGGTAAGTATAACTTACTGGCGGCCGTTCAAAGGTGGTGAAAATCGGTTTTCCAGTTTTTTAGGCCATGGTAAACTTCCTAGGCGAAAAGTTCTTAATAAAAGTTGTGGACATTTGCAGTACCTATAATTTAGGGCCTTAAAAGTTGAATTTTGTTAATTAGTTATTGAAAAAAAAGCCGAAGAACCGTTAAAAATGAAATAACGTTTTTACTATTTTCATTGTTTTAAAAGTTAGCTCTTGGAATTCTGAATTCAATGAGTCGTTACACAAGAAAATGGGTTTATTCGTTGCTGATATATTGTAATTTGTTTATAAAAAGATTTTTCAGGTAGCTGTAATTATTTTGGCTTTTAAGAACTATTGCGTGTCCATTTTAGGTGCAATCTATTCTTAAAGACGTAAACTTTCAAATAGTGAAGTTTTAGACCAAAAATTAACATAAAAAAACTTACGCGCGGTAGTCGTGGAGGGGGAAGCTATTAGTAGCAGTCACGCGCGAATAACGCTCAATTCGTAACATCAAATCGGCGTAGTGTGAAAAAAATCGCTCTACCTCCGCGAATTTTGGACGGTCGAAGAGAATTTTTTTTAACTGGAGTTGCTCGAAAAAGTAACTATCGCTCTATCAGTCACATATTTCTTTTTTTTTTTTTTTTTTTTTTTGTCTTCAGTCACTTGACTGGTTTGATGCAGCTCTCCAAGATTCCCTATCTAGTGCTAGTCGTTTCATTTCAGTATACCCTCTACATCCTACATCCCCAACAATTTGTTTTACATATTCCAAACGTGGCCTGCCTACACAATTTTTCCCTTCTACCTGCCCTTCCAAAATTAAAGCGACTATTCCAGGATGCCTTAGTATGTGGCCTATAAGTCTGTCTCTTCTTTTAACTATATTTTTCCAAATGCTTCTTTCTTCATCTATTTGCCGCAATACCTCCTCATTTGTCACTTTATCCACCCATCTGATTTTTAACATTCTCCTATAGCACCACATTTCAAAAGCTTCTAACCTTTTCTTCTCAGATACTCCGATTGTCCAAGTTTCACTTCCATATAAAGCGACACTCCAAACATACACTTTCAAAAATCTTTTCCTGACATTTAAATTAATTTTTGATGTAAACAACTTATATTTCTTACTGAAGGCTCGTTTAGCTTGTGCTATTCGGCATTTTATATCGCTCCTGCTTCGTCCATCTTTAGTAATTCTACTTCCCAAATAACAAAATTCTTCTACCTCCATAATCTTTTCTCCTCCTATTTTCACATTCAGTGGTCCATCTTTGTTATTTCTACTACATTTCATTACTTTTGTTTTGTTCTTGTTTATTTTCATGCGATAGTTCTTGCGTAGGACTTCATCTATGCCGTTCATTGTTTCTTCTAAATCCTTTTTATTCTCGGCTAGAATTACTATATCATCAGCAAATCGTAGCATCTTTATCTTTTCACCTTGTACTGTTACTCCGAATCTAAATTGTTCTTTAACATCATTAACTGCTAGTTCCATGTAAAGATTAAAAAGTAACGGAGATAGAGAACATCCTTGTCGGACTCCCTTTCTTATTATGGCTT